>NC_085901.1:3600000-3900000 GCF_034447905.1 Colletotrichum destructivum | reverse complement strand
CGAACATCCGGATCCTGGGGGTCCCAGGACGAGCAGCATCTCCCCCTTCTCGATGACGCCCTCAAAGTCCCGCAGGATGTCGACGCGTCTGCCGCGCCGTCTCCTGCCCGTGGCCAGCCTCGCTAAGGTCTTACCGATGGCGAGGAGGACGTTGCCCACGGACTTTTGGAACTCGGCGCCGGTGCTCCATCCGAAGACGTTCAGGCTCCCGAACGCAACGCCCAAGGCCCGCGGGGGCGCCGACTCCGGGTCGGATTCCGTGAGCTCGACAAAGGCCGTGACCCAGGCGCGGGCGTCAAAGGTCGGGGATGACGGGTCCAGGTTGCTTCCCGGCGTGGGACTAAGGGGGCTGTTGGCGACGTCGAAGGATGGAGTCGAGGCCGGCGAGGAGTTGGAGGTGCTGAGCTGGCGGGCGAGGTGTTCGACCTCTTTTTCCATTGTTGATAGTTCGGCTTGAGACTGTTCCATGGGAACTTTCTTATTGTTTCCCATGCCTTCCTGGCGCGGTTTTGTGTCGTGTGAAATGTGGTTAGGCTGCATGATGCTTGCTTACTTGTTGATGCGAGCCTATCCTGCCATTGTGTTATGAAGAGGGGCAAGGGATCAAGACGCTTGCAATTGGAATACACAGATTATAAGTATAGTCAACTGGACCCGAGTTTAGTGAACGGAGACGGAGTACAACGTGGTCCCCGGGGGCGGGTTTCCACTAGAGTGTTGTTCATCGGTTCCCTCCGTCTCGGGCCCCGAATCATCACTTGGCCTACCCCTGAATCTACCCTGGTATTAATGCTTCCGCCCATAAATTCAGACGATGTGCGAGACCTTCAAGAACTCCATTGGACTGTGCCTTTGGACGGAAATGGGCCCAGGACTCGAGCCGGTGTAACATCCGGCCGGCGCAGGAATCGGGGGATCCACTTCTCGGTGTTCGGGGCTTGGCGCCGGGGCGCGGGTCAACAGGAGCCCAAATCATGTCATCCCAGCAGCGACTGTGCCGCAGGCCTGCGTCGTGTCCCTTTGCATCGTCTGCGTGGCACGGGAAACAGAGCTACCTTTTTTCCTACCAACTACATCGAACGTCGGTCGACATACCCGTTTCCCGCGACAAGAGAGCATCGTGTTTGCCTGGACTTCATCGGCACGCAAGAGCATCGTTGTCTAGGATCCTGGACGATGAAGGTCAACAAGTCCTGCGACCAGTGCAGGCTGCGTAAGGTCCGATGCATCGGTACGTTCGCCCGTCGTCGCGACCCCTCGATCCAAGGGTCGAGATTTCCGGGTCGGTCAAGGCGGGATGTTGACCACAGACGTCGTCTAGTTCCATCCGCGAAACCCGGCGAAAGACCGCAAGCGTGTGCCCACTGTGCCGTAGGTTTACTTCCAGAGGCTTCTTCCGTTATTCCTTCGACGCTCATGTGTATACCGGCGGTGTCTAGAACCGCAACGAGGAATGCAACTTCAGCGTCTTCCGGCGCAGGGCTCGAGTACACGGTCAGTCCCGTCCACGCATCGCCGAAGGGGATATGATTGAGGAAGCATATTGATCTTTGCCACCTGCATAGTGCCCGCCGCTCTTCTTGCATTCGATCCGCCTGGCACCAACCCCGTTCATGCCGGTGCCGCCGGCGACTTACACATCGACCGGATCCTGCGGTGCGGCCCACAAGAAGTCTTCTACTGTGACGACTTCACCATCGTCAAGGTGCGTTCTGACACGCTTTCCTTGTGATGCCTTACCATCTTTCATTCCCCCGACATATGGTAAAAGACTAATTGCCCGTCCATCGCAGGCGTCCGCTACCAAAGGTTGGATGAAGCTCATGAGTGACGAACGTGATCTAACCACCCCTTTCCAGTGCCGAGCTCGTCCGTATCCTTCTTCTCCAACGACCGGGTCACGTCGCTCGCGGCGAGGCTCGGGACAGAGGCCCTTCGCGAGCTCGTCGACGGTCTGGACGACCTGTTCAAGAAGCGCTTGTGCCGCAGGGAGAGCTCGCCATGGGAGGGCATCAACTTCCAGAAGTCCTTAGCAGCGGAGAGGGTGGAGCCTTGGAAGGCTAGAGCCTTTTTCGATGGTACGTCAAGCTGATCTCATGGATTTGTGTGTTTCTTCACTAAGCCGGACAACCCATCCTAACGACGTTTAGCATTCTTCGAACACGTCCACCCCGTGTACCCTTTCCTCGACCGCGAGGACTTTGAGGCGCGCGCTCTCGGGCCGTACCTCGACGAGGCGCTATCCTTCGACCCAGCATTCTCGGCCCTGTACCACGGCGTGTTGGCCCTCGGGAGCCAGTTTGTCGACGGTGGTAGCTTTGTGCCCGGGCTAGGGCGGGCGTGGAGTCTGTTCCGGGTCTCTCTCGGGTCGCTGTCGGACGTGCTCGCCCCACCGGTGTCTCTGGTGAATCTTTAGGTTCGCCGGGTGTTCCGTCTCACGATCAATATGTCTGCGTCTCTTGGGAGGGCCCGTTGCTGACCCGATCATTATACAGGCGCTCACGGCCATGGTGCGTGCATGAGTGTGATGTTGGGAATAGGACTCTTGCTGACGCCAGACGTGCCCCCAGTCCATCTTTGCGATGAACGCGTGCTGTCTGCAGCTCGACCAGACACTCCTATCGGAAGCCGCGCGAATGGCGCAGACGCTGCGGTACCACAAGTCGTCCAACAGCGACGCGATGCATCTCAAGACCTTCTGGACAGTCTACTTTCTCGAGAAGACGGCCAGCTTCTCGGAATGCACCAGCTCGGTAGGTTTCAAAGACAGACGGCGACATCCCAGTTGCAGAAGTCGTGGCCGGCTAACCCTTTGTCCAGCTGCTGGCCGACGAGGACATCGGCTGCGCGGTGCCCCTCGCGCCCGAGTCGGTGTTCGGCGAGTACAACTGGCTCCTCTCGGCGATCCGGCTCGGCAGGATCTCGTCGCTGGCGTACTCGTCTCTCTTCTCGGTCAGCGCGTCCATGCAGCCCTGCGAGTTGGCGCTGGTGGCAATCACTCGCGTTCGGCGCCTCCTCGAGGATTGGCGACGGTCGGTTCCCGCTGCTTTCAGGCCGGGGGAGGGTAAGCAGCCGCAGCCGGGTGCGTGTCCGAGTGCGAAGATGGTCATGTTGCAGACTCGGTACTCGTATTATAATGTGGTTATCGCGGTGGATAGGCTGGCTCTGTACCTGGGCCAGGGAACAGCGGATGGTCGTGAGAGGACGAAGCATAACCTGATGTTAACGGCGAGGAGTATCGCCGAGTTGACGAAGGTGATTGACGTCGAACCGTACGTTCCAGTCTTGTAAGTTAAAATCTCGTGATTAGCCAGTCGAGAGTTACTACTGAGACCCATTCTCTTTTGCAGCATCTTGGGCATCATGCCTCTATCGGCGATCTTCATCCTCTTCGACTTTGTGATCCACAACCCGGAGCACCCGGGGACGGCAGAGAACCTCGCGCTGCTGGAGGTGGTAGCGGGACACTTTTGTTCCATCGACTCGGCTTCGAAGGGAGCACTCCCGGGCAGCATCATTTCCGATTTTGCGGGAATCGCCAGACGGTATGTTACGAGAGTCGCGGAAGGGGATTCACAAGCAGGAACTATAAATCCAGGTCATGATGGTGCAGACTTGGACGGCGTGATAGAGGGATCAGGCGGGCGGTGTCGTCTCAACATAGCAGCGCACAACAAAGGCTGGAAAAGGTCCGGGAGGGATACAGACTCGACGGGCAGCAGCACGAACATGACTTCAGAAACGCCGTCAACCTTGGACCACCTCAGCTATCCCACACTGGGCAGCACACAAGATTCAGGCCAGGCGCGAATGGGAGAGCTGAAGACGCTGTTCGGCTGGGTTTTCCCGGACTGGGGCAGTGAGGCGGAACAAGCGGCGTAGCAGAGTCGGGGGTTCAACTAGGAGTCGGAGAGAAAGAGGGCGGGTGTCAGATGTTTATGCACTCGAATGGATCACGATTGTTGATGGGCGAGTTCGCTGTAGTTGGTTATGCCAGTAGACGTCACGTTTGTCAACTGAAATCTGGAGAGAAGAGAAGAGGGAAACGAAGCGGCGGTGCAACAGCGCGATCACTGATTGGCCATGTCCCCGCACGCAAAGGCTTCATGACGTTCATTGGCGACGGATGAGATGGCGATGAAAGCGAGGAACCCCGCCATGCCATCAAGCGCGGGGGGAATTGCTCACTCATAATTCACTCCTCTCGGTAAACCAAACTCAAAACACCATCACCATTGTCAGCAGTCTCTCGACTACAACTTGATTCGATTTCAGCCAATTGTCCAAAGACGAAGGAAGTAACCCCAATCATGACCGTCGTCCACGTTGTGCAGTTCCAGTTCAAGGAGCTCATCCCAACAGAGGAGGTCAAGTCGGTAAGGCCCACCGGTCATGCTGCTGGTTGGAGGCGGGAATGGAATGGCGCCGGGAAGAAGACACAACACAGGCCGCAACGCAACGCAGGACTGGAAAAACTGACACTGGCCAGATATGCGACTCGATGCTGGCGCTCCGGGACAACTGCATCCACCCGACGTCCAACAAGGCGTACGTCAAGTCCATCGCGGGCGGGCTGGACAACAGCCCCGAGGGCATCCAGGGCGGCATCACGCACGTCTTCGTCGTCGAGTTTGAGAGCGCTGCGGACCGCGACTACTACGTGCACAAGGACCCGGCGCACCTGGCGTTTATCGAGGAGGCGGGGCCGGCGATCCTCAAGGCGCGGGTTGTTGACTTTACGCCGGGGGTATTTTGAGGGAGCTTGTTTTGTGGCGGGTGATGGATGGGATGTATGTACTCTGTAGCTGTATGTCTATTTTGTATGTCTCCATGTGTGTCTGGCTCGGGTTGGTGAGACCGACTCCTGGGGTCCTGATGAGGCAGGCTTTGTCGAGCTGCTTGGTCTGGCGTTTGTCTGTGGCCGGTTATCATCATCATCATCGTCGTCGTCATTGTATGTATCTGTACAAGAAGGCAGGATGATGGCGTATCCGTACTACGCTCTGTGCTGTGTTTGTGTGTACTTGTAAGGATCCGTGATGTTTGTATGGAGATTCGAGAAGACCAGACCAACCCAGACCAGACCAGACCAGACCTGGCAAGTGAGGCCGGTCTGAGTGGATTGGTTCCCTGTTGCCTGAGGACCAAAAGCACCAATCACACTCGGTTAGTCGCATCTTCTCCCAACGACCCGTGCCTTGTAGGCGGGGTGGCGCAGGGATACCGGGGTATACGTCATAGGGAAGCACGCGAGGCACAAGGTACGTATAGGGTACGTACTACGCTCTGCGGGCGAGTAAGGTACCTATCTGGCATCTCAATCCGTACCTCTTCGTCCCTTTCTTCCCTTCCCCCTCCCTCCCCCCCTCCCCCGCCAGATAGACAGATGCTGCTGGTGCTGGTGCTGGTGCTGGTGCTGTGCTGCCCTACTACAGCTATGGCCTCCTCGCTGTCTTTGCTTTGTCCCGCCCTCGGTAAGGTACCCCACTTGCCACGCGTAGATCGCCGTGTCTTCATGTACCTCGACATCCCATCTACCTCGACTCACTGTACAGATGCTAAACCTAGACCATCCCGACCTACTTAGGTACCTGGATAGGACTACCTTGACACGCTTCATCTTCATGGCTTCAGGGGACTGTCCTGTCCCTGAAGCTGAACCTCCCTGCGCCTGAACCAGAACACATCTTCTTCGCTCCTGAACATTCAACCAACATCACGCATTTTCATTCATCCTCCTCCTCCTCTCCTCCCCCTTTACACCATATCCCATCACATCACAATCCAGACGACATGCTCTCTGCCCCCCTTGCGGCACCCTTCTGACCATCGCGCACACTGTACACCGTACACCATCTACAGCACAGCTAAGCTCCACGACGAACCTAGAACCCCGCCATCCACTCTCAATCTGCCGTTTGCGACGAGCCCGCCGCCCTTGTCTGCCGCATTTCGACCTCAATCCGGTCCTACAGGAAACACAGTCCGGCCTCTCTCTCTCGACCTCTTCGCTACTCCATCATCACCGCTTCTCTATCCTCGACGGAAGCCTACTCTCTTCCTCGTCAATTCCCCCGTCTTCACATCCAACCGCACAACCACACTACCAACCATGGCGCAAGCATCGCATCCTACCTTCATCAACCTCCCTCCTCCCACTTCAAGGCCCGACACACCCTCTGAGATGCCGTATGTGTCACCCTCTCATGTCATGCCATTCCTTTGCTCGTCCTCCGGCTAACACTCTCCCTTGCAGCGGCACCCCCACGAGTACCACAACCTCCATGTCGGCCCTCTCGACCACCGCCATCAAGGACGGTCACCGAGGCCACTTCCCACAGGGTCCGGCTGGCGCCCGCGGCCACGCCCACCACCCCTCTACCACGAGCCTCGAGGCCGAGCGCGCTGATCGCATCTCCCGCCTCGCCGGCCTCGAGCGAGTCTCGACCCTCCGCGCGCCGCCCACCCAGCATCAGCAGAACGCCAATGCCTCCTCCCTCTCGCCCCAGACCACGCCCACCTCGACCGGCTTCCCCCCCAACTACCCGCCCAATACCCACCTGACGCCCGCATACTTCGACGCCCATGGACAGCCCACCGCTGTCACCAAGATGAGCACCGTCGGTACCGCTAGCGCCACCGAGAGCTATGTTGGCGACGACAACGAGACCCGCACCGCCCCCGGCGAGCAGGACGAGGACATGTTCAGCATGGACACAAACTACCGCGAGGCCGACTCCGTTGCCAGCACCGGCGCCGATCCCGAGCAGATGGACGAGGACACGGCCCGTTCCACCGGCGGCTACGACGACCGCATGAGCGACGACGGCTCCGCCAGCCTCGTCGGCTTCGGCGAGGGTGCCAACAGCACCGTCTCCGGTCCAATCTACCAGCGCCGTCCCATCCCCGGCGTCGCCGGCCAGGCCGCCGGCGCCTGGGGTCTCGAGCGGACCGCCTCTGGCCTCAGCAGCGACGGCGTCCCCACCCAGCGAAACCGCGACGTCACCATGGGAGGCGATACCCCGACCAGCGCCGCCGCCATGCAGGAACGTCGCGACGCCCGCATGATGGACGGCACCACCACCGACGGCTCTGGCGTGCCCGGCGACGAGATGTACGTCGACACCACCAACAAGGCCCCGGTCCCCACCTCCCAACTCTCCCATCAACCCAACATCCACACGACGACGACAGCCAGGGACACGGCCGAGCGTCTGTTGCGCGAGAGGCTGGACGGCGGCGAGTCGCGGGCGGGCAACCCTGCGCTGGGGAGTTCCCAGAGCGGCGAGAACCTCGGCAAATTTTACTTTGAAGAGCGGAAATAGGCCCAATCTGTCATCTTCATTTCTTCTACGTCATCGTCCTCGTCATCGAATTGGCAGAGGCGAGAATTCTGCGGGTAGCTTTATATGGTTTCATGACGGTGGGAAAATGCGGACTTAGAGTCTCCGCCTGTATGATTTACACGATTCGTTTTTTTGCGATGGGTTGGAAAGGGGGAGCGGGGACAGACGGATGGCTTGGTTGATCATGAAAGGGTTCTAGGTATGGCTATGGAATGCATGTTTTGCTGATGATTTCCCACGACGTTTCCTGTCCTTTGTGCGTGGCCTTCGGGCGAAGCTCGACAACATCATGCCATGCCTCACGGTCTATAGCTGTGAGGCCTGCCTGGTCGACCGTCTCGAACCGGTTATCGTTCGCGCCGGTCATCGTTGGATTTCGCGGCGAGGACCTTGTCGGTCCGGGAGGGCGTTGAAGCTCGGGAGCTCGAGAGGCGAGCCAGGACGTCAGGACCGAGATGGTGACGATGTCGGGGGCGGTGGGGAGCCGTCCCCCGTTGGCGGTGTGCTGTGATTGCCTGTCGAACGCTGGTAATACTTGCTTGAGGAAGAATTGCTTGGGGGAGAGATGCGTACGGCAACTACACTCCCACAAGGATTCGTTCGCCGTTTGCTCCCTTCCAGTTGATCTTTGGAGGCGAGAGGAAGATGAGAGTCAGGTCGCTCCCTACAGATGTTCAGACCGGCCATGACGTTGCTGTATCTCTTGACAAACCGCACGGTTCGACTGCTGGGAGGTGGGGCAAGTCCCCGAGATCGCACTCGTATATTGGGCGAGTCACGGACAATTCGTCGGACAATATTCTTCGTTGGGTCCCAGGAGGGCCCCAACCGGTCTTGCATGCTTGGAGCGGCCAGCTGCCGGGCATCGAACTCCGAATCGGCGGGCTCAGTCTCGTACCCAGGCGCAAAATGGGAGAAGTGGTGGCAATCCGACCACCATGACCACAAAGGCTCTGGCCTTCAAGTTACTAGAGACTTAATCACGTCCGCAATGGGCGGTATAGACGTGAACAGCACGGTGATGGTGCCGAACAGGCTCATCGACAGGCTGGACAGCGCAGCCGCGCGCGGGTCGGTTCGAAGAAGCAGGGCCGTGGCGATGGCCGACGAGTTAGCGCCCAGCGTGACGCCGCGCGTGATGTAGTCATCTGTATACACACAAACACGCACATACATTGTTAGCATTTCTCATGAGAAACATCCCAGTCCACGCGATAGAGGAGGGGGAGGAGGGAGGGCTCCTCACCTTCGGGTATCCTCAGCCAGGCCAGCATGCGCTGGCCAAACAGCACCCCGACGATACCGCTCATAATGGCCACCGCCGCCACCGTGTTGAGGTCGCCGCCCAGGTTCTCTGTGGCAGGGGTCGCCAGCGCGAGCGTTAGGCTGCGCGAGGCGAAGGCCAGGGACCTCTCCGCGCTGATGCCGATGGCGTAGCACACCGGCGGGTACGAGAAGAGGCAGCCGACGGACATGACGACGTTGGGCAGCACGATGGCCGCGAAGTTCTGCCGCAGCTCGCGGCGGTACTGGTACATGGGCAGCGCGAGCGAGACGATGCTCGCGTCGAGGACGGTGCCGAAGATGTCGCCCGCGCCCGGCAGGCGGCGGTTGTTCGCGCCGTGGAGCCAGAGGTAGGTGTAGTTGGCGCCCGTCCGGAACGACCGGAGCGTGTCCGGGAGGCCGTCGCCCCGGACGGCGGCCAGGGCCCAGATGCCGAGGACCGAGAACAGCGAGGCCACGAGGACCGGGTGCAGGTACTGCCGCCAGCGCGCGGGGACCGACATGGCGGCGAAGTAGACGAGCAGGATGAGGCTGAGGTGGAGGGGCATGGCGTAGCCGGCGGCGTAGTAGACGGGCAGCCCGACGAGGACGAAGACGGAGGCGTAGATGACCCAGTTCAGGTGGCCGCATATCCACGCCGCCCAGACCTGGGCCCGGGGCATCGGCACAGGGATCTGCGGCGGGAGCGGGGAGCCTATGGCCGGCGGTGTCATTGTGCCTCCTTCGTCCTCCGCCTCGGGCCGTCGGAAAGACGAGCTAGCCGCGGGCAGGAAGTTGTGGGACGCGTTGCGCGACAGCGGCGGCGGCGCGAGGGTGTTGAGGGACAGCGAGGACGGGGCGGCCGAGACGGAGCGGGATCCCGGAGCGGATTCGCCGCGCGGCGGTGTGTCGGCGAGCGGGATCTCGTCCGTCTCGTTGCCCATCTCCTCGGCGCGCTCGGTGAGGGCGCGCTTGGAAGAGCCGAGGAGGAGTTGGAGGCCGCGGGTGAGGTAGGCGGCGAGGGCCATCATGGCGATGAAGCCGATGACTGTAGGGAGCGGGCGCGTGAGCTTTCCAGACACATGGCGAGTTCGTCACGGGCGAGGGGGAACGGCGAAGGACTCACTAAAGACGGCGATGATCTTCATGACCTCGACGATTCCGATGGGCGGGCTGAGGGGCAGCATGATGAAAGACGGCGTGAACAGGATGTTGATCCAGCGGAGGGACCAGCCGGCCTGCGAAACGTCAGTGAAATGCCGTGACTCAAGCATCACGACTCGAAAACGCTCACCGGCACATCAATCACGGCGACGATGGCCTTGGTCTTGTGGTTCCCGAGCACCAGCTCGCAGAGCAGAAGGCCGAAGAACAGGAGGATCAGGCAGGCCACCGAGGCCGGGAACGAGACGCCGAGGGTGTCGAACAGGACGCTGACGCCGAAGCAGGCGGCGAGCATCGCCATGATGCCGAAGGGGACGTAGAGCCACGACACGAGCAGCTTCGGGGCTGATTGGACCGCAGCCTGAGTTCCTCGGTCAGCGGGTTGTCGCTAGGGTAGCCAGGTAGGTGGTGTGAAAGCGGCTGCATACCAACTTGATGGCCTGGCAGAGGTCGATGCCGGCCGCGAGCCATTGAGGGCCGCCGTTTGGGTGTCTATTCGCGGTCGTCATGGTCTCTGTGGTGAGGACTGGTTCTCATCGAAAGCGAGCAAGGCTTCACTGATGTATCAAAATTATGAGCGTCTGCTGTTCGTTGAGTGTAAAAAATAACCTCTCGACTTACAGACGCGAGTATTTCGAAGTGTGGCGTGTGTTGGGGTGAGAATAATGGGACGAGTTTAGAGCCTTGGTTCCAGTCGGACGATGTCGCTGCGAGAATTAGTCGGACCCTGGTCACTCCCCAAACAACACAAATCCGATGACGCCAGAAGACAAGACGACGTGTACTTTGGCGTTGATTTGACGGCACGCCACAGGGACTTTGACATGGAAATTCGCTCTTGATAAGGCGCGTTTTTGACTCTCTTTCCATTCCCCGGCCGATCGGAAGCCGAGCCGAGTGGGCGGGTCGCCTCCGAAAGCGGCCAGTCCACACCATCGCCGGGAATAGGTTAGCTTTGAGTTTGAGGTTGAAGGTGAGTTGGGTTGCTTCGTTTCATTTCACTTCACTTCATCTTCGTAAACTCCTCCGCCATGCGTTGCGCAGTTGAGATCGGCCCAGCCGGCGAGATGGGTTGCTTTTCATCAGATCATTTCGTAAATGCCCAGAGATGGACAGGGCAACGGCCAACACTCGCTCGGCAACGATTAACGATTGTGAGAACTGACATTTCTGTCATGCCATGCATGCATCAATTCCATCACAAAACACGGATGTGACATCACACACAGAGCAAGCCATGGTACTAATTTTCAAAATGTTTCTTGAAGCGAGATCCATGCCGAGATTTTAGCATAATAACGAAGGGGACTCATCTAGTCGTGCTTATCGCCGTCTGCTTCCGCTCGTCTCCCCTAAGCGCTTTCAGAATTCCCTTTCCATTCGCAATCATTCGTGTCCCTAAGCAAGCAGCTCCTGGTTGCGAAAAGAGCCCGGCGAACCGAATTCCAACGATCTTCTCTTCCCATACGCCAAAATGCCAGCTGACAACCGAATCCCAGAGTCGAAAGAAAGGAGCCAATGCGTGATGTTGTGTCCGGTCCGTATCAGAGTCCCAGAGTGGCATCCTTCCAGTAGGAACCCAGAAGGACGCGGAAGCGAATGTTGCGACGGGCGCTGCGGCCAACGATGGCGGCAACCTGTCTGTTGTTGACCCTAAAGGCCTTTTGGCTGATGCGAAGGGCACAACCGAGAACATTACTGTCGACGAGACCCTTGGTACCGGATGGGGACATTTTGCTTACTTCAACCCACGTCCTATCCGAGTCCTTGAAGGACACATGCTTAGGCAGGTGCTTGGTGTCGGCTGGCAGTCCACGTTCAGCAATTAGAATACGAGGGTACGAAGTAAAAAGGCGAGAGGAGACATACCAATGAGCGTCTTCATTAGATTCATATGCTTGCTTCGGCTAGTACCCACAACGTCTGCCGACTTCAAGCGGACGAGAATGAAGATGTTGTGGACGTCACCCAAGTTCTGTGCGAATATTGCGAGCTGCCGGTGGCAAACGCTCGCTGGACAGAGGCTGCAGATGCCGTAAGCGCAGAAGTTGCACGTCAAGCCTTTGCCGTCAGTGAGGTCGAAGTGGACGCCGATATTGAGGATCCCGGGTGCTATCATGGCACGGTTTATATTACGCTGTGAGTGGGAGACCCAGTTGAATTGCTCGAGGTCGTTTTTGTCGAAAGAGAAGACCATCAGGTCCATGTCCTTCCGGATGCCGAGACGTGGGTCCCTGGCGAGGGCGTTGCTGAGGGGGACTCCGGAGCCGTGCTCAATGTTGCGTTTGAAGTCCGGGAGGAGTTTTCCCAGGCAGACCAATTTCTTGAACTTGGAAAGGGAGCCCTTGGCGCCCGTGGTCACGACGGGGGGCATCGTGGCGCCTGCGTTCAGCTTGCAGTGGCCGTAGGCGATGGCGGGTTCGGTGATGGCCGCCAACTCGATGATCATGGCGCCGATCTCGCGAGGGAGTCTGGACAAAAAGTTACGGAAGTTGGGTGCGACCTTTCTAGCCTCCTTGGTTTCCTCGCCATCCTCGCCCTTCTCACCTTCCTCGCTTTCCTCGTTTTGCACGCTTTCACTCTCGGCCTTGGCCTTTGCCTCGGAATCGTTCTTCTTGGCGGCTGTCATTTTCATGATGGCCTGGACTGCACTGACCATGTCGACACGAGTTTGACCTTGTGTACCAGCCTCAACGCCGGTGTCCTTGGTGGCCTTGGTCTTGAGGCCCTTACGGTTGAGCTGGGAGGCCATTGTGACGGGTAATAGCGAAGTGAAGTGTGCTTAGACGAGAGGAGATGTCAGAGTACTCGATTTTGACGATGTGAATGTAAATGAAGGATGTGAAATATTGCTGCGGCCCGAGAAAAATAACGAGGACAGACGTAGTAGGAAGGAAAGTCGTCTTTCTGGATGTTTGTCTCGGCTATTGACAGCAGGAGAGAAACCACCAGAGACGAGACTCGATTATTACTGAAAACTTTTGAATCAAAAAATAGAAAAAAGGAAACGGGATCCGAGAGGCCACTTACCAAAGTGAGGTTGTTGTGGTATTGTTGTGGATTAGAAGGAAGGAAACAAACCAGAAGGTGAAAAAGGTTTCTATTTGTAATCGGCTTCGTGTGTATCGTGGCCATGAGGCACTGACTGGCTCATTTGGACTTGAAGCCCAAGATGGAAGGCACACGGGGCTGGGCACCTGGGGTCGGACGATTTATTTCAGCGGCTTCGAGGCTCATATTGGAAGGCATGAGGCAGCAAGACACATTGTGGGATGAGTCGCGGGATAAGAATGTTTGATGGGAGGTGCTGTGAAGTCTGTGACAAAAAGTCTACTGGGCTAGGCACACTAGGACAAGTCAAGTGATAAGTCTGTAAGATACCTAATTATCAGGACTGACTGTGAAGCCTGTAGTAGGGGTCCCTTGGAGGCGGACACACTATAGGGCGTTATGAGGGAGAAAATTCATCATGGACCATATTCTTTGTAGAAAGGATGCTTATAGATGAGACAAGCTTTGTGATGGCACAAGGCTATCAGCCAGTGAAGCGTGCTATGGGAGGTCTATGAGGCTAAACACACTCTAAAACGGTATTCAGGTTATGCAACTTACGGACAGGATGAACTCCGCAACGGAAAAAGGTGCAAAGCTGGTGGTAATGGAAAGCTGCAAAGTTTGGGCACAATGCAGGACGAGTTTTGGGACAAGACTTTTGGTAGATATGGCGACAGGTCGACTTTTGTAATAGGACGAACTGTGTATTGAACAGGCTTATTTTGTTCGGCAGGCAGGCTCTAAAACAGATAAGTTTCCTAACGTCACAGGCTATGGAAGAGAAGAGTTGCCTACTAAGGCTGTTGATTATATAGGCCAGGCAATGAGATACGCAACTGGAAAGTTACATACATACAGCGAACAAGACGTGTGATGGAGCATGTTGGAAGACAGGTAGTGTAATGGTCGTTCGGTCAGATGGTGAAATATGTTACAGAGTATAGACTGATAGACTCACGCAACTTACTGTGGACAAGAGCACATGTTCTTCTTAGAGGTAACAAAATAACCATTATTTGTATACAACGCCATCTCTAAAACCAGTCTTCCAAACGCCTCCTAGGTTCAAGTGGTTCTCTCATGGCATTGCTGAGTCTGCCGCTAGACCACCCATCTACTACATGTCTGCGTCAAGCCTCATTTCTCCCCTGTGTACATACCCGTTACGATACACACTCGTACAAGCTGACACTCGACCCTTCATCACCGCCTCAAGCCTCCACCCGTTCGCCATACCCATTCTCCAACTTCCAGTATTAGCCAAGGAGTTTTTTATGACGACAGGATGGCCATCGTACAGGTCCGCTATCTCATCTATTACTGCTCGAGATCGAAAGGGGAGGGAGCAGAGCATAATCGAACGGTCTCCTGCAGCCCGCTCCCCCTCAGAGTCTCGGGAACTTTGCATGACGATGACGGCGGCTACAGCATCACGGTGTGAGCGAGTGCAATGATAGATCTCACATCTTCCACCAACGATACAAACCCACCAGTGAAAACCTCCGACGAAACAAGGACGAGCAAAGACTCCTACCACCACCCATCCGTGTCTAGCACCCTACACTCAAAACATACAGACTTCCACAGAAGTCCATACTCTATCGAGTTGATCCCTCATCAACACAGACTGGCCGTTGTGGGACAACGCCCCATAACGAAAAGAAGCTGCCCAAAAGGCAGAATCGCCATCGCGGTTCCATTCCACCCGGCCTGATCAGCTTTCAACTTCCCGAGTGGAAGAGGACGTCGCCGAGTGACCTCAGTAGCACCGTACCTGGCTGTCGAATCTTGAGTCTAATTGGCCATTTTCGCAAAGCAGACGAACACCATGGACCAAACTTGAAAGCAGATGTCACTACATGTCACCGAAGCAGCATCGCCAGACCACGCGACCGGCCTGTTCATACCAAACCACATTGATGAATCGCAGCATAGGAACGATAGTGGGGGAGAATCGTGGCACGCTTGCCACGCCGTTTGCTCAGACAGCTATCTAGCCCACCAGTTCCGGTGCATGGCTAGGGCCCGTAAGCCCACTGCCAGATCCAAGTACCGAACCAGCTCAAAAGCCAGACATCTCATCTAGTGATCTCCTCCCAAAATGGTTTTTTGCGTTATTTTCTTGTTGATGTGAGTGCCGAAATGGCCGCTTGCTCTCCTCCAAAAGAGACTGCGCCAGCACCCTTTTCGGCACCTTTGCGTCACCCTCGCAGGTGACCCGGAGTACTCGGAAGAAGCTGGCCAGCGCGGCCCAGGAGAGCCAACAGGCATAATGATACTCGGGTATTTCTGCGGTCGTTCGTCGAGCCTGCGCCCTCGAGAGAGGGAGGGCAGGGCGTAGGCGTAGAATGCGTAGACGGATCATGTCGAAACCTCCGTTTGAGTGTGTGCTCGGGTACCAAGAAGCAATATCTTGGCTTGTTGTCGATCGAAGACGACGACAACGCCCGTTTCCTCCTCCTGTCCCGGACGGAGTAGGGGCCTTCCAACCAAATCTCCCCCCCCCTGCCAAAGAAAACGCATGATGCATCAGAATCATCATGCCCCGACAGACGCCATTGGATGCCAGCCACCTCGCCGCCCTCCGTGTCATATCCCAACATCAGTCGTCTCCGCGATTGATTGATTAATACTCAAAACACACCGCGGCGCTCAAACCAGAGATGAGCTACCAACCGGACCGCCCTCATGCGAAAGCATTGACGGCCTCGTCCGTAGGTAGTATCGCCGCCCCCGACCGCTAGGGCCCAACTCCCCTTTTGTCCACCAATAAATCAGTTGTGGCCGTCTCCCATGCGAACGCCGCCCCGGGGCTGATACCGCTCAGCCGCTTGTTGACCCCAAACGCCGTCGTTAGAAAAGAAGCAAGTTGGCATGATAAGATTGAGTCGGGTTGCGCCCGTGCTAGCAGTCGACGGCGTTTCGTCCTAGAACCAAATGCCGCCCTCTGCTGTTGATGAAGTCGGTTATTTTTTTTGTTGATATCTCCCCATGGTTGGACCCATCGTCTCTCTCGTCCGGTCGCCTTCAGACAGCATGTGTTCACCAGCTGGGGGAGAAAAAATGCCTATCGTCAAGAAGGCCGAGAGGAGGAAAAAAGAAAAAAAGAATTCAAACAAAAGACCAGCGAGATCCGACGGGGGTATGGTACAGGCCAAAGTTTGCGAATATGTAAACGAAGCTGGTCGTTGCTTTCCGACGGGTCGTAGGTGTCTCTCTGATCGAGTGGTTTTCGTGTTTCGTGATCGTGAGTGGTGGTGGGTGGAAGCTCATGCAGGTTTTATGAGTCCGAGAATGAGATGCCCCGACCCAGTCTAATCGTGCCATGCCGCCTCCCAAATCAGGAGAAAAAGAGAAGAGAAGAAAAAAAAGAGAAGAGGAACTATGTACAATCCAAACAGGACGTAGCCGCATGTTCCGCCGCGGCGCATACGCCGTAACGCCATTTTATAAAGAAGAGATGTGAGGCGCCCTAGGACAGCTGTCCTTGGGGCTGGGGGTGACCCTGGCCTTGGCCTTGGCTACGGCCGCGGCCACCGCCACCGCCGTATCCGCCGCGGTTTTGGCCCCGGTAACCGCCACGGCCGCGTCCACGGCCTCTGCCGCCGCCCTGGTAGCCGTTCTGTTGACCGCTCTGCTGGGGCTGTTGAGTCTGCCAGTTACCAGGAGCCGGGCCACCCTGGAGAAGGGGCTGGTGCTGCTGGTGCTGCTGCTGCTGGCTTTGTTGGATCTGGGGCTGCTGCTGACCCTGACCGGGCTGACCGGACTTGAAGTTGGAGATGGGTCTCGGGATAGACTCGGGGTTCTCGTAGACATAAAGGGACTTGTCGATGCTGGCGGGGATGGGCTGGATCTCGGTACCGAGGTCCTTCTCGATGTTGTACAGGTTGAACCTATCATCCCAGTTGATCAGGTTGATGGCCAAACCCAAGTGACCGTAACGACCGGATCGGCCAATTCGATGCAGGTAGGTCTCGGCGTTCTTGGGAAAGTCAAAGTTGATGACGACGTTGACGGCCTGGATGTCGATACCACGGGTAAGCAGGTCAGAGCAGACGAGGTTTCGGCACACGCCGTTGCGGAAGTCGTGGAAGACGCGGTTTCTCGCCTGCTGGGCCATCTTGGCGTGGCTGTAGAAGCACGAGTAGCCCAGCTCGGTGATCTTCTTAGCGAGCAGCTCGACACGGTTGGTCGAGTTGCAGAAGATGATGGACTGGTTGATCTGCAGCTTGGAGAAGAGGGTGTTGAGGCAGTGGACCTTTTGCTTCTCCTCGACAAAGGCGTAGTACTGGGTGATGCCGCGGAGGGTGAGCTCGTCCATGAGGTTGATCTCGTAGGGGCTGACCATGTTCTTGTCGGAGAAGTCCTTGACGGAGAGGGGGAAGGTGGCGGAGAAGAGCATAACCTGGCGGTCCTTGGGATGGAATTGCAGCAGCTGCTCAATGACGGGGGTGAACTCGATGGAGAGAAGCTTGTCGGCCTCGTCCATAATGAACATGGGGCATTCGCTCAGGTCGGCAACGTTCTTGCCGGCCAGGTCAAGGATTCTGCCGGGGGTGCCGACAACGATGTGAACGGGGTCCTGCAGGCGGATAATATCGTCGCGAAGACCAGTGCCTCCGGTAGTGACCATGACGTTGATTCCGAGGTGCTTGCCGAGGGTTTTGCAGACCTGTGATGTTTGCATGGCGAGCTCGCGAGTGGGGACGAGGATGAGGGCTTGGATCTTGGAGACCTTGGGGTTGATCTTTTCGAGGGCGGGGATGACGAAGGCGGCCGTCTTTCCAGTACCGTTCTTCGCACGGGCGAGGATATCGCGGCCGGTCAGGGCGACGGGGATGGCTTCTTCCTGGATGGGGGAGGGCTTCTCGAATCCGGCCTCGAAGATGCCCATCAACAAATCTCTCTTCAGCTGGAAGTTCTCGAACTCCAGACCCTTGGTGTTTGTGACATCCTGGACGCGGGCGAAGTTAGGAAAAGGGCGGCACACGGGAAGCAAGAAGACAGCGGCAGCGACAAAGACGACGACATTGACGAAGACGACGACGACGACAGGACACATACCTCAGTTTGTTGTCTGTTGTCCTTGGCAGGCAGCTTCAGGCTCTTCTTCCAGTCCTCTGATGCGGCGCCATCGCTGCAAAAGTCAGTCTAACAAGGCTCGGCCTGGGGGTGGGGGTTCACGAGGAGGTGGGCGAACCTCAAGTTCGTCGCCTTGAGCTTGTCTGCGAGTGCTTCCGCCATTTGGATTGTGTGTGTCGGGAGTAGGTGCCTTGGTGGCAGGGAGAGGAGGGTGCGATGCGGCGGGTCAGTGTTGGTTGCGCGCGAAAAGGGCTTTTGCTTTCCCCACTTCGCGGTGAATGGAATCGAGGGGCGGACGAGTCGTACTCGGCAGGAATTAGGAAGCAGGCAGGTGGGCTTTTGGGCGACAAAAAGGGTGATTGTCGCTTGAGGAGGGAGGTTGCTTTGTAGCGTAGCAGCGAGAGAAGGTGCCGCGGGTCGACGTGGTGTTCCGTGTCCGGAGGCGAGCGTTGAGTGGAAAAGAAGAAAGAGGATTGTTGGGTTTGGACCGGACTCTGGGAGTTGCGGTGCAGCAGGGGCGGATTGTAGGAGTTATGGGATGAGTGACTCTTGGTCGTCGTTGCGCGATTTGGGAAAAATCCGGTGGTCGTCGTTTGGTGACTCGGGATAATGAAACGGCAGAAGAATGCGTTTCGTCCACGAGGTATAGCGCGAGGAGGTGTGGGAAAGGTTGGGTTTGCGTGGGATGGAGAGGTGGTGGTGGTGGTGGTGGTGGTGGTGTGTGTGTGGTGGTGGTTTGTGTGTGGAGGAGAAGAGTCGAAGAAGCAAGTTTGCCGTGGTCAATCGAATCAACTGCGGTGCGCCTCAGCTGTGCCTTTGGGGCGGGTCTCACCCCTGTCTAGCGGCTTCGGCGGGGCCACGTGACCGGTTGCAAGAGTAAGTCAGGCGAGGCAGGTGGCAGGCATGCAATGGGCAGGTAGGGAAGAGAAAGCAGAGATCTAATTCACGTGAAGGTTTATAGTGATGCCATGTTTCTTTCGGATAGGCTCACGAGATATCTAGTAAGAGGATTTCTTAGTGGTTCATGGTCCATCATGTCAGGGTACGTCTTGGATCAAGGGTGACATATGCCAATCCGCTCACCGAGAGCTTCTTAGGTTCTCTCATTCGCTCCTTACCGAGGCTACCCCGGTCAGCCCTCACTCAGCCGATTGGACATACCCCTGCGTGCGCCCCGGTTTAACTGTTTCCTGCAGCGGAGCTATCGGATCGGGGAGGGGACCGCCTAAGGCCCTGAAGCCTGAGCAGCAGAGAACACCCTGAGCAGCGAGCAGTGCCAGTGCCAGGGACTGCTGGCTTGAGCGGCAACAGTCGTACCATCGGCCTCGAAACCCTTTCACTAAACATCGACGGACACTCCTCCCTCCCCCTCCTCACCTATCTCACTTACACACACACAACCTAACAGTCGAGATGCTCGCCCTCGACCTCTCTCCTCAACCTCCTTGAAGACCATCCCCCCTTTTTTCTTTCATACCAATTTACTCACTTGTCATTGCACATATGTCAACCTGGAAACACACTGCTTCGCCATGGTTCTCAAGACACCAAAGGCGTTCGCCGTCTGCTCGAGCAACAACGTCCTGAGCCTCTTCGCCGTCCCCGCACACCACACATCGATAACGTCACCACCACCACCACCACCCAGACGACGTCCGTCCTCCACCACCTCATCCGTCGCAGCCCGCTCACGACGAACAACCTCACGATGCTACGCGACTGTCAACAGCGCCGACACAACCCCCAAATCCAAATCCCAAAATGAATCGTCAAAACATCGGCGGCAGCAAACACGACCACAACCGCCACCCCCTTGGCCGACATGCGCGAACCCCACCCCCTACGACATCTTCGACATCGACAAGGCCGCCCCCTACGCCAAATCCCGCTTCGCCGAGCTCGTGAAGCAGTACCACCCGGACAAGCACCACGCCTCGGCCCTCGACTCGCTGGCCCCGCACACTCGCCTCGAGCGCTACCGCCTCATCGTCCTGGCCAACGAGATCCTCAGCTCCCCCGACAAACGCCGCGTCTACGACTCCTGCGGCGCCGGCTGGCACATCCCCGGCGCCTCCGACGGCGGCCCCGCCGACCCCCGCGACATCCACGACCTCTACCGCCGCGCCGACAAGGCCTGGCGCCACGCCGCCGACAACCCGGCCATGAACGCCACCTGGGAGGACTGGGAGCGCTGGCACGACCGCCGCGCCAACGGCGAGCGTCAGAGGCCCCTGTACATGTCCAACGCTACCTTCGCCGCCCTCGTCCTCGCCGCCCTCGCCGTCGGCACCGTCGTGCAGACGGCCCGCATGGACAACTCGTCGGCCTACATCCTCGAGAAGAAGCACGCCCACGAGGCCAGCATCAGCGAGGCCCTGCGCCGCCAGGGCGCCGCAACGGCCGGCAAGGGCAGGGAAGAGCGCATCGAGCAGTTTTTGAGGGAGAGGGAGAACGTGAACTTTGGTTTCATGCCGAGCAAGCTCGAGGTCCGGCCATCGGCGCCGAACCCTAAGTAGTCGAGTAACAAAACACACACGCGCACACAAACATATACCATGACCAGATGGGAGGTACTTGACGGACCAAGCCTTGCGCTCGTATTATCGAGCTGAAATGATGTTATGATACATTGTACAATACAAACGTGCCCTCAAGGGCAAGGGGCACGCACATGGGCTTAGATACCACAGATAGGTGTTCTCTTCTAGAACCGTAACCAAAGAAAGAAAGAAAAAGAGCAAAGAGAACATCATTCCTGATGCGCACCCGTCCGCTCCCGGACGAGCTGGCGCATGACTCCCTCGGCGCCCGACGGGTCGATCCGCTCCGTGTCGCCCTCGCGCATCATCTTGCCGACGAGGTACATCAGCTTGCCCTGCGGGTACTTCTTCTTCCCGCCGCGGAACTCCTCGAGCACTTTGTCCTCGCCCTCGACGGCTCGTTCAGCGAGCTGCCGGTACTCGTCATCCGTCATCTCCTTGAACCACAGGTCGTGCTCCCGGATGGTCTCCGTGACGGAGGATGGGACGACACCAACGTACGCCGCCACCAGCAGTTCCTTGGCGACCCGGCCGGTGATGGCGCGCCGGTGCAGGTGGACCAGGATCTCGGCGACGGCGGTGTGCGGCAGCCTGTCGAAGCGGCCGTCGGGGCTGATGTAGGGCGGCGCGTTCTGCGGATCCTCCTTGTCGGCGCTCAGCCGGCCGAACTCGTGGAGGATCCAGTTGCACGCGAGAGGCGCGTAGGAGCGCAGGGGCGGTGGCGACGGCGAGGAACCGCCGGCAGGTTCCGCCTCGGCCAGGCCCCTGCCGAGCTCCCCGACGACCTTGTAAAAGTACTCGAGCCTGCCGCCGTCGTCCATCGACATGAGCGACTGCGCGTCCTTAGCCGTCAGCCCATAGTCGCGGATCAGCTCCGTCAGCTCGGCGTCCGGCAGGTCCCTGACGGAGTCGCGGATGCGACCGACGAGATCCTCGCCGATCACCAGGGGGCCGAGGTCCGGGTCTGGCATGTAGCGGTAGTCGACCTCGCCCTCCTTGCCGCGCAGCCTGCGCGTATGCTTAGAGCCCAGCGTCCAGCCGCGCGTCTCGCTGGCGATGACCCCGCCAGCCTCGAGCGCCGCGATCTGCCGGTCACGCTCGGCGATGATGGCGTCCTCGACGGCCTTGATGGTGCTCAGGTTCTTGATCTCGGTCCGCGTGCCCAGCGGCGTGTCCGGATCTCCCGCCCTGCGGACCGAGACGTTGACGTCGGCGCGCAAGCCGCCCGTTTCCATGCCCGAGACGCAGGCGTCGACGGCATGGAGCAGAGCCTGGACCTTGCGGACGAAGGCGGCGGCGGTACGCGGGTGGTGCAGCTCTGGCTTGGTGATGATCTCGATGAGGGGCGTGCCGACCCGGTTGAAGTCGAGCCAGGAGACGTCGTTCGGTTGGGCCAGGGTCTTGGCGGTGTCCTGCTCCAGCTGAATCTGCTGAATGCCGATGGTTACGCCCTCGCCGTCCTCGGCGGCGATGCCGTCCCGGGCAGTAAGCTCGATCCGGCCGTTGCGGGCGAATGGCTCATAGTACTGTGTGATCTGGTAACCAGCGGGCTGGTCCCACCAGAAGTAGTGTTTCCTGTCAAACCGGCTGACGGGTTGAATGTCGCAGTTCAGGGCGCAGGCGGCGCGCAGGGCCGGGATGAGCGTCTCCTTTTGGAACTCAGGCTGGCTGCCGGGCATGGCGACGTCGAAGAGGGCTACGTGGGAGTTGGGGTCGTCGTTGAACGAGGTAGCCGCCGGGGAGAAGAGCTTCCGCGCCGTGTTGAGCTGGGCGTGGATCTCGATTCCAACGGTCAACTCCCACCCCTCGACCGTCTGGTTGCTCCCCTTGGGCTTCTGGGACCTCGCCTCCTTTTTCAGTTGCTTCTTCTCCTCCTTGAGCTTCTTCCTGAGCGGAACCGGCGGTGCTTCCGGCGTTGCGGTCGCGTATGTCGCCCTTGTGTATTCGAAACGCGAGGCACGCGACCATACTGGTACGGAACGGGCCGACAGACGGTTGTAGGGGCGCCGTGCCGCGACCAAGCAGCCCTGGTGGGGGAGCTGGCCATTGAGCAGATAGCGGGCCAGGTCGCGAGTCGGGATGCGCATCATTTTGGCAGGTGGGTGGGCGCTGGGGGGTATCGGCTCAAGTCGCAAGACGAAAGAGGATGGGATGATGGTGCTACAAGATCTGCAAAATCGTCGAGCTGTCTTGGGCGGGATTTGGTGGCGGGGTGACGAAATCGTGAGTCTCGCGGGATTGGACGGTCGAAGCAGCAGGCCGGGCAGAAACTTGGTTACGGTGCTGATCCAGCAAATATACCGTACACCCTCTCTATGGCTGCAGCTATGTGTTCGTCGACGAGTGGCTCTGGAGTCAGAAGGCGGCGTGATTGGAGGGCTCGCGGGTCGGAATGGGTGGTGAAGACGGAAGAACGGTTGGTGGTCGAGACCATGCGGCCGATGGGGTGTGGTGAAAGACAATTGCTGTTGATTGGATGTGAGTTTTCCTAGGTCAATCTGGTAAAGCAAAAGAAAAAAATAACAGGTGTTGCACAAGTATATCAACCCGTCAACCAGAGCTCAAGCTGGAGCTCCGGGAATAGCTTCACAGGCTCTTGAGAGCTCTCCTCCTGCTCCCCCCGGTCAATCGCATCAAAAAAATGTTGGAGCCGGGGTACATATCTTTTCCTCTGTTTTCGGGCCGCATAAGGTTCCGGCTCCGGTTGTCTTCCCACCCCGCATCGCTACTCTACGCTCTGATTACGTAACGCATCCACCCTTCGGATGTGGAACGGTGCGTGGCTGGAATCTGGTCAAGTGACAGTGACACGCATCGCAGCGGACGGAGAATCATGCCGCTAGACACGTACTTTATCTGCACAGAACATTGCATGATGTACGTGTTATCTGCCGTTGGGGCCAGAAACCGTCCCACGAACCCGTTCATCCACTCATTCGTTTCCTGTGCGCCTCTCGTCTTTGTCTTCAGCCAGACGTCGCAGGGTATTATTCTTATTCTTATTCTTATTCCAACCCAGCTGGAGAGCCAAAGCATGTAAACCAAGCCTAAACAAGTTCGACTGCACCGTGTATCGCATCTTACGTCTCCCGAGGATTCCTGTTACTATCTTCGGTACACCCACACATGTCTCACTGTCGGCCATCGTCTCTCATCTCTATTCTCATGTACCCACCCACTCTCTCGCACTCACAACCACACACACACACACACACTCACACACACCTCCAGCTCAACTCGTCACCGTCACACCCCCATCATGCCGACCCAGTCTTGCTGGTCATCTGAAACAAGCCCATCGGCGGCTGACACACACGCTCTCGTTTCTCCATGTTCTTTTCTTCTTTCTCCTATCCTTAGTGTCCATGCTTGGTTCAGTTGGGAATTCCCTTTCCTCCACGCCATGTTTTCTTTTCTTCCGCTGCATAGGAAATGGATCGCCCGTCACCATGCCCACCCTTTGACAAGCTCATCGCCGTGATGCCGCCGCTTTCGTCTTGAAGCCGCTCCTCCATTATCTGATCATCTCACCCAGTCCCGTACTCCGCCGCCGTAGCCCATTTGAGGTTCCTCCTTCAGCCCGTCTTCCAGGACCCTTATTCCTCGTGTTTGCTGTTTACTATCAAACCTACAAAGTCAATTATATGTGCATCAACCGCGGGCTGCCTCTTGTGCGATTCGCTGTAACCCTAGACCGGCCAAACTGAGACATTCCTCCCTTGCTCTACACTGGCCTACACACACTCTCTCGGGCCCGGCTTTGGTTCGGCACCTCTGTAAGATTGAGTCTGTAGCCACGCTCATCTGAACTATACCTTTACGTCTTTCTTCTATAACCCAATCACCAACGTTATCTACGCCCGGCAATGTCGACGGCGTACCGTCCCCCGTTCGTGGACGACCTCCTAGAGAACTGCTACGTGGACGACACACAAGCCTCATATCAAGCGTGGCTAGCCTCGGGTCCGGGCGACGGACTCATGCGCGCCATGGACGCCGTCCCCGCGCCGGTCACCTTCTCGTCGACGTCTGCCCAGTCTGCCCATGACGCCAGCGATAAGACTGCGCCCAAGGGACATCACATGCTGGCCGACGACACGTCAACACCAAGCGTCCCGCGAGCCCGCCCGAGGAGCGCGACCGTCCGGAAGCACTCGTCCATGCCCTCTTCTGGCCCAGAGTCGCCCACGCGACGCCGCACCTTTGCCATGGAGCCTGCTACCCAGAGCACCAAGAGCATCCAGAGTATTCAGAGCACGCTCGACGAAGTGAACCCCGCAGATCCGGAGTCCTCCTCAGACGAGACGGTGGTGCCCCCAGCAGAAACACCCGAGAT
The DNA here is from genome assembly GCF_034447905.1 of Colletotrichum destructivum. Taxonomy (NCBI): domain Eukaryota; kingdom Fungi; phylum Ascomycota; class Sordariomycetes; order Glomerellales; family Glomerellaceae; genus Colletotrichum; species Colletotrichum destructivum. The sequence continues at coordinate 3,875,215 of NC_085901.1, read as the reverse complement.
TCAACACCAATACGCCGATTACCCAGTATCGCCCACAGAGTCTACCTTGACCAGCTTCACGTCACTCACTGACACCACTCACGGATCCGGCAGCTCCAGCGGCAGCGGCTCGACCATCACCCAGGCATCGTGGCCTCGACGACGAGGAAGCGACAAGTCCAGGGGCCACGAGAAAGTCTATCTCAAAGGTCGCCGCCAGAGCCGTTCGCCTAAGACGCAGCAACAGCAGCAGCAGCATTTCTCCAGCGTCCTGACCTATCTCGAGCCAGACTCGCCCCACGTAACTCCGGAAATCATCCAGCGCTCCGTCGAGCAGTCGGCCTACTGGAGGATGCCCGACCCCTCGAGCTTCCAGTCGCCCTCGACCCGGAGCAACGCCTCAACCGCCTCGAGCAGCTTCCAGAGCGATGTCTTCTCCGAGATGCCCAGCGACCACGAGACCGACAGGAGCAGCAGCCCGGACCACAGCGCCTACGGCGACTCGCCGTCCATGCCCGGCAAGTTCGAGGTGCAGATGGCCGACGCCGCCGCGGCCGCCGCGCACCGGCAGCAGCACGACTACCGCAGCTACGGCACCCCAGAGATGCCGCGAGGCACCGCCAACCTCCCTCACCTCCCCCCAAACGCCCTTCAGCCGCGTCTCCCCGGCATCCACAACGGCCATGCGCCGAAGCACCTGCCCCGGGCCGAGAAGCTGCCGCTGACGGGCTACGAGCTGATGGCCTCCAAGCTTTGTGCTCCCTCCATCGCCGCGGACGCGGACTCGGACCGGCTTAGCATCAAGCCCATCTACCGCCGCTTTGAGGCCCTCAACCACCGCCTCCTCCTCCACCTTCAGGACGAGCTCGCAGAGCTCGAGGAGCAGCTCCACCGGCTCGACACAGCCGACACGCAGACGCGCCGCATGCAAAACTGCTTCCTGCCCGCCTCGAGGCGGCAGGACGCCCTCACCGCCGGCGAGCTCCAGTGGCACAAGACGGACGTGCTGGGCAGGATTGGCTACAAAATCAGCCAGTATAGTGAGTCCCCACTGCTCTTCCTTGTTGTGTCCCTTCTTATCCTCGTCTCAACTTCTCTGTCTCGCGCCCGATGCCTCCCTTGATGGGTGTCACGACTACCCCAGCCTCGTCCTGACACTCCCCAGACCAAGTTCTCTCGTCCTTCAAAGAAACCCAGCACCTCCCTGCCCCGGACCCCCGCGACGTCGACCTTTACCGCGCCTACCTCGCCAACCACAACCCCATCGTCGACATCGAGACCCGCTTCCTCGACCCCCTCGACGACCTCGTCTCCCTTGCTCGGCCCTCGTCCAGCTCCTCCCGCGACTCGTTCCTCTCCGGCGACGAACTCAAGACCCCGCAGCAGCAGCAGCAGCCGCGCCGCTCGAGGTTCTCGGCCATGAACCTCGAGGCGGGGAACAGGGCCGAGCGCGCGCGCCGCTTGCTGGTCGCCGCCCTCACCGGCTTCCTCCCCACCGTCGCCCTCGCCTTCGCTGCGGCCTTCCTGCTCCCCATCCTCGCCTTCGCCGTGATCCCCGGCTTCGTTGGCCGCATGGCTGTCGTCCTCCTCGTCGCTGTCGGCGTCGCCGCGGGCGTCGTCCAGGCCGGGCTTTTCAGCGGCGGCGTCGATCGGCCGGCCAAGGTCGCAGCCACAGAGGGCCTTCTCGCGTCGGGGGTATATGTCGGCGTCATGGCAGTTGTCGCCGGGATATTTGGATGACACAGTGGTGTATATTTGGGATGGGAGGAGGTGATGGAACGACTAACGCGACGATACCCCCTTGAATTTCAGTCTCTGCTTTCATCTGTCCTCACGCACAAATGATGAAATCACGTAGCGAGCACGGCCTTGTCTGTAATAAAGTCTCATTCCTACACTGTGCTGTCTCCTCCGTCTCGTGTTCTCAACTCCGGACTATATCAAGGATCACATTGGACGTGCCGTATGGAAGGCTTCCAGAGGCGTCTCGTCTATAGCCCCCTTGCGCCAAGCCCTCCATAGCCAGGGTATGAATGATGTCGTCGATATGGGCCTCGAGCAGCATGGTGTGCATCTCTCCGACGTACTGCTGAACGCAGAGGACCTCCTCCACCTCCCACGCGTCGAAGTATTCGTTGAAGAGCAAACGCTGCTCGACGTAGCTGAAGAGCTGACGGCCGGGACGGGCTCGGATGACCTTGCTGAGGATCTCGAAGCGGCAGAAGCCTCTGATCAGACGGACGCGCTCCTCGGGCTCATACTCCCAGATGTTCATCTTCAGGCTGGGGTCCGCGCGGACTTTTCGCGACTCGTGAGCCCAGTCAGGCACGCGTATCTGGCCGTTAGTCGTGTCGATCGTCTGCGTGAGGGCGGCAAAGTCCTCGGTAAAGGGGATGACGACCTCGTCGATGAAGGTGTAGGCTGTCATCTTATCGGCGTCACTGGCGCAGTGGTAGAGGTCCTGGGATCTCCAGCTCTTGATATGGTCGTCGATAACCTCCTTCTTCTTTCTTTCGAGGGCAATGTGGGCAGTGCTTGGGAACATGACGACGGCGAGGGCGTCGTCGGTGAGCGCCCACAGCTGCGTCAGGCCGAGCTCAACCTCGAGGTACTTCTTCAGATACGAGCCTCCGTCGGTGAGGATGATCGTGTTCATGGCTGGAGACGCCTGGCTGATCGCGAGGATATTGTCTCGATGGTTGAGTCCTCGAAGGATCTGATTACGGATCTCGTAGGGGAACGAGTAGAAGGGGTCGCCGTCGAAGGCGTTGGCGTTGGCGTTGGAGTTCATGGTTCTTGACTTGTATATACTTGTCTGGACAGAGATGACTTGGCTCTGGAACAAGAAAACGATCAGTACCGTAAATAACAGAACCCATAGGGAAGAATTTGCCCAGCATACCTCTCGCCTTCTGGTAATTGTTGATGAAGATCTTGAGTCCTGACGCGAGACGGACTGACTGGGATAACTTGGTCCTGAAAACTCGATATCGTCAGTAACGCAAACAACAATACACAGAGATGAATTGAATGGGCATATTTCGTCTTCTTACGGGAACTGTTGAAGATCTTGAACCTTGACGCAATACTCGAGACTCGATAGACCTGAGCCTGGTGTGTATTTTGAGCAGCCAGAAAAAACAACTCCTCGGATTCGAGGCAAAAGATATCTATAGGCCTAAACGGGGCTTCCTATCGTTCTATGTGAGGCACTTATCTCATAATATCAGCACAATGGCTGTCAACAGCGCCCCGTAGTGAAAGTCACAATCTTTCTCTTTTGATTCTAAACAGCCAGATTCCACTACCATGGCCTTCCGCCATATTCTATAGGGTTAAAAATACTTTATCCAGCATAGAAGCAGTTATCTTTGCTCTGTGGGAGTTGTCTGCGCTGAAGGGGAGTTGATGGTCCCCTTTGATGAACATCCACGCTTCTGCATATCTGTTGTGATTTGCATGTCAGAAGAAATTTACACACTCAGTCATGCTTTAGTGAAAGCCCTTAAGCAAATGTACAGAATTTCAATAGCGTACTGAACTGAATCTGTTTTCCGGATGTAAGCTCTGTGGTATATCTTACTATTCTACTTTAAGTTCTTAGATGGAATCTGTTGTTTTCCAATGTTGCTCTTGAAACAGTCTATTGTCCCATTGCTCAGCAAAAGAAGTTACTCAGAATTGCTCCTCCTGTTTACAGCTCTTAGACGAAATCAATCACCGTTTTGTGTGGCTCTCAGTTAAATAAATTATCCTATTGCGCACATCAGTCCTTTGAACGGCATCTTTTGTCTCATTGCCCAGCTTTCAGACGGAATCCATCATGCTATTGCCTAGCTTTTGGACGAATCTATCGTCCGTCAGCTTAGCTCAGCCTCTCAGACGGAACTCATCGTCTTGATTTATAGCCTTTAAATGGAATTTGTTGTCCTTTGGTTTATCTCAACCGTTTGGACGGAACTTATTGTCTTAATTTACAGCTCTTGGACGACACTTCTCGTCCTACCTATGTGGCTCCCTCCCTTTTCTTCTCCCAAAAGTCCTTACTTACCTATTCTATCCCCTATGTGCTTTACCTAGTTCTACAGAACTACAATCTGTATCTCCTTATTTAAAGCTTTAATCAGATAAACAGTTAACCTCTATAACGCTAGTGTCAACTATCTCCCTAGTCTGCTCCCGCCCCTTTCAGAAAATGCAGCAGGCTACCCAACAGCTGTGAACCCTCCAGCCTTCACGGGGGAGCAGTCGACCCAGCGCTGAATCCCCAATCGGCCAATCACAAAATCCAGTCACACACAATCCCATATCCCGTCTCTTTCCTCCGTCTCTTGCCCCCGTCTCTTGCCTCCGTCTCTTGTCTCCATCTCTTGGGCGGATGAAAAGGGTTAGTCCCTTGAGTGATACCACGATCAGCCGGCTCTCCTCCCTTTCCTATAAATACCTCCCCCCTCCTCCCAACTTTCTCACACTTTCTCCTTTTCCTCTTCTTCACCCTCTCTCATCAAAATTTGCTTCGCAGCTTTCATCGAACAATCCCGCTCTCATCCATCAACAAAACATCTCAACCATCATCATCAATCATCATTGTAAGTCTTCATCCTCTCTCTCCCATACCATCCAAGGTTTCCTTCGTCTCACAGGCTTTTCAGCCATCAAGATGAAGACCACCCTCATTCTCGCCACTGCCTCTGGCATCGTTCTCGGCGCCTCTGGCGTCACCAACGATATCGCCCGCGTTGGCGCTATCGGTAAGTTTTTTCTACTTCGCCTTCGCTTGTTTCGTCCTTGCTGACATTCATCTAGACATCAACGAGCCTGTTCTCGAGCTCACCACCGTCCTTGACGGTCCGGGTGCCTACGTTCCCACCTCTGCCGGTGGCAATGGCATAACTGGTATGTCTCCTTCTCCCTCCTTCACAAATCCCGAGTTCTCATTATTTTCCACAGTCATTCAGTCGACTGTCTGTCGCCCCGTCATCACCCAGACCTGTGAGGTCATGAAGTTCACTTCTAGCATTCCCGTTGCTGAGGTTACCTCTTCTGTCTCTTCTGATACCAAGGCCACTTCGGCCACTGAGGTTATTTCCTCCAGCACCAAGCAGGTTGCTACTTCCACTTCTGAGACCATTCAGTCTACCGAGTCTTCTGGAACCATTCAGATTCCCAGCGCTACCGCTTTTGCCAACAAGGAGTCTGATGCCAACGGTCTCTGGGCTGGCATCGCGCTTCTGATGCTTCTCTAAGCCATTTCGCCTCGCTTCGCTTCTTCTCCGCATAGCAAAAAACTTCAGGTAGCATAGCTGATCGCATTGGAGGGAATAGCAACAAGGTTCGGAACGGAAGGAATCAGTCTCGGATAGGAGGTTTTGGAACGATGGCATAGCCGCACAGAGTCATCTTCGCTTTGGTTCACAGGAACCGGAATACAAAAACGAGCTTTTCGGCTCACAAATACCTGATTGATCCATAGGAATATGTGACTTTGCTTCTCAGAATAATTAGTTCTGCCATGAGCCAACCAGCAGCAATCTCTGAATTGAACTCGCGCAACGCGCCGCATCGGGCTGGTGTTGATATCCTGCCATACGTCTGCGTACATCGCGCGAAATGCGAGTGCCTTCCTCTGACCGAGCCGCATTTCGACCTCATACTTCCATCAGTAAGATCATTATTCAGTGCCTATGGGATTTACGGTATCATCCATGCCAACCGAAAAGCCTCTGCGTGGGATCTCGCGTAAAATAAAAGCTTTGATTACGCCCACAAAACCGCGTATCCTTGGAAGCAACTAGAAATAGAAAATTTTCTTTCAATGCATTCATGGTGTTCCCAGTGATTGATTGCTCCAACCCTTGGGGGAGTGCTTTCCCTGGATTGTGCACAAGTTGGTGGTGGTTCAACTGTAGTCGGCCCGCGGTGGGTCTTCGGGCCCTGCCGCTCCGAAAGCTTCGGCGCACAGTGGGCCCTAAGGCCGAGGAATTTCGGATATGACCCGGAACGCCAAAACATTTGAGAGTTTGCCGGAATTTTCTGATCGAAATCTTCTGGAAGCACTCCTTAGTATGTAGAGGTCGGAATTCTGTCGGCTGCAATGGCATCTTGCTGTTGAAACGGTGCTGCGATGCTTCACTGTCGATAGGGGCCTACGATTTCCTGTGACCTGCCGCTGCCGCTGGCTCTTGCCCGAGCTCGAAAGCCATCGGATTTGGCTTGAAAACCTAGCGTATGAGTTTTTGCCCTTTTGTCCTTGTTTATAATGTCTGTGCTTACTACCTCAATAGCTTCACACGCGAGGGCCGCCCTCACGAACGAAGAGTCGAAAGCTGTGTTGGGATATGCCGGGCCCCCCGGAATCGTCTGAGCTGCGATGCTAGGCACGATTCGAAGATTGCAGAAGCAATCCATGGGTTTATTGATGAGGCCCTTTTATGGCTATGCAACGGGAATCCAACGCTTCCTGGCACTAACTTTGCCCAAACGAACCAAACATCCAAGCACAGGAAGAACAGCAGCAAGCAGCTCGTGTCTCGACGCTCTATTTGCCTTCGCTCTCTTCTCACTCTTGATCCAAAGCATTTAACAGAAAAAGCTTCTTGTGGAAACCCCTCAAAAACGACAGTTCCCGAGCGACTTTCATGAAGCACGTTGACAGTGCCCTGCTCCCACTCGGCCATGAGAACGACCAGACGTCCGCTGTGAGAATTTGTCGCCAGGCAGTCCTGGGGCATATATGTTGATATATTCTACAGGAGTGCTTAGAGATGACTCGATGATACCCCAACAACAGAGGGTCCTGTCGGCAGCCCAGGACGGGAAGGCAGACGGACCGCCAATGGGCAAAGATGAGGGCCACAGCTCGAATTTCTCACGATGAGACTCTTTGCTAACCTATTTCTTCGTTAAGATTCAGGCGTTTTCAGATCGCAGTGAGACTCTTCTCGAGCCAAGAAGTCGCCTTCGGAAGCTGGTTCTAACACCGCCAGGTACGTTGAACATCAAGTAAGCTTCCAAATTGGACACAGCTCACGCATTTCTGATCTCCCACTAGACAGACTCTTCCTCAAATTCTGACAGGCCGACGCGATAAGTGGCAACTCTTTCTCCACTCATCCGGCGGCTAGAAAAGACAAGGAAGTCTTCAGGGAACACAGAATCACCGCGAGTGTTCTTGGAGGAGGCCGGATTTATGACGAGAGCCGGTGATGCTGGCACATCGTCAAGGGAATTACCGCAGGGCAGCACCAGTGACATGGGTATAGCAACAGGGTCTCCATGGGATGCGCAGCTGAAGGAGCCGCTGCCTCTCATTTGTTGGTCAACAAACGATGGGTAACCTAGAAGGCGTCGCTGTCGCGAGAGCGATGAGCGGAGGTCCAGGAAAAGACAAGAAGCACACTGGCTGGGATTTCGTAACCAGGTTCTTCTACTAGACGCTTTACTCCTCAGGGATTTCCACTCGGCACAGAATTATAGCTTGGAAATTTTGATGTCTCCTTGTCGTAAAGGTACTAGCCTTCAAGAAGGGCAGTTGTTGTGCCGTAACAGCCAAGTACCCTGGAAGCGCCGTCCGAAACAGTCATGGGGACCGTGTTACTCAAGCTCTCTACATAGACACTTTTTATGGTTACAGAATACTAGCAACTTTCATGAAGACGGATAGTGGCGTTGAAACAGATTGAAACCGGCTTAATTCTTTGCTTAAGTCTCGAGATGCAGGCTCGAAGCAATCGTTATCCAAAATTGGGATATCCACCAACCATCGGCAGACGAGCAGGCTTCTTCGATGAGCCCATCCATGAGTCGATATCGACTAGATAAAAATACTGGAAGCTGTGGTACCTATTTATCATTTAGCTAGGCGTACGAGAGCAAGCAGATGCCATTACTTTTCGTCTTGGCCAAGACATCGAGCTGGGCTGCCCCGTTCAGCGCAACTGCCAGACTTACTTACAATTATAGACTGAAGAACATGGAAGCAGCTATAAGTGTGGTGGCACTGACACTCACTATTCCCTGCATCATCCCCGACCTGCGAACGCGACGTGATGTCCATGTCCGTGACAACTCTTTCGAAGCAAGATCTTGAAAGATAGCAACGAGAGGCCGGAGGCTCACCCTGTTGATCCCCGGACCCTAGATCTGGTCCAGATCTGGTGGCACTTCGACGCCTGTCTGTGGTTCTGTCACGCGGGACCAGAAAAGTTCCGAGACCAGCCATCAGCTTTAAGACAGTCAAGCAGATCAGGCGCCGAGACAAACAGCAGCCATTTTAGCAACGGGGCCAATGTTTCAGAGTCACTTCCCTGGCAATCTGGTCATATCTTGAGTTCATTCATATATGGTATCGTCAACAGCATGTATCCCATCAAGGCCTCCGCCCCGCCACACCCCGCCATCAATTCGGCCTCCCAACACCAATATCAACCTTCCTCCTCTCGACGACCTCACAAACCCAACCCCCCAGCGCATCGTCTGCCTCCCCGCGCCGTCCCCTCCCCTTCCCTTCCCAGAACCAAACGACCTCCAACCCGCCCAGCACGCCCCTCACCCGCCGGCTCAGGTTCCCGAACCCCCTGACCCCACGCACGCAGACCTCCCTCACAGCCCTCCGCTGTGCGAGGCCCATCCGCCGCTCCGTCAGCAGGTACCGCTCCATCAGCCCGGGCGTCTGCCAGCTCCACGCGCACTCGCGGTACGGCAGCAGCTCCGTCTCGTGGTACAGCTGGCGGCACACGCGCACCAGCAGCGTCAGCCCCCGGCTGAGCACGTGGCGTGGGCCGTGGTCCCAGGGGTTCGCGGCGGGCCGCAGCGCGACGCAGTGGAAGGTCGAGGTGCGCGGGTCGTGGCGCACGTGGATGCGGCGCGCGGCGAGGAGGAGGCGGTAGATCTGTTCGCGGATCTCAGGCGGGAGGCGGAGGAGCGGCGACCGGGCGCGATTCAGGTCCCATCTGTCGCAGTCGTGCGTTAGCAAGTTGACCTGTCCTTGTCGTCGGTATCGCATTTCCCGGGCGTCTCTCTTGGCGACCACGACGGATGGACGACCTGCAGGCGGTCGCGACAAAGGGGGGGCACAGATGTACTCACAATGCAGATTCCCTAGAGCCCGGCTCAGGGAGGTACCCCAAGACTCCGTACCTTTGGTGACCTTTTCCATACTTGGAAGAATGCATGGATGGGGGAGGAGGTTGCTGCAGCTCGACGCCACCACCAAGGGGCGAGGTTGAGGTTGGAGAGAGAGAGAGCAATGAGTGACATGTCGAAACCGGGTGATGCGGGCGGGAGACGCGTATGTGGGGCGCAGAAAGTGGATCTATCGACCGAGTCCGTGCTCCGGCCGCCACAGCTAACCGGGACTGAACTTGTCAGAGTACCCGATTCCACCTGGTTACCACACAGACACGAGAAGGGAATCACTCCAAGGCCGATAAGTCATATGAAGAACATCCATAACTGTAATAGTACATCGACCTTCACATTCAGTACAGGGACAATGGATGGGGTGTCAAAAGATGGCTTCGCCGCCGTATGCTCGTCACTCGCTAGTATTACAGTAACCCTTACACCGGTAGCCCCCTTACGCCGGCACCTCAGCCCCGTGGGTGCATACAGGACATCCCTCCCGTATCCGATCCTTCAGTAGGCGCGCGTGGGTGACCTTGGACCCGACCCGGTACCCGCTACGAATGGATTCCTCGCTGTTGATCCCGTAGTCGGCTTCCTGTCTCTTGCCGGGGTACAGCATCTCCAGCAGGTGGGACAGATGGAAGACGTGCCCGCAGGCGAAACCGACCAGTGTCTCCATCTCGTACTCCGTGAAGGGCTCGTGGCACTGCGCACAGTGGCCCGGCTTCGATGGCTCGTGGCTGTGGCCCGGCTGCTCGGCCTTGGGCGCCTTGAAGAAGCTCTCCTCCACTTCCTCTGCACTGATGGGCGGGTGCACCACGTCCCGAACCTGCACGTCCACATGGTCCGTAGACTGGACGACCAACTCAAACTTGATGCCCTTGCGTTGCCCGCTGCGGAGGTCGTTCTGCGCTGAGGCCACTTCGCTTCGAAGCACTCGCGCGACGCCTAAGCTGATACTGTACTGGATCTCGTGTTCCTTCATTATGTGCTTCAATCCCTCCCTCAACCCTTGTATCTCCAGTCCTTCCGGGATGCGGCGGACGAGCTTGATTGGATTGATGGCCGTCCCGACCTCCTCGAGGAGTCCCTGAATGAAGCTCGGCTTGTCCATGCTATAGTCGAGCAAGTCGTCCCAGAGATCGGGGTCGTCCTGTTGCTTTGCGAACTCAATCGCTTTCTTCACGTCTTGCAGCCGGTCGATGATGAGATAGAGAGCACGCTTCATCTCTCCCGTCTTGGAATATAGATGAACCAGTTCGTCGTAGTACTTGTACTTTTCGCACTCTTGCACGGCCTACGATCGTTAGCAACCAAAAAAGCATGTGCGCGATGGCACTGGTTTCTTACCTTCTCGAACTTGTATGAAGTTGACGACTTCAGAAAGCTCATCAAGAGCGGTTGCTCCCACTTGGCAAACAGTTCAACAGCAAGATCGGCGAATTCGTCGACCTGCGACTGGCTGTCCATCAATAGCCTGTCTCGGTTCTCGCCAGAGTGCTCCTCAAGACCCTCACCCTTGTACAGGGCACGGAGGTAAAAGAACAGGTAAAGCATCAGATCTTGTTCTTGAAGCTGCGACACAACCGCCGATGGCTTGACGAGACCATGCTGCGCCTCGTCAACCAGCAGCGTGATGGCTTCTGACGTAGCCGCTTCCAGGTCGGCCTCCCGGAGAAACTCGCGCTTGTTGTTGGGTACTCGCAATCCGATGAACCCAGGAATGTCGTCCGTGACCGCCTCAGCCAGGTGGTTGTCGCGAATCAGCCTGAACGCCGAGTCTGCGTCTTGGAGCTTGATGTAGCATTTGAGCGACTCTCGAAAACGGCCGTTCGCCTCGTGTAGCCGCGCCAGCGACTCCATGACAATCTTCCAGTCGCGGCCCTTTTCGCCACCCTCAACGCTGTCCTCGCGGACGTTGCGGTATTTGAGCTGGTTCTCCAGCGCAGTGGTGACTGTCTTGATATCAAAGAGATCGGTTGACCAGCGGTCCAGCAATTCTCTGAAGCGGAGCTTGTCCACTTGTATGTAGTGGTTCAGGACGACTTCGTAGATGGTACCGGGGATAGGCGGATACATTGGCTCAGAGGGAATGTAGTCTGTGATCTCGTCAAACTTGTCGGCACCTGCAAACGTCCAGACCCATTTCTCCCATCTCTCCGAGGATCCAAGCACTTTGCCGCAGACCTTACCGGCCTCGGCCCAGTTGCCGGCTTCGATTAGCTCTCGTATCCACAGCTCACCAATGCGTCTCTTCTCTTTTTGCGCTGACGAGTTCGGGTGCCTCGCCAGTCCCGTGGAACCCATGACTGACGAGGTATCGTAGGGATCGTCCAGAACATCGTCTGGACTACTTTGGTTCCTATCCGGCGTTGTCGGGACAAGCTCATGAAGGTTCTCTGGGGGAGAGGCCATAATCTCGGGATGCTCATCCAACAACTCCCATGCCTTTTGGTACTCCTGGTGCTCCAACAGCCAGCCCAGATGATCACCAAGGTCTCGTTTTGTTGCGAGTATAAAGTCAAAGGGGCTGTGTATGAAGATCTTGACTCCGGGCTTGACAAGGTTGGGGTGGACAGTCGGTGTCCCAGACCTTCGGCCGCCACTTGCGGAACTCGGAACCTGCGAGCTCGAGACACCATCTCCGCTGTTCCCGCTCCTGATGCTTGCGCCCGAACTGAACAGCGTCCTTGGATTGATGGCCGCATTCCACATGTCGGAGCCAAAGCCGGTGATGGCTTCCAAAGCTCCCCTGGACGAGGCCACAGCGGAAGCCGCGTTTTGCGCTGGTAGCACCCCGAGATGGTAATCGCCCGACGATAGCCTCTCATATCTGCTCACGCTGAGGCCGTCTTTGTCGATCTCGGCTTGCGATTTGAGGTCGATCAGCCGAAGTTCAGGCGGAAGGTTATTCTGACGCCTCTTTATGCCGCCTGATGGCTCGCTCCCGCTTGTAGTCGACGAGATCTTGGACTTGTGACCCCTGGTGACTTTGTCGTCGTCACCGTCCTTGCTATCGTCATCGTCGTCATCGTCCGGCAATACATATGCTAATACAAGGAGAAGGTTTTGGGTATATAACGAAATTCCAGAAATGATGCAATCCATGCGAAGGCTGTAGTGTGTCAGTCTTCGGCCAAACGAAGCTCCTCCGGTCAACTTACTGCTTCGCTATTTCGGCGCGGCCAATGGACTTCTCGCCGGCTCGCTTCCCAGTGCCAACACTGCCAGGATGGACGTGAATGATCCATATCGTCCCGCCCCAGCCGACAAGGAGCCTTTCGATCTTTTTCGTACTCGATACTGATTGTTGCTTCAAGCTCTCGGATGCTGGTGTTGTAGCTACGTCTGCCCTTCCGGGCTCACCATCTTCGGTCTCGACTGCCTGCTCGTCAATCCATTCGGCGCGGCCTTTCCAGACGCTGGCCATGGTCTCCCACTCGTCTGTTTGGGGGCGATCCACGTGCCCGATTCGCTTCCAGGCATCATCGGCGTCGGCACTCTCGAGGTGAAGCTTGGAGCGCATAATCTTTACGCCGTGCTCGTTGAGCCAGACCACGTATTTACCCGACAAGGACCATTTGATAGTGTTGATGGTGCCTTCGCCGGAATGCAAAATGGTATCCTTGCCTGTGTTCGTTCCTAAGCCCATACTGCCCAGCCATCCAGACGCCGTAGCGGCCGCGGTGCCTACAGTCGTTGAGGTACTTCGACCGGCTTGCCCGCCGGAAGTGAGGATGAGTTGGCCGGCAAGTCCACCAGAAAGATAGGTTCGATCGTTCTTGTAGTCAGGGGACAGGGCTACGGCTTGTACTGGGCGGGCGAAGTTGCGTAACTGAACATCTTTCGTGTCTACGAGGGAGAAGACGCAAACGTTGCCATCCATTGACGAGGTGGCTATGTGGACGTTGTTCGAAGGGGTGTTTGGGACTGGCGAAGGCTCCTTGGGCCGTCTCGATGCAGCGGCTGGCGAGCTGCCTGACTGGCGGGAAGCTGGACGCTGCTTTGCTACATTCTCTGCAGCTTCGGCTGCCAACCTTTGAACGGCTTCGGACCTCGCCGTCGGCAGGGGGGGCGGATTAGGAGAGATGGAGATACTGGTGATGGAGGCAGAGTGGGCGTGGTAAACTCGGAGGGACTGGAACATGGGTAGTTGGATCACGTGGATGTTGCCGTTGTGTGTCCCTATGATCTTCTCACGGTCAGCATGCGTACGCTGAGACGATGTATGGGGAGGATTGCGGTACCATCTTATCACCAGCAACAAGGAACGAGCTCGTAGCATCACCATTGCGGTAGATGGGGCCCAGGTGTTGTGTGAGACGGGCGTACTTGAGTCTAGGCTCCTCGTCCTCATCGTCCTCGTCGTCATCTTCATCTTCCTCATCGTCATCATCGTCGTCCTCATCGCTTTCCTCCTCCTCTTCCTCCTCATCGTCACGACTGGCGGAGTCACCGCCTCCGGTCTCCTTGCCAGCCGTCTCCGCAGCAGTTTCCCCAGGGGCGTTGACGGAAGTGCCGCCATTCTCGGCAACCTCAGGTCCCTTTCCCTTTTGCGCGGCGGTGGGAGGATCGCGATCGGAGTCGGATGCGCCCGTCATTATGCCAGATGTGCCGTCAACTCGAGCTTCGCAGTGGCATGGTCGGTCGGTCGAGTGTCGATTGGAGGGAGGTGCTGCTCCTGATTAGACTGAAAGATGCGGCGGAAAAATGGCAGAAGCTACCCGAAGCTTTGGATTGGGATTCGGCGAGCTCCTGAGGGCGAGCGTACAGTCGCAGACGGTCAATCTATGGTAGCTTAAGGTAGCTTAGCTCAAAAAGACGTGGACGGACGGTGGTGCTGCGCTGGTCTGCAGCCGTCTGCTACGTCACGGGGCGTGTTTGGTACGTACCTCGGAGACCTGAAGGAGAGAGCTGGCCGCCCGGAGCTTCTTTTCTTCGGCTGGGAGTACATCGTACGTTACCTCCAAGATGCTTATTCCTGTCCAGTCAGGTGTCGCGTTGAGTGGATGTGTTATGAGCTTGTCTTCGGCTTAGTGGTCCAATCAGATATGCAGGGTGAGATGCCCCTCCCCCACTTGTAGGTATGTAGTACCTGGGGAGGTACCTCTGTTCCATCGAACAATCCCCAAAGCTTAGAATTTAGTGACCAGAAGCTGGCCCCGGTGCCACTGAGTGTGTGCTCTGGGCCGCTATGGTGGGAGAAGCTCTGCTAGCAATCGCGTGTTTGGCTGCAGCTGGGACGCGACTCCAAAAAAAGAAAAACGAAGCATCACCATCGAGAAAATAATCCGCCACGACACACAATACCTACATAGACGCCACAGCCCCGCGGTTGCCATGGCCATCACTCTCTTGTAGGCTTCCACACCCCTTAGGACCTTCTGGCCAGACGTTGCTGCACCTTCGTCACACACATGGGGGATCGCAATGGCGTCAGTTAAGTCTTTGGGGCTGCACCAGCCTAGCGGCCTCCATCACGCGGCCCACGAAGATGCACCGCCCTCGACATATTCCTGGGAGATCTCGACTGACCCCGATCACAACGAGTACGACGATACATGCGAAATCGAGGACGAACTGCTGGTCACCAAGAACTGCGTTGTCTGGAGCCGAGGTGCTGTGTTCCGTAAGTCGTACAAGTTCGACCTCGAACAGGAGCCCGTCACCCAGGCCCTCCTTGCTTCCTTTCCCACCGCCGACGACATCAAGGCGAACGATACAAAGAAGAAGCCGTCCACAAAAACCAGCGAGCCTCGCCGCCTGTCCCGAGCCTTGGTCGTCTTCCTGCGCACTCAAGCCCACATCTACTTCCTCTCCGGCACGAGCCATGTCGTTCACATGCCTTTCGAGGTCGAGGCTGCCTGCGCAGCACCTCAAGGAGTCATAATCCAGCGCAAACAGAGAGGCGACAGCACCGCACCCGCCTCCCTCAAGTTCCCGAAAGTTCCGCCCAACTCCTTCGTCTCCTCGCAGATCACCGTCACCTCTCCTCGAAGCTCACAGCACACTGTCTTCTCCGTCGAGGGCCTGAACAAACCAAAGCACCTGCCCTTGGGTCTAAGCTCGACCCTGGGAAACATGTGGGAGCCGACGTTGGAACAGCCGAACTCGCACTGGCCGCGCTTGGTGTCTCTGCTGGACCCTTTGCAAGAGCTCGGGCTCGTGGTTACTCGACCGGACGGCGCTGCCGGGGAAAAGAGGAGGAAGAGCTCGCCCAAGTCGCCCTATTTCCTGGACCCCGCCGAAGAAATTCTACACATTGAGGAGATCAAGCATCCCGGCGCACCCAAGACCAAGAACTTGGAACCCCTGATACTCGCCGTCACCATGAACCGGGAGGCCAGCACCTATGCCGTGTGGAGAGTTGCCTACATCAAAAACGAGGACCCCTTCATCGGCCGCCTTAAGAAGGACAAGAGCAGGGCAGAGCGTCGACGAAGCTCTATGCAGCCGCACTTTGCCAGCGGCGCCACGACCCCGGTGCAGACAAACTTTCGTGAGAGCTTTGGGGCTCCCTTGCCGGGGAAAAGGTCGAGGAAAAGCGAAAAGACTGAAAGGCTTGACAAGGTCGAGAAGCCTCTCGATCTGGTGTCTTCTTTCGACCTGGATAAAGAGTCTGGCGCCCATAGAAGACAATCGCGGCGAGTGAGTTCGATGCTGGCTCGT
Source organism: Colletotrichum destructivum (assembly GCF_034447905.1). Classification (NCBI taxonomy): domain Eukaryota; kingdom Fungi; phylum Ascomycota; class Sordariomycetes; order Glomerellales; family Glomerellaceae; genus Colletotrichum; species Colletotrichum destructivum. The sequence continues at coordinate 3,859,441 of NC_085901.1, read as the reverse complement.
GCCGACCTTTCTGCATCTCAGGAGCGTTCAGTCTTCTCCGAGCAGCCCTTGATCCCAGCCCATGGCGGATCAAAACGGATCGAGTCTTACGGTAGCCAAGGACCTAGGCTTAGTGGTGGCTACGGCTCGTTCAACTACAACCAGACCATCCATCCCAGCCTCGGGAGCTTGCTGGAGGCCCCGATTGATGGGGTGCTTGAAGAACTGCGAGCCGGCGGGGATTTCGAGGGCTTCCATAGCATGGGCCTGGACGACCACGTTTTCGATGGCATTTCCCAGGAAATGATGTTCACCAAGATCCAGACCATCTCGCTAGACAACTCCAACGTGCGCTACTCGCTGTCAAAGCAGCCGGCTCGCGAGCACTGCAAGGTCTTCATCCTGACAGCGCCCCAGTTCGCCCTAGACGACCCCCTGCGCGGCGAGCTGCTCATCGGAATTCAGGACTCTCTCGATAAGCGACTGCAGCTCCTGACAATTGATCTCCAGCGAGGACCGCGCTTCCTGGTGCCACCGAAGCCTGGCAAGAGCTCCACGTCGTCTGAAGACCCCGTCCGGCTGGCTTGCGGCGCGCTTCGCCGAGCTCACCATGTTGTAGACTCGTGCAAGGTGACCGACGGCGACATATCCGTTATCCTAATCCTGTCTGAAGGACATGAAGGCCGCAGGGAGCTGAGCATTCAGGCTCCATGGAGCCAGATCACCCCCATCAATCTCCCGCTAATGTCTCTGGAAAATGTTCGCAGTCTACACTACCGAGGGCGTGTCGTCGACAGAGACGTTCGCCACCGCAAGTCGGAAGTCGTCGAGGTTGCTAACGGCCACGTCGGCGGACTCAAGTACTCCAAAGCTAGGGGGGTCGTCGACATGGTTGATGGCGAAGATAGACACCACCAGATCCAAATACAACTCCAGCCTCGAAACCCGCAGGTGCGCAAGGTGCTGGACGCATGTCGGAGCATTCTCCCGGCAACGCATGCCGAGAAGATCTTTCCCGGCTGGTGGCACATCATGATATGGGTCAAGAGCGAAGAGTTTGAAGTTGCCGACGCAGAATGGTCATCGCTGGTGATTCTGCTTTTGACCATCTATCTCGCTCTCGGAAAGACAAAGCCAGCGCAAGACTCTCCGACCAAGCCATCCAGAGGCAGAAGACGACCTCAATCCGGCTCCTTTGGGTCAATACAAAGCCTCGAGGACTGGAACACGCTACATCTATACGAAACCCCCAATGCTCTGGGTTGTCCCAGCTGGCAGCAAACCAAGGCTTGGGATTGGACCCTCGATGAAGACACTAGTGACGACACGGAGAACATCATCAGCCCAGGCCTCAAGGAGTCTAAGTTCATGTCTACACACGTCCAGTACGCCAAGGGATACCTGGCATCTCCGCTTGGCGAAAAGGCCGTCGGCGAAAATGGCTATCTGCCAACCGGGCAACAACGCAGCGCGGAAAACCGTGGGAACGCCGCTTGGAACATATTAGTTGCACTTCACCTCCTTCTCGAGGAACAGAAGCTGGATATCATGACTCCCGAATACGCCTCTCCGGGAACAGCCCCACTGCGTGTAGTCACTTGCCAGATTGCTCGCTGGCTTGGATGGCACAATTTCGTGGCCATGTATGAGCTGGGGATCCAGGAAGAGCTGGATCCTCGTTACGACTCAGGTCAGCAACACCTTCATAATCAGGAACTCATGATGCTAATCTCAACCACAGAGCTCCGCCTCGAAGTTCCCCTCACCCAGCCCTCTGGTGTTGATTTTGACGTCTTTCACTGGATCCAGACATGCCTCGCCACTGGACAGTATCATCCATTCCTGACACTAGCCAATCTTTACCATTCACAACCGGTAAAGGCCGAGCAGGATCATCTCAAGGATTCGAGATGGACCCCCATTACCCCAAGGACCTTCATGTTCAAACGTTTTTTTGAGAAGCTCACGCCAAAGGGCAGCCCTGCCAGCATGGTTGAGGCCATGCACTTGGCGGGCATCAGCAGCCGAGTCCTTGAGACACTTCCTGAAGCTGTGCTTACACCATTGAAAGATTCCATATCGAGATGCCAAGCCCGGCCGCCTGCTTCATGGCCCAAAGATCTGCTGGAGCTTGTCAACCGTGGCGATATGAGCATGATACTGGCACCTACCAAAAACCTGCAAAAGAGCGGTGCTAACATTCTTGTACGTTATCTGTGAACCCACTATGTCCGTGCGTGTCGATATTGACTAGTAACAGACGCCTACGCACAATGCGGCGTGGGACTATCGTACCATCTGCCAAAGCGTCAACGAATACAACAATATTGGCTACGACGAAGGCGAGGGTACCGAGCGGCAAGCCGTCATCCGAGCCCTTTTCAACGAGGACCGCCGTCTCAACGAAGCCCAAAATCTCTTATCAACCCACAGGGCCCGCGTCGTCCGCCTTGAAGCCGACCCAACGTGGTCGGAAAGCGAATACCTCGAGAGGCAAAAGGAACTCGTGTCCAGGATAGCTACCGGCACTCTGGCCATCCCCGCCGGCCGAGCTCTTCTATACTACAGCTTGCGATACCCGTTACTGACGCAGAAGTTCCACGTGGCCGGATTCAACCTCAACTGCGTCGTCCGTCCGACCAACGTCACTGTCGGCGTTGACAAGACACTGTTCACAGAGGACAAGGTCTGCTGGGGGTTTTTCCACCAAGGCGTGGCCGCTGGGCTCGCCATTTCACCACAGGCCAAGGGCATCGACACGTCATGGATCCTGTACAATAAGCCTGGCCACGATCTAAGTAACCGCCATGCCGGCTTTTTGTTGGCCCTGGGTCTGAATGGACATCTCAGGGGCATCGCCAAATGGGTCGCTTTCAAATACCTGACACCCAAGCACACAATGACCTCTGTTGGTCTCTTGCTCGGCCTCGCGGCGTCCTACATGGGCACTATGGACTCTCTCATCACCCGACTTATCTCGGTCCACGTTACTCGCATGCTGCCTCGAGGGGCCGCCGAGCTGAACCTCTCCCCGCTGACGCAGACGACCGGCATCATGGGCATCGGCTTGCTCTATTATAACAGCCAACACAGACGCATGAGCGAGATTATGATGTCCGAGATCAAGCATGTTGACGAAGAAGACGAGGACGAACCCCTTCGCAGCGAATGCTACCGCCTGGCGGCCGGTTTCTCGCTCGGTCTCATCAACCTCGGCAAAGGGAACGACCTCCGCGGGCTCCACGACATGAAGCTTACCGAAAGTCTCGTAACGATCGCGACTGCCACGAAGAAGGTGGAAATGGTGCACGTCTTGGACCGAGCAGCCGCGGGCGCGGTCATGGCGTTGGCTCTGATATTCATGAAATCCGAGGACCAAATCGTCGCCCGGAAGATCGACGTACCCGAGTCCATCGTTCAGTTCGACTACATCCGGCCCGATATCCTGCTCCTGCGCACTGTCGCCAAGAACTTGATCATGTGGAACAAGATCCAACCGACGTTCGCATGGATCCTCGAGAGTCTGCCCAAGGCATATCGTAACCGGCACAAGCTGGTCAACACGTCGAGGCTGAAGAGTACCGACCTCCCCTTCTTCAGTATCATCACCGGAATCTGCTTCTCAATCGCGCTGCGTTACGCAGGCAGCGCATCTACGAGGGTACGAGACCTTCTGATACACTACCTCGACCACTTCATCCGCATATCCCGGTTGCCCGCCACGCAGCGCCCACCGCCCCATGACCATCCCATGTATGACGAAGAGCTGGCTCGTTCCAACGCCCGCATGTGCCAGGACGTGCTTGCGCTCTCGGCCTCTATCGTCATGGCCGGAACCGGCGATCTCGTCGTGCTCCGTCGCCTCCGTCTGCTGCATGGCCGAGACGACCCCGAGACCCCGTACGGCTCGCACCTGGCTGCTCACTTGGCCATCGGATCGCTGTTCCTCGGATGCGGGACGGCTACCTTTGGCACAAGCAACCTGGCCATCGCCAGTCTGCTCATTGCATTCTACCCCGTCTTCCCGACATCTGTTATGGACAACCGATCTCACCTTCAAGCATTTCGCCACTTCTGGGTCTTGGCAACGGATCCTCGCTGCCTCGTGGCCAAGGACGTCGCCACGGGCCAGCCAATTTCGGCCCCTATCGAGATCCGCCGGAAGAGCACAGGGGAGCCGGACGACGCCGAGACGATCGCCACCGTCCGCCAGACGCCCTGCCTCCTGCCTCCCCTCGGCGAGATCGCGAGTATCCGCACCAACGCGGGCCCGGCATTCTGGGACCTCGAGATCGACTTTGAAAAGAACCCCTCGCTCGTCGACGCCTTCCGGCAGAACCAGAGCCTCTACCTCCGCCGGCGTCCGGCGCAGGAGGCCCCGTTCACGTCGACGCTGCGCGCCCTCGGCCGTGACGCTCTCGCCGATATCACTGACAACGGCCGACAGGATCCCCTCGAGTGGGTGTTTGGCCTCGATGCCCTTCGCGACCTCACGTACGCCGAGCGCGCTACGGTGCTCGACCGGACTACCAACTCGGACGGCGTCGCCAGCGAGAGCTCCGGGTCCGCGGTTGACTCGCGGCTCGTGCTGCAGCGCAGCATGGACGGGTCGTCGAGGGAGCGACTGCTCGGGCTCAAGATGCTGTTCGAGTGGGCAGACCGCCGCGCGCAGCTGGAGGGTAGCTCGTGGGCCCAGGCTAAAAGCGGCGGTGGCGAGGGGGAGAAGAGCCAGGAGTGGTGGATGAGGGATAGTGTTGTCGAGGAGCTCAAGGGACGGGTGTTCATGGCCGGGCGCGATGGGCCGTAGAGTCTGTGGACGTAGATGTGAACAGACGGCCCGGTCATGTTTCACGGGCCGTTGGTACCATGGATCATTAACATTATGAAGAAACGCCTGACGAAAATAAAAGCATTTGCTATCCTCCCTAATGCTTCGTCGCCCCGTTGACGAATTTTCAGAATAGTGGCCTAACGATGTCACGTCGAAAAGAAGGAGACTGCGGGAACGTCAAACCCAGTAAACGGCCGAGAGGCCTCTCGTTTTCGGCCTCCATCCTCATCTGTAATCCCTGGCAGTCCGGGAAGACTCGGCGGGTAGGGGCTTCGGGCGTCTCATTTGAACTCCGTTGCTAACACACGCGAATATCTGTCTCAACTTCACAACACAGAAGCGGGTGTGTAGGATACATCCTCACTCAGGAAAGGGGACCTTGCTAATAGACTTCAATAAAAAAAGAGAAAAGGGAGTAGGGAGGTGGAATCTCTCACTCTCTAAACCACCCCCATGACTTCTTTTACAAGCCCCATTCGTTCGGTTCGTCTTTCGTCTCCCACATTGCCCTTTAAACGAAGAGGTCTTCCCCTCCCGACCTCATCCCTCTTTTGCTTCCCCCTCCGATTTTCTTGCCCTGAACGCCGTGCCGATGCAAAAGAGAAAAAAGAGAAGTCTCGAGGGGGGGGGGAGGAGGGGGAGTGTAGGTTTGTTTTTCCCCCCCGTGATCGTGTCGCGTTTGGGAAAACAAGAGAAAATAAGAAAAGGAGTTCTATGAACAGGGCGGGGAGGGGGAGAGTTCTTGAATCCACGCAACGCGACCAAAGTCACTGTCACCTCACACCATCATCACCACTACGCCGCCACCAAAACACCACCCACTCAAGGCCGAGAGACCCCACAAAAGGCAACCTCATACTCCCGGCAAAACGGTCTCCGTCTCTGGGGTATTGGTCTCCATTGGGATGGTCTCTGATATTGCCCCTGGCGGTGAGGGTCACAAGTAGGAAGAGTAGTAGTCGTTGAAAGTTATAAAAAAGGGGGGGAACCCGAATTCTTTTCGATTCCTCTCTTCTCGGGTATTTGTGTGAGTGTGAGTGTGCGTGTGCAATAACAACCCCCTCCCCACCCCGCCATCCGGTCTTCTCTCATAAGTGTAGTGTGTGTGTGTATAAGTGTTATACGTGTGCGGGTGTTGTCATGCCATTACGCTGCCGCCGCTCTCTCTCCCCACCAGGCACCCGTCGTCATCGTCGTCTTCGTCTCCGTACCCTATTTGGAGACGGCGGCGGTGAGCACCTGGGTGCGGAAGAAGCCACCCTTGGTCTTCTCGATGACCTGCTGGTAGACGTTGTTGGGCGGGTGGTTCATAATGACGGTGCCCTCCTGGGAGTCGATCTTGGCATCGAGACGCGTCTCGCGGATGAGGTTGACGATCCACTTCTCGCCGTCATCCGGGTTCAGACCCAGCTTGGCCGAAAGGTCGCGGATGTTCATGCGGCTGAAGATCTTGCAGTAGCTCTCGCAGATGAGGTGGCGGGCGGCGTCAACGAAGGCGTCGGACGACGACATGAGGAAGAAGTCGGCGCGGCAGACCTCCTCGGCCTTGCGAAGGGCCTCGCGGGCGGCGTTGAAGTCGTGGGCGACGTAGAGGGCCGAGACGAACTCGGTGACGGGGTCGGCGTACTCGTAGGCCTCCTGGCGAACGTAGCGGATGACGTCCTTCATCTGCTTCTGGTGCAGCGACGAGTTGCGCGAGCGCGAGCGGCCGGTGATGACGGCGGCAATGAGGTAGCGCAGGACCCACGGGCAGGCGGTCTGGATGGTGTTGATGTAGGCGGCGGAGAAGAAGAGGTCCAGGATGGGCTCGCGCGCAGCCTCGTGGTTGAAGAGCGGGAACAAGGCCCAGTGAACGAGCATGGCGCGGTGGTCGAGCTGTGCGCGGGGGTTGTTGAAGAGCTTGCTGTCGATGCTCTCTTTGACCTTCATGATCTCCTCGACGGCCGAGTCCCAGTTGGTCGTCAGGATCTCGGACGCGAGCTTGCCCCAGGTCGCCGACGCGACGCGGTCGTTGTCGGTCGACAGCACACGGAACTGGTACAGAAGCTCTGCGGCGGCGCCGTAGTTGCCGCAGCGGAACTGGAACTGGCCGAACTCGTAGAGCGCGTTGACCATCTCGATGGTGACCTAGGTGGGTAAGGGACAGTCATGTTAGCCTTGCCTCTTCTTCCTATTCGTCTTTCGCCTCTTCTTCATCTTCTTCATTATCGGGTCCAACAACGTACATCGTGGTCCTTCTTCAAAAACTCCAAGTTGGCAACCTTGTCGCTGCGCAGGGCACCAACGACGTCCTCGCGGGTGAGCAGCTCCGAGATCTTGGCCGTGTCCTGCTCGTACTTCTCGAGCTGGGCAATGACATCGTTGCGCTTCTTGGCGTACTCGGCGGGTGCCTCACTGCCGCCGTTGAGCTCCTGGTACAGCTGGGCGACGTAGTCGGCCATGTTGGTGTCCTCGAGCAGCTTGATCTTGCCGGCGAGGATCTTGCGGGCCGTCTCGTCGTCGCCCTTCTCCTCGGCGCGGCCGGCCTCGAACTCGATCAGCGGGAAGACGAGGTGTCTCGACAGCTGCGACGCGACCTTGGGCAGGATGCTCTCCTCACCGAGGGCGGCGTAGACTTCCTCCATGATGGGCGGTTGTGTGGTGTGTGTGTGTGTGTGGGTAAGTGGGTGGGTGTTTGTGGTATCGAAACGGTGTAGACGGAATAGGGATTTCGTCGTCGGACTTTTTTTTCGATATCGGATCGTCAAAAGTCGAGGTATGGAATCGTCGCGAGAGAGAAGGGGGGGTGGTTGTGTGTGTGTCTCGTCGGCCGTCGGGTTCGGGGTGAGCTGCGCGAATCGTCTCTTTGAGCCTCTCGAATCTTTTCCTTCCGCTGAGGGGCACGAAAGAGTTTTGGGCATTTTCGCCAAACGACCTGGAATTGGTGGGGGGTTTCGTGCCGGGGTTTTCCCGTTCCGCCTAATTCGTTGAACCGGGGGGTTCAATGCTGAATGCTGACATAAGTGAAACTGGCGACGGGCATTTGGCAATGTGGAGACGAGAACCCCGACGGTGTGCGCACGAACCAGGAGCACGCGAAAACCGTCCCGAACTTCAACCGGCGCGAATCCCTTCATCCAGCAAGAAACCTCTGAAAGAAGGGCCCTTTTTGCTGTCACAGCCCTCGCCAAACCTCAGCCTCGCGTCCCCTAGTGTTGAAACATCCCCCGATACGAAACCGCTGTACATCCACACTCTTCCAAAATGCGCTCAGCACTCACCACCGCCGCCGCCGTTCTCGCCCGGTCGACCCCCAGAGCATCCGCCCTCCTTCCTTCAATACGCTTCTCCTCCTCCGCCTCGACGACATCAGCCCCCGCTGCCGCTGCGAGACCGTACGTCATTGGCCTGACCGCCGGCAACCAGTTCCCCGTCTACCCGAGCACAAAGGCCGCCGGATCATCCAAGTTCACCGTCGTCAAGAAGATCGAGGGCAACAAGAAGGCCTTCGCCCAGGACCTTGCCCGCGAGGCAGGCTTCCCTGCTGAGGATGTCAAGCTGAACCCCGTGACGGGTCACGTCCAGATCAAGGTACGCACCTCTCTACACAGCTTCTGGTTTCCCAGCTGGAAGTCTCGAGACGTATGCCTGGCCGGTCCAGCGCCGTCGTGCCTCTCAGCCGCAGCCCCCAATCTGGTGAACGCTTCCCCGACTAACAAGACTGACAGGGCTTCCACGTCGACAAGGTAAAGCAATGGCTTAGCACCACAATGGGCAAGTCTGCCGCTGCAGCATGAAAAAGGCATCGAATGGAGGAGAGCGAGGCTGTATAATCAAAAAATGTATCATACCATTGGGGATAAGGAGGAAGGGGGGGAATACTTTGACGGGTGCTCTACGATGGGAGCATGGCCGAAAGCTCCGTACAATACCCAATACCGGTATCTATGGCAAATGTACTATTAGCATCTGAAATGGGCACTGAATCAAACCAAGCAATGAACCACATGTAAAGAAGACTAGTGCCTCCCAGGTGACGACATTCATCCTGTCTGATTCATTATACTGTCTGCACCTGGCGCCTCGTCGTGTTCAGACAGTCTTTGGAGGGATTCTGCATTGCCGCGTCATATACACCTAAGAAACAAATGGCCCCATGGCCAAGCAGCCTCGCTCCATGCTCCCAGTTAACTCCCAACCACTCGCCCAATATCTTTTTTTGGTTACAACACTTGTACAATATCTGCACCATACTCCCAACGATGGGCTGGATGTTAAACCTCCTTTCAACTGAATGTCCACATGGTATAGCAACCGCTCCTTTTGAAACAAACGTAGACGCCGACTGCCTGTCGATGCCATGCAAAATCCTGAAAGTCGTGAATGTCACTATCTCAAGAGTCCACTGACGCGTAAACCGCAAGGTTCCGGATCACGCCATCCTTGGTCCATTCCGGCGACCGCATCAGCATCATCTTGAATAGGCTTTCCTCTGAAGGCAACGAATCCGCGGGGACAGACGACCTGGGGTCGTTGGGATCGCGGGCCTTTTCTGCTAGTCTCCGCAGAGTCGAGATACCCGAGGTCGCAATGTATACAAGCCCCGTGTCGCGACCCGCGGGGTCGCCTTGGCCGCTGCGTGTTTGCCACGGCTGCTCGAACTGGGCTCCCAGCACCTGCACAAAATGATACAGGGCTTGCGCAAACCCGTTGCCGCTGGAAAGCCATGACTTGGCAACGCCTGTTTCGTACCCTGGGGCCAGGGAGGCAAGGATATCCGCAGCCAGGAGGCCCTGCATCAACCACGGCTTGCGATCCTCAACGAGCCGGAAGAACCGTTCTGGAGCCTCGATGTGTGCCACGGCGGATTCGGGCGACTGGATGGGAACGACAGTCGTAGCGAGAGCAAAAGAACGCGTCAACAAGTCGTACGGCGGACTGCTGCTAGCATCCATAGCATACAGCATCTTGTAGTGTGTTCTGTTGGGCTCGTCTCTGGCCAGAAATCTGGCCAGCGCGTCCACGGCGTGGAAGGTGTACGTGTGGACACCAGGCTGATAGGGCGGGAAGTAGAGCTTGTCATCCATGGTTGTTGGCCCTGGGGCTGGCGCAAAAGCCAGCAAGAAGTGCAAGAGACACAAAGCCTGCTCGCGGCCGGGAATTTCAACCGCGCCCGCAATGTTGGACAGGAGGATGATGGCGTCCTTCATAAACTCCAGCGTGTTTGCGTTTGTCCGAAACAGCATGTTCCTGGTGCCGAGATACCTGATGACGACGCAAAGGAACTTAATCACTAGCTCATCGCCCAGCACAAGATGGTTCTCGTTGGAGGCCTCAGGAAAAGACAGGTTGCGCAGAATGGTGATGACACAGGAGAAGCGCTCAACAGCTCGGTCGAGCTCGTAGTCTAGCGACCCGAACTTGGGCAGCTCCCTAACACCCATCTTGTCGGTCCAGCAGGCGCGTGCCACGTCCTCGTAGGGGGCCAGCTGGATGTCGGCCGAAGCCTCTTCTGTGTTCTCCACAAGCAAGTCCAGCTGTTCTTCGGCGCACTCGAGAAGCGCTTCAATGAGTTCCTCGCAGTACTTCAGGTGGATGTGCAGCGCCTGGTGCTGGGTCGCCGTAACGGTCGCAAGGGTGTCGAGGGCAAGGCGGACTTCGCCGTGAATGCCGGATTCTAAACTCCGCGTGAGGGCATGCAGATCTACATACCCCAGCTCGTACGGTGGGGGGATGTCAGGCTTCAGGCTTTGGAGTTCCAGACCCTTCAAGTCAAATGCCCGGACGTTGATTCCGCCGTAGGTCTCGAGAGGGCGAGCGCTCGGCGTGTATTCGTCGGATTCGTGGGCCAGTCGCAGCATGCGGGGTTTGATAGACGCCGCCATCAGATTTTGGTCCATCCCAGGAGGCGCCGCCATGGGCATCCCTCCACCTTTGACGGATGCTGGGGACGCTGAGGGGAAGGCCTGAGGATGGCCTGGCGTTGGCTCGACGCTCCGCGAAAGGCTATTGCGGGCGTGGCCCTGCTGCGCAGTCGCAGGAGTATGTGGCCCTGGTGCTTGAGGAGTTTGGAACCCGTTGACCGACGGAGGCTGGCCGCTGAATGACCCTTGCTTGACGGGAGTCTGGACCTGCTGAGGAGGCATGTTCGGCTGACCTTGAGGCATCATTGGCTGCTGGGGCGGCAAATGACCTTGTGGGGACATTTGCTGCTTCGTAGGAGTCGACTGAGGTTGGGCACCGGGCGGAATAGGTAGACCGGGCTGACCGGGCTGACCGGGCTGACCGGGCTGACCGGGTTGACCGGGTTGACCGGGTTGACCGGGCTGGACGGGCTGACCAGGCATGCCTGGCTGGTTGTGATGCTGCATCATACGCTGCCGACTCTGCTGCGCGACCCAGGCCTCTTCAAAGCGAAGCAGGTTCCGTTCGTAGATTTCCTTCAACATCTGTGGCGCCTGAGGAATCTGGCCGGGGTGGAAGCCTATGCTGTTGGAAACATGGGGCCATTGATTGCCGGCGGTCGTGGGCTTGTAGCCTCCTTTCGATTGAACGGATTGAAAGAGCGTGAGGAGATTGACGGGGCGGTTGCCAATAACCGGATTGGGATCGAGTTGTTGGCCCTTGGCGGCCATGAAGTTATTGAGGGACTTCATGAAGGATTCGGGGTTTGATCCGGGCATCGGGCGTTGTTGGGGCTGGGGTCGCATGGCGCCTGGCGGCATTTGGCCGTTGGGCATCTGCATCGGTTGCTTTGGCATCATGCCGCGGCCTTGAGCCATGTTCTGAGCCTGCATCTGCGCCGCCATCTGCATATTCTGCATGCTTTGCATATTTTGCATGTTCTGCATGTTCTGCATTCCCTGCATCGTCCCTTGTTGTAGTTGTTTAGCCAACCGCGCCTGGTAGGCAGCCATCTGTTGCTGCTCCATCGGGTTTCGCGGTTGCATATTGGGTGGCAACATCTGGTTCGGCATCTGGCCCATGTGCTGAGGCATCTGTCCCATCTGCTGAGGCATCATGCCCGAGGCGGCCATCGCGTTTGGGTTCGGGGAGGGTCGCGCGGGCGACTGGGAAGGGTTGAAGTTGGGATTATAGCCCTGTGGCATATTCTGCATGTTCTGCTGCATGTAGTGGTTCGGTTGGGGGGTGCCGTGTTCGGAAGGGTTCGGGGAGGCTTGGGGCGCGAACTGCTGGGCGCCGGGCGAGAAAGGATGCGGTGACGCGGTTGCGACTCGCTGGGGTACACTGCCGGGTCGCAGTTGGTTCGCCATGATGGGAGACGGCGTCGCGTTGGCGGAGCCGTTGGGTTGGAGATGGGGGTAGGGCGAGGGTTGGCCTTGAGCCTGTTGAGGCATACCCGGTTGATAGCCGGGGAAGGTCTGGGGCGTTTCGGAGCGCGACGTCGGCAGCATGCCGGGATTCTGTCGCGGCGAGCCGGCGATGCTGTCCTCGCGAGGACGAGGTCGCTTTGATGGAACGACCGAGTTGGTTTGATAGGCGGGGTTCTGGAAAGATGAGGGCGAGGCGTTGCGCATCTGGCCATTTTGCATGGCGGCCATCTGCTGCTGCTGCTGCTGTTGCTGTTGCTGTTGCTGTTGCTGTTGGTGATGCTGAACCTGCTGTTGCTGGGCCTGCTGGGCCTGTTGAGGATTGGCAAACTGAGCGGGATTGAAGTGGGCAGGGCTGCCCATGAAGGCGGAGGGATCCATCATGGCTCCGGCAGCGTTCGAGTCGTTCATGTGTGGGAAGGCGTTGCCATTGTGGTTGGGGACCGCGGCTTCGTTCATCCAGGTGCTCATGGTTGTGGTCGGCTCGAGCGACCCATCGAGCGATGACTGGGAAAAATCAGCGACTGCAGTGAAATGAGCCAAGGTCCATCGAGATGGAGCAGCAAACGGGCGAGATGGAAAGCAACACGGCAGCGGGTTGTCGCGATGCAGACTTGTCGCGCGTCGCGGTTGTGTGTGGTGTGTGGACTGGACGTGGTGCGTGGTGCTGGGGGGAGCGAGCGAGCGGACGAGTAGCGGGTTGTGTGGGAAATCAGCAGTGGAGCAGTAGCCGCATTTGGCTGAGGTGCGCTGGGGGGGGGTCTAGAGGCTGGTGGGAGCGCTGGCGCCACCGGGCTTGGGCGGGAGAGCGAGAAGCGCGTGAGTGTGCTGTGAGAGGCGGCAGAGTGGAGAGTGGGAGTGAGAGTGAGAGCGAGAGTGAAGCGAGGGACAAGAGGACCAGCCGGGCCTTTGACCGGCCTTTACCTACCTAACAGGCTGGCTTAGGTAGGGGAGGGATGGGGGCAAGCGGAGGAAAGCGGCGCACCAGGAAGAGGACAGCGAGAGAAAAAGAGGGAACGAGAGGGTAAGGAAGTAGAGGGGGAAATCCTCCCTGAGGCCAAGACAAGAAAAAGAAAGACAATGCTTCCCCGAGCAAGAGAAGCGCGACACAGGAACAAACCAAGAGCTATCAAGTCAAGACAAGACAGACAAGACAACCTGCCCGACGAGGCGCGTCGTGTAAGCTCAGGTTTTTTTTCTCACTCGCGACTCGTTGGTCTGTCTAGCCTGATACAGGATGGGAAGTGCAAGAAATGGAATAAAAATAAAAATAAATAAAACTAAAAGGCAAAGTGTAGACGATTCGAAAACCTGCGGCTGCGTCAGAGTCGCGAACTCGCGCGGCTACAGAACACCGGCAGCAACGCACGCCAGCGGCATCAGCCATCAAAAGACGGCATCATTGCATCGAATAATGGTCACGAGACAATTAAAATAGGACCTACAGCTCTATCGGCGGTCCGGGGGGTGGTCTGGATGGGGGGTGCGAGGCTTTGTAGAGAAAGATAGTGAGAAAAAAAAAAAGGGTACGACTTTCGGGGCGGCGGCGGGAAGAAGACAGGACAGCTTCGGGTCGGAACAGGACAAGACAAGGCAGAGAGCAGTGAGAGGAGCAGAGGTAATGCAAGCGACGGGGGGCGAGGATCAACGCAAATGCAACGAAAGGCTGACGAAAGAGAAAAAAAGCCCAATCTTCTTACCTAGGGAGCTGCTGGCGGGCTGTCTGTTTGCGCAACGGAATTTGCTGGACGGGTCGGATGCGAGCGTGTGTGGGTGACGGAGTGAGTGGTGAGCGACTGATGAGTGAGAGTGTCTTGCGATGCGAATGCGAGTGAGGGTGATTGAGAGTGAGGGTGAGAAGTCTCCGCTGTGTGTGTGTCCCTGGTATCTGTGTGGCCTGTCTCGTCAAATCAGCAGAGTCAGTTATCAGGGGGCGGTGCTGATGTCGGCGCTTCCACTGGTTTCATCGCCCGGCGCAAGAAGACACTCAACAATGCGACGCTTGCCCTATTTGGACTAGTATCCAATGAACCAAATGCAGCCGGGAGCCCGGAGTCTACCGACAGGCCAATCAGATCCCTCTGTTAGTGTCAGCATAGGCCACCAGCAACTTTTGTTAGTAGCAAAGCCGCGATTCTGGGTTTTCGGCTATCAGATTCTCATCCACTCAGTATCGCGACCGTACCGGGCTCCCAAAGGCTCCATCTGCCCTGGGTACTCACTCCCATTTGCTGCCCACCCATCGTTGGTGTAGTTGTCGCCAGTGCTGTCGCCGCTACTGTCGCCGGCCTGCGTTGTGTCCGTCTGCCATCATGCCTCTTACGTTGTGCCCGCCGTCACGGTTTTCTCATGGTTCTGTGAACTCTTCTTCTCTCTCGCCTATGTCCGTTCTGCTTTTTGGCGAATGTTGTGTGGTCTTACTCCCTGCTCCCTATCCTCACGAGCCTGACAACATCTTCCGGAGTTCAACCCATCATCATCACCACCGTCACAACTCCCCTCGCAGACCATATGTGACTGCTCTTACCGGCATTACCCGTGCGAGTACTATCCAAGACTTCTTGGGCCAGAGATTATCATTAGGACCATTGCCTGTATAGCGGCCGCACACCGACACCCACCCCAAGACCATGGCCACAACTTGTGGTCATTGATAGAGTGTGCTCGCTCGGAAGCTAAGTCTCGTATTGAAGGTTGCGTCTCGTCCACGTCCATCTCATTCTGAGTAAGGTCTGGCTTCAAAGCAAAGAGTGTCGATGACAAGAGTGTAGCAGCAAGTTCGTCCACTTGGATGATGAGCTCTCGTGATCGGTGCCAGTAAGGGAGATGTTCGTCGGGTCAGGAACCTGTGACTAGAAAGGGTAGGGACAATAAATACACTAGATTTCCTAGCGAGGAGAGAGAGGACATGGCAACTGACAACCGACCGCAACGAGAGACGAGGTGACTATGCTGTCCAGCGATGCTGGTCGCACATCGACGCAATACCAAGAAAAGCATGATAGCAAGATGGAAGCGCGACAGGCAGCGCGATCGGTGATTCAAGAGACTGCGAGATCGTTTGAGCGCCGACGACCGCGACAAGTCCAGCACGGTCTGACTTCCAGCTCGGTAGGCTTGGCATATAGACCACCAGGGCGCGTAACAGTGAACTCCCCCCAATTGCCATGGTCTGCAAGGGGATGGGGGCTGTGACCTTGCCGCCGGTGTAAGTGGGGAGTCTCATGTTGGGTGCAAGTCTCCAGGACGAATCGGTGGCTGGGAGAGGTTGAGAGCGCGAGCATGCTCATTGCAGCAATAAAGTTGAAAGGGGAGAAAAGGGAAGAAAATTGCCCCGCGCATGTGGCTAATGTGTCGTTGTCGTGCGAGTAAGCGATGGTGCATCCATATAGTCTGTCGCTGTCGTTCGTTGTCCATGGTTGTTGATTGCTGCAGGATGCCCCGCCAATCAAGTGCATAAGAAGATGATGCGGTAAAGGCGCATCCTTCCCAGTGAGATGGCTTCCTCGAGGCGGCGGCGGCCACACATCCTCATCCGAATCGCCCAGTCCTAGGCGTTAACGGTAGTCCACGGATGACCAGGCAGGCCATGTGTTGCGCTGCTGTCATTAAGCTCGCGGACATCGTCCCAGTGGGTTTCTTCGTTGTAGTGTTTCGAATCCCCCCTTGCATCCCCTCCCGTCAGCTGGTAACCCCAAGATGAAGAGTTCTCAAATGCTTGCGTGGCGGAAGTCATGAGCAAGCAATGCAATGATTACCGGGTGCCTGATGCTTACCGATTGAGACGGCGCCCGCGGTGGTGTTGTATGGTGTGGCGCCCTTCTTTCGCAGGACACAGCACGCACGTAATGTAGTCGTGCCCACTGGAGCGTAGCCGTAAGGTCTGGGCTGCACTCAGGGTTTGTTTCGGTCATTTTCTTTGGCGGGATCCCATGTCTGGCGTGGTCTGGCATGGGCCGGTGCCGGGCCCGTCATGGCCACGGCCCGCATGGCTGGACCTGGAAGGCTTTTTACTCGTGCCTGGGCTCGCATTGGTGTTGTGGTGGTGCTTGGGTTTCCGGGTTCGATTGGGCTTTGAATTTGGCGCATCTTCTCGCCCTCTTTCCCTTCATCCCTTTCGTCGTCATCGTCATCCTCCTCCTACTGCTGCTTCCTGGGGGTTGGGCGCATGCGAAGCACACTGACTGGGTCATGAAGCCAGACGGTCTGGCCAGCAACGGTAGTCGGTGGGCTGGAGATTCTCGCTCGCTCGGGCCAGATACGGCTAAGGACCCTGGTCGACCCCGTCTGTCGAGTGGCCCCGGGCAGCCCATGACTGTTTCGAGCCTCGGCGGGTGGGAGTCTGTCCTCTGGTCCTCCTTCTAGCTGGGTTGGCGTGCTTCCGGGAGGTTTGGAAGTGTCGTGAGAACCTTCTCACTCGCTGAGGACTGATTTCTCACATGGAAATCGATTCGAAAACGGGCATGTGCTGTTTTGACGTCGCTGCAGTCGAATGGATGGCACTTACAAGGCGCCGAACGGTGGGAAAACGGTGCTGGAGGTCCCCAAGGAGGGGCTACCGTTTCTAGGTCAGCGGTTACAGAAGTCGATGGCGAGAGCAGCCGCAAATGAGCAGCAACACGGGCTCGCAGCGATGCCAGAAAAACAAATCCAGCAAGAACAGAAAGAGGGGAGGCAGTAGAGGCAGAGAAAAAGGTGAGGGAAAATGCGAGAGAAGAGGAGGAAAGGAAACGGGGGGGGCAGGTTGGGCGATTTATGTGAATAAAGTACATGACGGATGTACCTCCCATTCAGTCCACACTGCCCTGAGTGAGTGGGTGAGTTGAGTGAGCGAGCGTGTGAGTGTGTGTGTGTGTGTGTGCGCGACCCGTGCCTTCCTAGCTCCCTGCCTCCTCCCACAGTGCCAGGTACCCCGATGAAGAGCTGGGCCTTTCCTTCCCACACCATGCGCGTCGTCCAGTACCAGTCTGTGGTTCCTTCCCTTCCTTCAAACACCTGGCGGGTGCGAATTTGATCCAAAATGGGGAGTCGCAGGCAAGTCTGCTGCTCTGGTCTGGGCTGTCCTAGGTGGGTGGGTACGTAGGTGTAGGTGTAGGGGGTCGTGGGAGGAAAGACTGGAAAGAATGGAAGAATGGAGGGGAAGGAAAGATGGGAGGGGAGGGAAAGGGCAGAATTCAGGTAAACAGAAGGGAAGGAAGTAAGGAAGGAAGGAAAGAAGGGCTCATGGCACTTTAGAAGGCGGCTTTCCTCGGCCGATGGATGCCTCTGGCGTCAGTATAATTCATTGAACACTTGAGCTCCAAGAGGGCGGCAGCATCAGCAACAAGTTCCCGCCAGAGACAACAGCAAAGAAACCAGAGGGAAAGCCTCTTTTGGGCCGCCCACCCAACTCAATTGCTCTCCCCACACACCAAGCAACTAAAGACACCAAAAGACGTGGACATTGACCGTCACATCACCACCACCTTGTCCGTTTTTGATAGACGCCTCATTTGCTTCGGACGAGTGAGTGTACGCATCCGTTCAACCCCCCCCCCCCTCTCTCTCTCTCTCTCTTTCTCTCTTTTATCTGATTATTTCTTCTCTTTCTATTCCTTCTCCCTCCATTTGTCCTCCCAAATGCCACTTGCAACATTCGACACCCAACACCCAGTACTTTTTCTTCCGGCTATGCCGCAACCCTCCTGACCTGGGAGGACCCGTAGATGTAGACATCTTATCTTTTTCTCATGTCATCAATCATGGTCTTGTGTTCATTCATCATTCTTCACCTGAACCAACATCCATGGAAACCCCTTTTCCTCCACCCCGCCCTTCCCCTCCCCCGTTTTGCCACGTTATTACGAGAAGCATAGGCGCGCGTGTGCAAAAATGCAAATTCCTGCCTCATCTCGTCTCCGTCGCCTTCGCCGGCCTCTCTTCCCCGCTGTCGCTCAATCTCGCGCCCTCCGACTAAAGAATCCACTCCTACTTAACCCAGGTCCAATTTAAACCCCGTCCCTGTCCACGCTTGACGGACGCCCGGCTTTGCCATGCTGGCTGAGTGTTGGCTGGCTGCCCTGGGCTGGCGCATCGTGTCTCTGTCACGCACTCGCCAGGATGACGGTCGTGTTCGTGGTCGTGGTGGCTTCGGATCCTCCTCCTTTCTTTCTCTCAGTGTTTTACCTTTTCTTGTCTCATTCTCCCGAGTGGATGGAACGGATAGGGTTCACCACCTTCATCTGCCTGGATTCCCATGCTACGCATCGATCGTCTTGCTGTGCTCCTTGGCTACTCATTCACTTTTGCATTGCAGTGCCTCAAGGTATGGGGAGCAAAGGTTGTCCCCATCCGTGGTCCGTGGATGTCACCAAGCCCAGCACCGGCCCCATCCGGGAGATGATGGGACGAGAAACGAGAGGTGGATGGGCGACTTTCTTACCTCACACCAGCTCTCATCCACAAATCCCAGACTCGACCACCACCATCAACCACCACCACCACTCCTCATGCTCAGGTCACCAGAACAATACTGGCGTATTTCGCCCATTCCATCTACTGTCTTGCTTCGCATTGGCTCTGATATCGGTTGAGCCGATTCTGCACACCTGCCTGGATGGATCAAGGATGCAGGCCCTCCCCCACCTTTTGGTTGTGCCATGGCCTAGCACGGTTCACCCAAGCAAGATGCCGAACCGACCGCCTGGAAGACTCTGTCCTGCATCCGTACATCTCGACAACCCAACCCCTCATAGCAGCAATTGCACTTGGGTCCAGCGTCAGGAGAACTGGGGCGACCGCTGGGTTTTATCTTGAGCCTCCCCTCGTGTTGTTTGTGCAGGGAGGCGTTTCAATGTTCTGAGCATTTTTTGAAACCACCCGTGGTGGTGATAGCCTTCAGGCTTCCAGTGGATGCAGATCAGTCCTAGATAGGGCCGGCCACCCATCCATCCATCCATCCATCCCGTATCTGACCAGCGACGCCAAAGCTTCGGTGCCTACCAGCCATTTCCATCTCATCTCGATCCACCTCCCTTCCTCCAACACGGGAGAACTCTCCAACATGCCGCAGCCTAGTCTTTGGCATCTACACTTATCCTGTCGTCGCTAAGGTCGCTGAAGGCTTTCAAGATACCATTTGGCGTCTGCTAAACAGTTCTTGTTGCTATATGCTAGCTATCGATCGTTCCCCTACCGTTAATGCCCCCTCCATATTCCAGCTGAGCAGGACATGGTGACCTGTTGTTACGACATTGCAGATACCCGTTTTGTGACGGGCCCTAAGCGCGGTGGACGACGACGGCTAAGACTGAATTTGCCTGACCTGGTAATACTTGTCTGGCATTACATGAATGTTTTAAGCAAAGTTCGGTGAGTCGTGCTTGTGGACAGGTGTCGGTCTTCCGCGTGTTCCTTAACTCTTATATCCATCCCCATCCATTCCCACCATCTATCTCATCCTTCCCTACCCCTCCCCTGTGTGACTGTCTGGCTACGAGCCCTGCATGACCGCCCTGTGACCAACCCGCCTGCCTATTCGTAGGTACGTGGGTAGGTTGGTTGAATGTTGAAGCGTAACTTGTCTAGCGCAAACGTCGGCTCCACCACCTCTGTGGGGCACACCCTTCGACGGCGCCATCGACCTGGATTGCTCGATGTTTGTTGATGGTTTTGCTGCTTATCCCCATCTTCCAACCAACCGTTGGTTTGCAACGTGTTTGAAGCTCGGCTAGCGATTTGAACTGAATTGGCTCTGGGCTCTGACATTTCGGTAGTCGGAAACTCCAAGCCTTGTATGAAATAATGTCGTGTCGATATGCCGTTATCAGCATCGGATGATGGATGTTGTCTGCCAGATGGTACTTGTTGCAGAGCGCCCCCGTCCATAAGCGAGGGTATTGCCGTTATCTTTTGGTCCGAGTTGGGCCAATCTTTCTGTCGCAACGTCGTCGCCGTTTATTGTTCAGATGTTAAACCTTGTGCCTGCACGCGAATGGTAGAAGCGTTCAAGGAACTAGGAGAAGCTTGTATCATACATCTCGTGCAAAGGTCTGTCAGTAGCGTAGCATCTACAGTGATGTGAAACAATCAATAGCAGGCTGGACTGGCCCCTTGGTTGTGGTCCTGCCATGTTCTGCAGATTGCTCGATCATCACGGTGCAGTGAATTCAACCTCGGTGGGGTGTGGCCTGACACATGAGAAGTGTGGCTGATGGGCGCCAGGTGTGGCTCAAATCCACTTTACACGACCGCCCCACGGGCTAGGCACCACCCTCCCACTCCCCTGTATCCCCCCCCCCAAGGCCAACCATCCTGACGCCGGCGCTGTTAATGCGTTTATCGATAACTAAAAATTTCTTTACATCCGACCGCGTCGCGTCCCGCCCTTTGTCTTGACTCTCTCTTCCTTCCCTCCCCTCCCCTCTATCAAACGAGAGTTGAACGCCACAGACGATCTCTCCCCCTCCGTTGAACGTATACCAAGACCGACTCCTCAGAAACCTTTTGTTGTTTACCAACCAGCCATCATGCGTTACGTTCTCGTCTCAGGCGGTGTCATCTCGGGAGTGGGCAAGGGCATCATCGCCTCTTCCACGGGTCTGGTGTGTATCCAAACCCCTGTTGAAATTTCCTTATCTACAAAAAAAAAAAAAAAAAAAGACTTCCCCCCCAAGACTTCTCTTCTATGAGATGGCGGGGTGTATCTTTGATGCCGCCAGAACACAACATGCAGCCAATGTAGATATGCTAACAGGTGCTTTGCTTTTTCTCTCGAATAGCTCCTCAAGACCCTGGGATTGCGTGTAACTAGCATCAAGATCGACCCGTACCTGTCGGTGAGTGGCGACCCCTTCTCTCCTGAACCCCTCATCATGTGCCTGTGATTGACGATGAAGTGCAGGTCGATGCTGGTCTCATGGCCCCCGCCGAACACGGCGAATGCTTTGTGGTTCGTACCTTTGGTGCCCTCGCTTTTTGAGATGTGCTACCCCGGGAAAGGGGCAAATGTACCCCTCATCGCTCGCCTTCTGATAAGTAAGGCGGGCGATGGATCCGGGGATACCATCTGAGGCTATGACTCAACCAGCACAAGACGCTGACCATCATCAGTTGCAAGATGGCATGGAGGTAGATCTTGGTAGGTGACCCTCCGTCAAGCCACAGACTCGAGAGTTTCCAGCCCCCCTCGTTGTCTTTTGCGGGAATCGCAATGCTCGCCGTCTTTACATCAAAACGCAATTCTCTGACAACGAGGTTCGCACACAGACCTGGGCAACTACGAGCGCTACCTCGCCATTCGCCTGACGGGCGAGCACAACATCACCACCGGCAAGGTGTACAGGCACGTCATCGACAAGGAGCGCCGCGGCGACTACCTCGGAAAGACGGTGCAGGTGTATGTCATGTCATAAGCCATTGGCTACCCTTCGAAAACGAGACTTTTGCTGACGAAGCGGACCAGCGTCCCCCACGTCACCGATGCCATCCAGGACTGGATCGAGCGCGTGGCCAAGATTCCCACAGATGACTCCGGCGAAGAGCCTGACGTCTGCATTATCGAGCTTGGGTACGTTTCTACCCTCTCTGACCTTTTCTGGAAGGATGCAATGTTTCTTTTTCAGCGCGGTTTTTTTCTTTCATCTTGGAATTGTGTTGCTTGGGACGCATCAGTTCAGGGGCTAACCTTGACTCAACAGAGGCACTGTTGGTGATATTGAGAGCGTGCGTATTCCTAAGACCCAGTTCAGCCTGGCGTGCATTGTCATGTCTACATCCGCTAACCCAAAGTAGATGCCCTACGTCGAGGCATTGACCCAATGTTTGTCCATCGAGCTCACATCTCAGCGGAGCGGTTACTGACCCCTGAGTAGTGCGCCACAGAGCAGGAAGCGGCAACTTCATTCAGATCCACGTCTCCTACGTCCCAACCATCCATGGCGAGCAGAAGACGAAGCCCACACAGCATGCCGTGAAGACGGTCCGCAGTTACGGTCTTGTCCCTGATATGGTTAGGAGATCCACCCCTTGATGATCCGATGCACTCCTAACACGCCCAGATCGCCTGCCGTTGCGAGCAGCCTCTCGAGGAGGCCACGGTCAAGAAGATTGCCCTCCTCTGCCAGGTCGACGTGCCCCAGGTCCTCGTCGTTCGTGACATGCCCACCATCTACCAGGTTCCCCTCCTTTTGGAGGAGCAGAACCTCATCCCCTTCTTGCGCAAGGCCGTCAATCTCGACGCCCTGCACATCCCCCAGTCCCGCATTGCCGAGGGCGAGGCGCTCTGGAAGACGTGGGCGTCAGTCGTCAGCCGCCCGTCCGACGGTGAGATCAACATCGCCCTCGTCGGCAAGTACGTCAAGTCGCAGGACGCCTACCTGTCCGTCGTCAAGGCTTTGGAGCACTCGGCCATGCACCTGCGCAAGAAGCTCAACATCTGCTGGGTGGATGCCGAGCACCTCGAGCCCCAGGCCAAGTCCCAGGACCAGGCCCAGTACCACAAGGCGTGGCACGATGTGTGCACCGCCTCGGGTATCATCGTCCCCGGTGGTTTCGGCACCAGAGGTACCGAGGGCATGATGAAGGTCTCCAAATGGGCGCGCGAGAACGGCACCCCCTTCCTCGGTGTAAGTCCGCGCCTGTCATTCCCCTACAGGGCGAGTCACCTGACATTCGATAGGTCTGCCTCGGTTTCCAAACCGCCATCATCCAGTACGCCCGTGACTTCCTCAACATCGTCAACGCCACCTCGGAGGAGTTCGACGCCTCGGCCGAGAACAAGGTTGTCATCTACATGCCCGAGATCAGCCGTGACAAGCTTGGCGGTACCATGCGGCTGGGTCTGCGCCCGACCGAGTTCCAGCCCGGCAGCGAGTGGTCCAAACTGCGCTCGCTGTACGGTGAGGCCGATTCCGTCGAGGAAAGACACCGCCACCGTTACGAGGCCAACCCGGCCTACGTCGAGAAGCTGACCGAGGCTGGCCTCAACTTTGTCGGCAAGGACGAGACCGGTGAGCGCATGGAGATCTTTGAGATCAAGGACCACCCGTACTTTGTCGGTACTCAGTTCCACGCCGAGTACCAGTCCAAGGTCCTCAACCCGAGCGTACGTTCCCTGGATCCTTACGTCTTACGCCCAGTGAGCTAACAACTGAGCAGAGACCCTACCTCGGCTTCATTGCCGCCAGCGCTGGATGCCTCGACCAGGTCATCAAGGAGCAGCTCGCGGCCGCCAAGTTGGCCAACGGCACCAACCACGTCGTCTAAGACGTACTGCTCTCTCACTCACTTCCCTCTCTTCGTTTTTTGTCCTTTTGCGGTACTTCTGGAAGATGGATTTACACGACGAAAAGAAGACAGGTTTTTATAAAGTAGAACATGGGCTGGTACGGGAATCAGTAATCCGGAAATTTGTGTTGAAGGGGGGAGGCGGGTTTCCTCATTCACACACACATTAGACTCTTTTTCTGACCTTGGGCTATCCAGAAATGAAGCAAGAAAAAACAACTGATGATCTATGCGCGTCTTTCGACATGGGAGAGAGGAGGCGGGGGGTTACATTAGACTGGGGACCAGGAACGGCGTTCTCTCGGCGCGGCGGGGAAATTTTCTTTTTGTGGAGTTGATATCACATTATAGGATTATCTTTTATTCACAAAATACCAAGGGGGAATTGCTCTCATTTGATTTTCAGGGTGCGAGAAGCTATCGTCTTGCTTTGATCTACATGGTCCGCGATGGGAACGAAGGTGACTCACCTGGGCTACGCGTCCCGAGCGCCGGGGACAATGAGGCTCAGCAACGCTTAGCCGGCTTCACGGATCAGCCTGATCAATCCTGGCTCCGGAGTTTCCAAGCACCATGACGTTATCAAGACCACTGGCCGATGTAACGGACATGGGATTGTCTGAAACCTCGTGAGGATAGGACAATAATACGCAAAGTAGGCATGGCGATATCAGCTTGTGTGCAAGGGCCCTAAGCAGCCTCTGCAGCCTGTATTCAAGTCCGGATCAGCTTTCCAAGGCCTTGTATGGCTAGCGAAGCCAGCTGGTAAGGGGAGGAAGAGGGGAGAGAGAAATCAGATGTGTACGCAACAGTTTCATAGCGACTGAGCCGATAAAAGAGCAATACATTGGTGCCCGAGTAGCCTCTGACCTTGGTCTCGCTTGGGTTTCCCCCCCATTGCCCGAATCCATGTTCTTCCCGTTGCACATATCAAAAGCAGTGTGTCTGGAAAACATCACAGACGTCGGGGCTTCACCTCTCTTCCGGCTCAGAGCATAGCTGGTCACCGTGAGACTTGCGATTGCTGGGTTCGACTTCCCTGATGTCTACCGAAAATCACCCTGCAGGCCGAGTTGGAGCAGGAAATGGCCTAGGTTGGCCAACACCGAGCGACTTTCGCTCCTCACACTCTCAACGCTGTTGAGTCTCATTGTCAGCAACATGTTTTCCTGCTTAGAGCTTTCAAAAGGCGGGAACTTCGTGATCGATTGCGCGTTCGAGCTCCAGTAAGCATTTTCTAGGCAGACAACCCTGTCCCTAAACCTCTACTCCTGGAGGCACAGGCTCACATATGGTCTTCTAAAGTCTTGCCGTAATTGATGCTCGTATCATCTAAAGCCTTTCGAACCCCTGAAAATTGGCAGTCCAAGAAATCGTTGAAAACTCAGAATCTCGGTCTGGAGTCTTATGCAACCCCCTCAGGGGCGCCGCTCTCAAAACCTCGTTTTCTTCATCACTGTTTTCCGGAAGAACTGACAGGGAGCTCAACAGATGCGATGGCACCTGACCGGAAGCACTCCGTATGCCCAAAGGGAGGAGCTGACCTCGGTCCTCCCGTGTTTTTACCAAGGAGTGGAATCACCCACGATTCCTCGAAATATCGCGACAGAAGGCAGACGACTTCCTCCCCCTTTCAGTAACATCAGGAAACGGCATTTCTTCCACTTGAACACGGAAATGGCCCTTTTAACTGATGAATTCGTGAGCAATTGTCAACACAGTGTGTGTTCCCAGTGAAGAGATCTTTCCAGGGCTGCTGGCAAACTGATCCTTGATAAAATCAAGCGTCTGAGGGGCCTGTATTTTTTGGTGAAACAAAAGAAATCTCCTCAGCTTTTGTACTTTTTTTTTAAGATTTCTGCAGAGTCCACTCTATGTGGCTAATAGTAGTACCAAAAGGTAGAGCGGAGTTCTGGCTTCATGCATACCTTGGTTGATTGGTGTGCACAGGTGACCGTAGATGGCTGATTTGGATCAAATTGTTTGGATCACGGTTGGATCGAAGCCAAACCGAAGAATCGGCAACATCTAAATACTATAAACAGCCTGACCAAAAGGACTTTCACGGTGATAGACGCAGGAAAGGACAATCTTCCGCGCTTCTCGGGAAGAGTCTACGTTAGGTCGGGCCACTGACCAGCGATTTACTGCTTCCAGCGGTGACGGTTCAAGAGGTACGCCCAAAGGTGCTCTTAGGAGTTCTTTGCAAGTCCTGCCCAGAGTGCTTAGTGAGCTTAGTGTTCCACTGTATTTCACGTAACCTCTGTGGGAAGGTTCCGTCACGCTTGCTGCCGGTGGTAGGGGTTCCCTCAGCAGGATTAAACGCCCCGATGGCCATCTGCTCGTGTGTCTCTGGGTTGTAAACAGTCCCATTCTTCGTGCCGCGTACGGGTAAAAACCAGACGGTGATGTGTTCTGAGTCGATGCCCATTGCAACGAGGCCAGCTAGTTTCCAACCATACCCGAGTAGACCTCTTGCTATCTCACTGCGCCTTAATGTACTTGTGATAGTACTGCCACAAGCCTTAGTCTTGTCACAAACCAGGAATTGATTCGCTCCTCTCGGGATATAGAGGTATCTTTTTCGCAAAGATTGGAAAATACATGAATATTTCCACTTTCAAGTGACATCGATCTGATATCTACGTGGTCTTCTTGTTGTAAACAGGTAGGAGTTTATGGCTATCCCAATATACCCGCGAGTGATTAATTTCCTCGGCTTCTTTTCCCCCGCATCTCCCGATGCGAAGTTGGAGTCGGCACGCATCCGGAAGGCCGAAGTGGGCCACGGTCCAAGCCGAAATTGAGGAACAAACACGGGGGGGGGGCTTTTCATGATTTCTCACCTTGATCAATGCAAAAACAAATCCCAAAAAATGACCAGTTCCGCTCCTCCCACCGACTACCAGCGCCTCGACGCCTGGATCGACGCTCACTTCGACGAGGAGGTGAGCTTCCTCCAGGCTCTGGTGCGCGTGCCCACCGACACGCCGCCCGGCAACAATGCGCCGCACGCGGAGCGCACCGCCGAGCTGTTGCGGGAATTCGGCTTCGAAGCCGAGCGCCACCCGGTGCCCGCCGCCGAGGTCTGCGCCTACGGCATGGAGTCCATCACAAACCTTATAGTCCGCCGTCACTATGGCTCTGGCGCCGGCCGCACCGTGGCGCTCAACGCCCACGGCGACGTGGTGCCTCCGGGCGAGGGCTGGACGCGCGATCCGTACGCCGCCGAGGTCGAGGACGGCGTCCTCTACGGCCGGGCTGCCGCCGTCAGCAAGAGCGACTTCGCGACCTTCACGTTCGCGGTGCGCGCGCTGGAGGCGCTCGGCGCCCCGTTGCGCGGCGCGGTCGAGCTTCACTTCACCTACGACGAGGAGTTCGGAGGCGAGCTCGGCCCCGGCTGGCTGCTGCGTCAAGGTCTCACGAAGCCCGACCTGCTCATCGCCGCGGGCTTCTCGTACGAGGTCGTCACGGCCCACAACGGGTGCCTCCAGATGGAGGTCACCGTCCGCGGGAACCAGGCCCACGCCGCCATCCCGGACACCGGGGTCGACGCGCTGCAGGGCGCCGTCGCGGTCCTCAACGCGCTGTACGCACTGAACACGGGCTACCGCCGGGTGCGCTCGGGGGTGAAAGGCATTACCCACCCCTACCTCAACGTCGGCCGCATCGAGGGCGGCACGAACACCAACGTCGTGCCCGGCAAGGTGGCGTTCAAGCTCGACCGCCGCATGATCCCCGAGGAGGACCCGGCCGAGGTCGAAGCCGAGATCCGCCGGACCATCTCCGACGCCGCGGCCTCGGTGCCCGGGATCGAGGTGGACGTCCGCCGTCTGCTGCTCGCGAACTCGATGCGCCCGCTCCCGGGCAACAAGCCGCTGGTGGAAGCAATCCAGACGCACGGCGGCGAGGTCTTTGGCCGGCCGATTCCGGCGATGGGTACGCCGCTCTACACCGACGTGCGGCTATACGCCGAGGCGGGCGTCCCAGGTGTCGTCTACGGCGCCGGCCCACGGACGGTGTTGGAGTCCCACGCCAAGCGGGCTGATGAGCGGCTTCAGCTCGAGGATCTCAGGGGCGCGACAAAGGTCATCGCACGCAGCTTGCGCGACCTGCTAGCTGCGGAGTAGGGCTCGGTATCAATATACGTATTGTACTTGACTATGAGAGACCCTGCCGGATGATGTTCAACCGCATGACTGACTGATGATGGGCTGGGTTTCCCCCTCTTTGGATGCACTTTAATACGAGGTAGCCAACCCAGAAGTACCCAGCATAACGTCTCCGCAACATTCAACTGCTCGTAGTGGAACCTCAGCTGCTGTGCCGCTCAACCTCCGCTTATTGCCTCCCAACAAGTCGCCCGCAGCTTATTACATCATTTTATGTGTAAACGTCTTGGCTTGAAGAGCTTTCAGCCCAGAACAGCCTCTGCAACCCCGCGTGGACGAAGGACCCCTTTTATTCCCGGACCCTGTGACGGCGTGACAACAGCACGGAAATATCCAATACAACGCGGAGTTTTGTCCTATAAAGCGCTGAAGGTTGTCTTCCTACCCAAAACCAACCTCTGCTGATCCTCTCGTTTCCTCGACATTTTGAAAAAAACCGCGGCGCGCCCATAGAAGAAAAAAAAGGGAGACAGAACAAAACCATTGTTGATTAATCAGTTAACCAGTGGTCTCCAGACCCGTTTGCGTTATGCACTCCATGTCAGAACCGCCCGAGATCTTCACCACCCCGGCCGAGAGCCAATCCGGGTCGGCAACGTTCCAAGAGAGTTGGAGTTTTCTAGAAGACGTGAAAGTAGGTCACTTTCTCCTCCACGATTCCCCCTCCCCTTCCCCCCAGTCGTTGCTAGCCATGTAAAAGGTGTGAACAGCTCTGACGTGAATTGCAGAAGCGATTCGATGCGGCTCAGCCCGAAGTGTACGTGGCCGTCATCAACGCTCTTAGCAGCTTTTACACAACTACGCAGAAAGCAACGGGAGGCGTCGATAGGAGCCTAATGGAGGTACACGAGACTGTGAAGGCGCTGCTTCAGGGCCACGCGGATCTGATCGAGAGGTTCGAGAGCAGCCTCCCTCAGGATTACCTCGACCGCCGCCGGAGGACGCTGGACCGCGAAAGGCGAAATGCCCCATCCCATTAGTGTACTGTTCTCCTCTGCCAAATTGTTTGTCAGCGTTGTGTTCGTTTGCTTTCATATCCCACAGTCTCCCTGAGGGGGACAAAACTGCCTCAAACCTGCGTGTTACTCCTGCCCGTGCCACTGTTTGGTTCGTCTTGACACAAAAAGGTCGAAGCATGGCCGGCGGCAGATCAACTGAGCCCACTGCCAATCATTCACCTGAGCTACCTCACGACGACGATGGGGAAGACTCTCCCGAGATCAGGCCACTCCCATGTAAGGTGTCATCTGGTGGGCCAAATGCGGCCGAACCACTCAAGATGACCGTCATCCTCGGAGGCATCCGAGAGTGCCAACACGATTGATCACTGGGCTTATCCGGCCCAGACGCTTGGTGTCTCTCCATTTTCCGTGCCTCGGGTCTATCAACTTCCTCATCCAGATTCGCAGCTTACCCCAACTGTTCAACACGAACGACATATCGCCGGCTTCCTTGCCCTGAGTTGCGGAGTTCCTCCGCATTCCCCCCAACCTCCGTTGCCCGTCTAGCCAACCAGACCTGATCAATGCCGCTTCCCCGCAACCGCAAACGAACCTTGGCACGCTTCTCCTCTTTCTGAATATCAGGGTATATGCCATGGATGTCTCGATGGGAACATCCCATCGGCCGGCGGCTTATTCTTCTGATTGGGTGGCGAGTGTCGTTGAGCCCATCCTTCGGCTCCTCCTGAGCTCAGAAACCGCCGCCCCCTCGCGGCCGGGTTCGGGAGTTGTGCGGGTGTTCTAAATGCCGGCCAATGACGCACCCTGGAAGCGTCCCCGGACCCCGGATTCAATGGTTTGGGAAGAGGATGCGCGGGTTATGTAGGCGAGTGGAGGTGAAACGGGTAGCTCCGATCATGCTGTTCGAATCGATTTGAACGAGTGTAGCACCAGCCGGAATGGACTAGCCAATGCCGAGCTTCACCAGAAGGATGGTTCGGATGCAATGGCAAACCTGTCGATCGATGAGCGAGTGTAAGGCAACCCTCGGCACCTATATAGCTCTAGTGAAACCCCACCTCGAGCTTTCCTTGCTCCGACAGCAGTAAGCAGATGCCATCATAGCGGTGACAGACAGTCATCCCTTTCACGAGCGGCCATCGATATTAATCCCTAATCATTCTCGGTCACAATGGCCTCCAGAGGCGATCATGAGGTCCAGCACCTCCGAAAGGCAGCCGAAAACGAGGTCGAGGAGAAGCTGGGCCAGTCGGCCATCTTCGAGGCCAAGCAGGCGTCGGATGAAGAGCATGCCCAGACCCTCAAGCAGGCGCTCAGTCAGAACAGAAAGGCGGTTTTCTGGTCTGTCATGATTTCCATGTCGATTGTCATGGAAGGGTAAAGCGAACCCCCCCCTCCCAAGCCTACGAAGTCTTTGCCTTCAGTTCAAATATGTTCATGACAATCAATCTCTGATGCATTGTACTGTTCCAGATACGACGTCATCTTGATCAACAACTTCTTTGCGTACCCGGAGTTCCAGAGGAAGTATGGCCGCTGGTATGGCCCGGATATCGGGTACCAGGTCTCCGGGCCGTGGCAAACAGGCTTGACGATGGCTGCTACCGTCGGCGCCATCTTTGGTAAGTCACGCAGTCCGTCAGGTGAAAGCAGTTTAGTTTAACCGGCGTAAACCTACTCAGGTGGCTTGATGAACGGATATTTCGCGTCCAAGTACGGGTACAGATGGGTCATGATCGGGGCCATGTTCTTCCTGAACTGCTTCATCTTTGTCGTCTTCTTCGCCCACTCGGCCGCGATGCTTCTCGTGGGACAGATCCTGTGCGGTCTGTCGTGGGGTGTCTTCGCGACCCTCAGTCCCGCGTATGGTGAGTTGCTGTCTGTTGACTCTCTGTCTCGGCTAAGAACTAACATATCACGATCCAGCTTCCGAAGTCTGTCCGACCAACCTGCGAGGTTACATGACGACATACGTATGCTTATTCCGTCAAGCCGCAATAACGAGAGCTCTGACTAACATGACTCCGTCAGGTCAACCTTTGCTGGGCAATTGGTCAGCTGATTGCTGCTGGTGTCCTACGCGGGTGCCTCGGTATCGAGGGCGAAATGGCGTACCGCATTCCGTTTGCCATCCAATGGGTTAGTCTCTCTACGTCCACGATGGCCCGGGTCCCTCAAGACCTTTGAGAGGGGGCCTAGCATTCACTGACAAAAATTAGCTTTGGCCCGTGCCGTTGATGATCATCTCGTACTTCGCCCCAGAGAGTCCCTGGTACCTCGTGCGCAAAGACCGTCTCGACGAGGCCAGGCGCTCCATCGAGCGGCTCAGCGGCGACAAGACGCAGGACCAGATCAACGCCCAGCTGGCCATGATGGTCCACACCACCAGGGTCGAGTCTGGCGTGACCGCCGGGGTGACGTACCTGGACTGCTTCAAGGGCTTTGACCTGCGCCGCACCGAGATCTGCTGCGTCGCCTTCGCCGGCCAGGTCATGTCCGGCAGCAGCTTCGCCTACACGCCGACCTACTTCTTCACGACGGCGGGAATGGACGTCGCCAACGCCTTCGAGCTCAGCCTGGGCGCCAAGGGCATGGCGTTCATCGGCACCGTGATGTACGTATTGCCCCTAGCTAGTATCGAACCACCCTTCCAAAAACTTCGACGCTCACATGCCTTCACGATCCAGGTCATGGTGGCTCATCTCGTACTGGGGCCGCCGCCCTATCTACGTCGTTGGTATCGGCTCGCTCACCGTCATTCTCTTCATCGTCGGCATCCTCGACGTCTCCGCGGGCGATAGAGGCCTGTGGCCGTCGGGCGGTCTCTGCGTCTTCTGGCTTTTCATCTATGTTAGTGACGCCCGGCATTCTCGAGAGCCGCGAGAAACATGAGTATTGCTAACACGTAGTAGTCACTCACGATTGGCCCGATTACCGTAAGTCGATAATTCCGCGCTTGGTTCTCGAGCACGCTTTCGAACTCTTGCACCGCTAACACCGTCCGCAGTACAGCATCATTAGCGAGACGTCGTCAGTCCGTCTCCGCCCCCTCACCGTTGTGCTCTCCCGGAACGCATACCAGCTGGTCAACATTGTTTCGCAGGTTCTTCAGACTTACATGATGTGAGTAGGGTGACTTCCGCAGAGGAGACCGAATGCAGTGGGACGCGGTTCTCAACTGACAAACCAATAGGAACCCTACCGAGTGGAACTTGAAGGGGAAGGCCGGGTTCTTCTGGTCCGCCACGGCCGGCATCATATTTGTGTGGTCATACTTCCGTCTTCCCGAGTGCAAGGGCCGCACGTACGAGGAGTTGGACATGCTGTTTGCCAGGAAGGTTTCCGCGAGGCAGTTCTCAAAGGCCCACGTGGACGCATATGCCTCCTCCAAACAAGTCGAGGATGTGATGGAGGCTGGGCCACGGAAGGAAGATCTCTGAAGAGCCTCCGTTGGCTATATCTACTGGAGAATCTCAACTGGTCCGCTGCAATCTTGCTGTAAAACTATGACTCCCTTCTGATCGGGAGTGGCTTCTCCAAGTATCTGTACCACTTCGGTCGCGTCCTCTTTAGCTCCGTGCCCGAAGTCAACTGCAAGTCCTCAATGGCGCTGGCCCAGCGGACAAGCTCCTCCTCGGCAAACGCCGTCTGCATGATCCCGAGCCCGAACGGCATACCCGAAACCGGGTCCACGCCCGCCGTGATGGTGACCATGGGATACCCGGCCTGCGCCGCGACCTGGTAGGTCTGACCCACGGACGGAGGCACGAGCAAGCCAGAAAGCCGCGTCCCGTCGTGGGTCAAAGCCGCGTCGATCCCGCCGCGCGTCGTTCTCTGCATGAATTCGAGCGCCCGCCAGTACGTCTCGTCCTGGGACCCCTGCGTGGCGTTGGACATGAGGAAGCCGTTCTGCCCGGTGCGGAACGCCGGGTGGCCGTGGTACGAGGTTCTGCCGCTGCCGGCGTCGGTGTAGTTCTGCCCGTAAGGGTGCCCGCCCTCGGTCCCGTCGTTCTCGTAGTTGAAGCGGATGATGTCCTCGAGCGAGCGGATGTCCGTTTTCTGCAGCTCCGAGAGGTACTTCTTGATGTTGTTGTAGAAGTCGACCTTCACCACCGTGTACTCGGACTCGTACGGCCTGTTGAGCTCCTTTGCGCGCCAGTCCCAGTCCCACCCGCGTTTCTCCACGATGTTGTCATAGTCGGTTATTACGGTGTAGTTGACGACGCGTGCGCCGGCCGTCTTGATCAGGTCGATGAGTTGTCCTTATTGCGCCTTGTTTTCTGCGCTTGCGTGATCCCAGAAGCTGTGCCAGGGGATGCCAAAGGTCGCGTTCTTCAAGGCCGCCTTGGTGGTGAGAAACTGCGAATAACCTCCGGATAACGGAGTTTTCCCGCGCTGAGCATCCGTGTAGTTGTCTCGGGGGTCTACGCCGTAGATGGCATAGAGCGCGTACACGGCGTCCCTCACGATTCGTCCGAAAGTGCCGACCGTGTCTTGATGCTCGCATTCCGGGATTACCCTAGAGATCTTGATTAGATCAAATCGTCGTGACATTCAGTGGGAAGCATTTGCCAGAAAGACGTACCCATCTCTCGAGGCCAGTCCGACCGTTGGCTTGAAGCCCACCACAGCGTTCCTGTGAGCAGGACTGATGACTGATTCGAGGTTAGTTTCCGGAAGTCGGCGACACTTGCATGACACGAGGCCGCCTTACCGCTGCCATCGGTTTCGGTCCCGAGAGAGAAGGCAATCGCGTTGGCAGCCACGCCGATGGCGCTGCCGGAACTGCTGCCAAATGGGTTCAGGGTAAGGTTGTAAGGGCTCCGCGCCTGTCCCCCCCTCGGCGAGTAGCCCTCGGAATACCCCGTGCTTCTCATGTCCGCCCACTCGCTCATCGTTGCCTTTCCGAAGAGGACGGCCCCGGCCGCCCTGAGACGCGCGACGACGAAGGCATCGCGGGGAACGACGCTCCCCAAGAGAGCCCAGCTGTCGGCCGTGGTCTCCATACTGTCTTTGGTTGCGATGTTGTCTTTGACGGTAAAAGAGATGCCGTGTAACGGGCCGAGAAGCTGGCCTGCTTTTCTCAGCTCGTCCATCCTGGCTGCGATTGCCAAGACGTCAGGGTTCATCTGCATCACGGAGCTTTTCGAATGTTTTAGTATTCATGTTCCCTCTGGATCCCTGTTTGGGGATGGGAGGACAGAAAATGATCTGACCTGACATATTCCTGCGTCTGGAAGGTCCGCTGCATGTAGCAGATCACCAGCTGTTGGGAAGTCATGATTCCATCCTACATCGCTTTCTGCATCTCGTCGATGGTGGCCTCCTCTAGCTTGAAAGGTTCCGCCGCACACGGGCATTGGGAACAGCTCCGTCGTGTTTGCATTTTGTTGTAAAGGAAACAGGGGCGGGAGCAAGCCTTGGTTTGTTGCCAGTTGTCCAGTTGTCCAGTTGTCCTTGAGCCAAAAGAGGCAGGGTAAAGGCAATTATGAGAGACTATAGCCGCGAACACCACAAAGTGAATATTAAAAAAGACCTCATGTCTACTCGAGATCAAACTCTTGTCAATACCGAGCCAGGGAAGGCGGCACGAGGCAGGACGGTTTGGTGAGATGGAATCTTGAGTCAAACCTCCCAGATTTGTCAAGAGTATGAGTTTCCAAAGCAACATGTTTAACCAAAGGGCAAGCAAATCTCATGGCAAGACCTGGGCACTTGTTCTTGTATCTAGGTAAGAGTACAGTGGGGAAAAGAAGCTGAAGAGACCAAAACTGTTGGAATGCCGATCGGATAGGCACCAGGGTGCAGCTGCAGCACACAAGAATAGTTACACAGACATCGCACTCAATGTACGCACAATTGACCCGTCACAGTTACCCTTGCCAATCTGACACAACCAGCTGTACCAGCTGATAAGTCCTATCTCTAACGCCCTCTGTGGCACCCTTCGTGTCCCCTCTAATTCAACAGTAGGCGACACGTGAGAGGGTTCTTGCTGAGGGGTAGGGTGGGGAGGGGAGGAGAAATATAGGGAAATGGAAAGTTTCGTCGGACATGCTGCGGTCAAAAGCGACATCTGTTTAAGATCAATCATGAATGCTTCCTTGCCCTGCTGCTCGCGCCAGGTGTCGCTTCAGCCTACGTCAGGCACCAACCGATTTCGGGTCTTAACAGTCGCTTTTCAACAGGGCATCAATCTACTCTAGGCGAAATCAGAAGAAGAATCCAGTTTATTCCCGCTGCCACCTCTTCAGAATGCGTCTACTCCACATATCAGTCGTTTTCGTCCTTCTATTTGCCGCTTCAACCGGGACGGCATACGGCAGTAGGAAGACCAGCCAACCGAAAGGCAACCGTCCGGCCCTCTTCCCGATACCAGTCTCAAGAGGGTCCGTGACATACAAGAGCGCAAAGAGAATCCGTGGCGTATTTGACGGGGGCTTGAAAACGTACGGCCGCGGCGTTGCGTGCAACAGCCGGAGGGAGGGCGTAGATGCAGATGCCGTTTTCGTACTGGAGGATAGAGCTGTATTGAGGAATGCTCTTATCGGTGCCGACCAGAACGAAGGTGTTCACTGTCTTAGGTCATGTGCTATTGAGAACGTGTGGTGGACGGCGGTGTGTGAGGACGCCCTGACGATGAAGGGGGACGGAGACGGCAGAGTCCTTGGCGGCGGCGCACGCGGGGCGAGGGACAAGGTTATCCAGCATGATGGCCGAGGGACCGTCACGATAATAGGCTTCACAGTCGTGGACTTTGGAAAGCTCTACCGTGCTTGTGGGAATTGCGCTGTGTCAGGGAAAAGGATCGTCTTTATGAAGAATGTCAGGGCGTTCCACGGCGAGGTTCTCGCCGGCGTGAACACAAACAGAGGCGATGTGGCGACGATTGACGCCACTTGTGCCACAGGCGTGCGAGATATTTGTACCGAGTTCCTCGACGCACCCCCTGGGGGTAAGTCAAAGAAGCTTAGGAGCGGTCGGAGCCGGGCCTGTCGATATCAAACAGTTCCCCCCTGTTGAGAGCCGCCACAGTCTGAGAAAAAATCCCCAGAGCGGCAGTAGGGAACATTAGAGTACTGTCTTTTGTGCTCGGCTGCGTATGTTGTCAATATTCGCAATGCTCAATGTTCCTCACGTGCCTAGCAAACGTGGGATGCGACAAAAATCTGTGAGCATAGTCTATACTGAGTAGGCATAGTTAGGCCTAAACCGCTGCTTGGCTATAGGGTCAGGATTAACTTTTTCAAGTTCTAGTTCTAATTACCCTGTAGAATAAGGTAAGGATTATGAGATCATAGGAACAGTTCTAGGAAACCAGCCTCTTACCCTGGGGTAAGGACGAATCTTAGGAACTAGTCCTAGGAAACCAGTCTCTTACCTTGTCCCTAGGGTGTCTATCTTGAAACAATACCATACACACATTACATAACTAAGGAATCAGGCACTTATATAAAGTAAGCCCTACTATATTAAATGCGTGTTGTTAGTAATAGTAGTAGAAAGTGTTCTATATTTGTATGTATGTCTGTATTTACCGCCATGCAGGCGAGGGCTGGGGACCTCTGCCACTGACGTCTCGAGGGGTATGTAGCGTGGAGGGCCAACAGTCTACAGATAAGTACTTTAGTGAATTATGTAAGTAATGTAAGCTCTACAAAGTATAATAGATTAATAGCAGCAATAATCTAGCTAACGCCTTTATAAAGGTATTGCTAAACTAAGCCCTTAAAGACCTTATAAGCCTTTATTAATTGCTGCCCTTTACGTTAGATCCTCTCTGCTTCACACCTAAATCCACAAATACCTTCATCTATAAGACCGTCCGCTATTACTTAAGTGACCTGTGAAACCAACAATTTTCACTCTGTGCGAACCCAGCCTTCTTGACAAATGTGGAAGAGCCACGTGCATGAGATAAGACTGTCTTGTCTGTATGACCGACCAGTCCGGAATGACAGGTTTGACTCCAAGAATGATAGCATTTCTACTTTTATCAGCCATTTGGCTTATGTCAATTGTCTTGTCCATGCTTCTTACAACAACATCTCACTGCTTTTGACTGTAAGAGGGGGGAGGGGATCAGCCCCTGTGCTACAAGTTGTCCATCATGGCTTGTCACGGATGTGGATTAACAGTTCCCATTTTGAGGTTGTAGTTTGTTCATGCAAAACTCCAATTTACAATGATCAACTTAACCTAATGTTTGCTGCTAATTGTAAAAACCCTTCCAGCACACCACGCTCTAATTGCAGTAGCAGTCGCAATCACCTTTCGGCGTCGCCATCCAGCGTCCCTGATCAGTTTGGCACTGCAACAGCAATTTGAGTCAGTGCCCCTTTCAACCCCGATTGGAGTCAATCAATGTTCACTCACCTTATCGCTGCACATGATTCTGCAGCTGTCTGTGTCGGCAGCGTTGCAATTGGATTGCCACTATAGAGAGGCCAGTTGTCAGCAAGAGAACCCTAGGTAAATTGTAGAAAGCTTTAGTCGGGACGAACTCTGCGATCTCCAATGGCGGCACACGCATCTCCAATCTGCAAGAATGTCTCTGCCGTCACGGAGGAGACGTAGAGCGCTGTTATGAGGGGCAGAATTGAGAAATGCATGGCTGAAAATGAATGAGAATTGACTGTTGAGCGTTTGTCGGGAAGCTCGGAAGATACCGAGGGATACGCACAGAGGCTAGTAAAGATAGCCGAGACTCTATATCTTGACGTTGGAGACATGATGGACTTTTTATACATTCGAGATCAGGCACTGATTACTAGTCACTTGTATCCGGAAGAGAGAGTGTCCTTAGCACGAGTCAAAATTAAACTACCTTGTCTAAAATGACACCGCTTCTGGATGAACTGGAAGCTATGCAACGGCCGGCAGCAGATAGACAATCGCCTGAAGGTAAAGTAGGCCGGTGCAGAGCACGAAAGCCACCAAGGCATGGATGATGGGTTGAAGAAGCCTGGATCCATGCCATCATACTGCAGAGCAGGTCCTCTGATCAAATTGAACATGGGTAAATAAACTTTTGAGAACGGTTACCATCCCACCGGGTCACTTTCTTTTTGCCCCTGCCAAGCGCATGACCCCCCTCCTGAGACATCTATTCTGGATGACAGCAATATTTTCACAACCTGGTTTCTCGCACTCTGCAACTCTGTCGACCAGTATAATTGGTAGTTTCGAGTACGACGCCGTTGGGCGGTGGAACAAGTTCTGTCTGTGCTATATCTGCCGACTTATTGATGCTGGGCGGACCACACTCCGAACTTTCCCCTGATCTGAAAGATTCATCTCCAGACATGAAGTGGAGGCGACTGACCTGCTGGCATTGGCAATGACTCAAAACGGCGCTGCCCTCGACATCCATGCTGCCGGAGGGAGGCCCAATGTCCCCGCCAGAGTGGGAAGCGTTCTTGGATTTGGGACTGCAGTCCCGAGTTTCGCAAGGGCTTCACGCGAAGAAGAGTCATGAGCAAATGAACTGCCGTCCTTATGAAGAAGCAGTAGAAAACGAAAGGGGGGTCAACGGGGGCTGGGTCAGGTGCTGCAGCAGCTCCCCTTCAGCCCCAGTTCATTGTGAAGAGATCTGAAACCGTCTAAGTGGAAGTCAGCCAGTCATGAGCAATAGCAGCTGTTGGCCCTGCATCTCCGTAGTGGTTTAGATGCGTTTCGTAATCTGGAGACCAGGGATAGCGGTCTAGGGGGTGATATTACCGACGTTAACGGGCCGTCAAACGTCGTTTCTCGGCGCTTGAAAAGCTGAGAGAGAGAGAGATGGACATGAGATCGGCAGAGAGCACCAGCAAATTGATCGCCAGAATGAAGAGACGATTCGTCGAGGAAATGGCTGAGCAAGGGATATGTCGTCGGTGGAGACGCGTATTATTAACTTCCCAAATTGACAACAGTCGGAGACGATGTCAACCTGCTCCGACGTGGGCTCGGGTTTGGGTCATCAATTTCCATAGTGCTTGGCTTCTTCTGGGCTTCAAGCTTATGGACACATAGAAATGTTCATGATCGAGCTTTAAAGCGTTTAGATGGAAGTAGATCAAATAGTGACATGCCCTGGTTTGCTCCCGTTGTACACAGTACGATTATGAGCAAAAATGGTACACAGTAGCTCTTGGACTCTGCAATCAGCGTCTTGCGGACACTCGCGAAGTCAGTCACTCATAGTCTAGGACTGCCGTGTTCTGTAGAAACCGTATTGAACTGTATCCTCTCACAGCGGCAGCGCCGTCAACTTGACGTAGCAGTCGTGCGGCTCTCTGGTCAACTTGTCATAGGCGCCGGTCGTGTTGAGCTCGTAAGGCAGCTCCTCGAGCTGGAAGTTCCACAACACCAGCACGACCATCATGCGAAACTGCACGTACGCCAGCTTCCGCCCGTAACAGCCCCGGGGACCCATGCTGAAGATCATGTTCCGCCCGCGCGTCGCGTCGAACACCTCCCTGCCGTCCTCCGTCTTGACCAGCCACCGCTCGGGCACGTACGCAGCCGTGTCGAATCCCGACTCGTCGCCGAGACCGCCGGAGCCGGTGGGTCCCTTGGCCGCCGCCGCCACCTGGGCAGCCGGTGTGCGCAGCGCCTCGTCGACGGCGAAGCCGGGCTGCGTGTACCCGGCCTGGTTCCAGACCTGGAAGACGACAGTGCCCTTGGGGATGCGGCAGCCCAGGATCTGGGTGTCCTGCGTGGCGCTCCGGACGCACATGGGCGCCGTCAGCGACACGCGGAACAGCTCTTCAATGCTCGCCTCCAGGTAGGGACACCGCACCTGCATGATCTCCTGCGCCGTCGGCATGCGCCTCTCGGCCACTGCTGAAGGAAGGGCCTCCCTCAGTCGGGAGCGGAGCTTGGCCTGCTGGGCCTGGTTGCGCGCCAGCGTCTTGACCCCCCACTGGTTGGAGTTGGACGTCGACTCGTGCCCGCCCAGGGTGAAGCCGTAGAGCTGTTTCGGTTGGAACAAACGATGTTAGCCTCGTTCTCATCATATCATGTTGACGAAACTCGGGAAATCATACCTCGTCATAGAAGAAGCGGGTGTGGAAAGCTGGCGTTCGCTCCTCCTTCGCAGCTAGGCCCCTTTCCCTGCGCACCATCTCGTCCACGGCACATCGCACCGCATGATCTTCCGGCGAAGACTGGACCCTGGCCGCGGAAAGATCGATTTGACGCCGCAGCAAATCTTCTTTGAGGCGGATCGCTGTCTTCATGCCCTGCCCCTGACGCAGAAACCAGTGCGCAAGCACCGGGAACAGGGACTTCATCGCCGTTTCAAGGCTGTCCGAGAGCTTGAACAGGGCCTCGATGACGGGGTTGGAGGGCGCGTGCGGGAAGACTACCGGCTTCAGGCTATCTGTGGCTTCGGTCTTGTCACCGGATGACGGCAAGAAAGGCAAGGAAGACAGGTAGTCCAGGTCCGGCTGGGTTGCGCTGAGACCCTCGAGCCCGGGCCCGAAGGTGAAGCCGAGAACGGCGTCAAGCGCGCAGTGGCTGATGTCTTTCATGGCCCAGAACGGCCGGCCTTTCGCCAGCCTTGCCTTCTCGCGCCAGAGATCCGTCATACGCATGGTGCTCTCGTGCAGGAGAGGCGCGGCGACCTTGTTGAGGAAGCTGGGGTTCAGCACGTCCCCGATCAGCCGCCGGCGGCCCTTCCATTCGTCGTTCGTCTGCCACCTGCTGTGGTGTTCAGGGATCACGCCGCGCAGCAGGTCGGCGGTGAAGGCCGAGCGGTCGAGCTCCTTGCCCCGGCGCATCAAGATGTCCTGGGTCTCGCGGAAGTCCGAGATGATGACCCAGGGCTTGCTGAACGGCCGGCCAAAGACCTGGATGATGGGCGAGCGGTGCTTGATGTTCTGCGCCCCGAGCCAGTCGTACATCTCCCCCGTCTTCTCGGCGTGGCCCACCATCTCGGGCATGTCGCCTAGGAGTGACTTCGACGCCGCCTCGTTGTAGGGGATGCCGGGAAGAGGCCGCGGGAGCAGCGCTCGATATAAAAGATACGCCACCAGGACGCCGAAGCCAAAGACCACGGCCATCCTGCCGGTCGTGAAGCTGAAAATGCCGCCGGTGTAATCCATGATGACTCGAGAGAGTAGTGTGTCTACGTCTTGACCTCGCCGTTGCGGATATGTGGAAGCTGGCGTTGGACCTAAGACATATAAAGTTACAAGAAATGTGTACTCGGCGCACACGTCCGAGGAAACGAGACCTACTCATAGCATGGAGATATGGCTGATAAACACGACTCACGTTCTGACTGTGGATTTACAGCGGAAGTAATGGCACAAGTCCGCGGCAATTGTGATACAGTTCGCTTCTCCTACCCGAACCTGGGCAGAAATCGCGCAAGATTCATCTCATGAGGCTTCCCTCGCAACAACGTCTGAGCGCTGTTTTCCTTATACATACGCCATCTTCATCCGTCGTGTTGTTTCGGCGTCGTAAACGTCCCTTCTTTTCCCCATGTCGATGGTGGTCGCAATAAAGCTTCCACCGGTTCTCCGCCGCCTCTCTCCTGTCTCCGCCCGGCTTCCCCACCGAATGTCCGGGCGGGACGTCCTCCTTCTTCTTCCGGCGCCGTCCCATCTTCCGTCCGGCAGGCGGCGTCCGAAAAAAAAGCTAGAGCTTGTTTTTTTGGCGCAATCACCTGAAGTGAACCTATGTTTC
Organism: Colletotrichum destructivum; assembly: GCF_034447905.1. Taxonomy (NCBI): domain Eukaryota; kingdom Fungi; phylum Ascomycota; class Sordariomycetes; order Glomerellales; family Glomerellaceae; genus Colletotrichum; species Colletotrichum destructivum. Next base: position 3,818,244 of record NC_085901.1, on the reverse strand, counting down.
TTTTTTGTTATTTGTCTTGGCTCTCTCGATTGAGATACTACTGAGAACCTTAACGGACGCCTTATAAGGCGAAACGTGTTTGAGGAGTTAATCTTTTCAAGACACCCTTTTGACATCACGCCAGCCCGTGATTTCCAAAGTTCTATGCAGCGCGGCTGGCTTGAGTTTTGATCGTGCCTTTGGAAGGGTGAGATGAGTAAACTCAACTGCTGGCTGGTCGGGGTGATCACAAACCAGTTGACACAACTTTGAGATTGAAGGTGAAGCTATTCTCAACTTTGAGAACCCGCTGTTGGGTACGTTGCTCTCATCAACGGCTGTAGCGTTTTTGATTCTACGAACTAGTGTGACAGTGGCTGTGTTTGCGTCAACTGAGCACACCGGTGCATGCTGGTGTTGATGATGACTCTATGAGATGGCCGCCCCCGCCCGTAGAGGGGATGAACCGGTGTCAAAAAGCTCAATCAGTCGATCATCAGCACTATGTGAGCACTTTCCCCACACAATCAACGGACAAACCGCAGTTTTCCTTCCTCCACAAGTCGTCGTCTCTACTGTGTGTGGTTGAGTAGTTGGTGTTCAGATTGTCGATTCAGCACAGGACGAGGATAGAGAAACCAAGTCACGATGTTGCAAACTCAGTTGATTTACGTTTCTCTACGACGACTTCATTAACACCACCGCAATGCGATCAATCAGTCTAGCAAATGACGCTGTTTCATAGCCGCAGGTCCGACAAGCTTCCCATCCGCATTCCTCTCATCTCCCGCCGAATAAGTCATTGTGTTGTAGTACATTGTGATGTAGGGTCCATTCTTGTTGTACGACAGACCGACGTAAGAGTGTCTTCCGATTGTGGTGGAAAAGTCTTGAGTCGGGCTGTAGAAGAAAAAAAGACTCGAATTAGTTCTGTGTGCTACGCCGGTTGATAATGACAAGGGAACGACTTACAAAGCTTTTTGGACTGCATCAACATACGTGTCGGCCATATGAGTCAGTCCACAGGCGCGGAAGAAGTTACTGAGCGACTGGGCGATCCGCAGGTCCGTCCCGCCGTAGTGACGGACGGGGATGTACACCTTTGGCAACGGCTCGGGGCTGTTGTGCTTCAACTCCATGTTGAAGATGATGCCCGCCGTACGGTGCGTGCTGCGGGGCAGATCCTCCTCCGAGGCGGTGGTCCCCAGGACGTGCATGTAGAAGGACCGGATCAGATCCAGGCCGTTGTCGATCTCGGGGCCCTTGAGCGCGCCCCCGAGGGAGTACACCTCTTCCACCCGCGCCATGCAGGTCTCCTTAGTGCGGAGGTACAGCTTGAAGCGGGAATCGGCGGGGCGGATGGCGTCGAAGGCGATCAGCTCCAGCCGCAGGATGTACTCGTTGTCACGCTGCCTCTTGTAGCGGTAGACGAAGTCGCGGACGGGGTTGAAGGAGGGTTCCAGGTTCACCGGCAGCTGCGCGATGACGTCGGTGATGATCTCGCCGGCGTGGTTGTTCTGCAGCAGGGAGATGGGGATGGGGTAGAAGTACACCTTGGGCGCCGGCAGCTCGCCCTCCAGGTCGAACGAGATGGTGTTGGTTGTCATGTGCTCGTTGGCCGCCATCTTGGCCACGATCTCGTGGGCGTTCTTGGCCTCGACGTGGAGGTGCTTCTTGAAGAACTCCCAGAGCTCCCCGTCGACCGGGCCGCGGCCCTGGCGCAGCAGGCGGGACATGACCACTTGGGACTCATCCTGGTTGAAGGGGTCCTTTGAGGTTCCGGCGAAGGGCCCGATGGGCTCGGAGCCTACGCGGATCTTGGAGCGTGCGGGCCCAACGTTCCAACTGAGCTCGGCGGGCGAGAAGTCGTCGGAGCAGAAGCTGTCGAAAGGGGGGAGCCGGACGCCCGTCTTGGTGGTCATTGGACGGGGCCCTAGGGACGGGACAACGAACTGGTTGACGAACTCGACATACTGTTCCTGTTCCTCGGCAGAGTATCCAGCACTCTTCATGAGGGAGAGGAGGGGATGCGCGAGTTCGTCCCACCAGAACCGCGAGTCCTCCTGACGCGCGAGGTCTGAGCCGTTCGTCGCGGCAACCATTTTGAATGACGGTTGGTATAATGAGTATGGAAGAATGGATAAATGGATAAATGATACAGCAGAAGCTTCAGAAGCTGGATTGACCGCTTGGAAACGAAATGAACAAGGCAATGAATATGGACTTGGGAAATATTGAGATGCTTGACTACTTGACAGACCAAATTTAAGTTGAACACTGTTGGGCTTATATACCAAAGAGCATGAAATTGCCTCTTCCTTATGATACTGTTTAACCGTTTCTGATTCAGGAAACGAGGGCGAATGGCCAGGAAGCTTGCTACGGAGTCCCGATGAATCCAGACAACGGCACATCGTCGACTCGCATCAGCCTTGTTTGTAGTTACACGGCAACGAACTTTGGCATTTTCAGATTTTCCCAGATATGCGGACCCTAGGCGAGGCGACTTAAGCTTTGCCAGATCTCAAGGAAAGAAGATCCAATGGGCTGATTGGTTCCCAAAGATGGAGGTCAATCGATGTTGACCCTTCTTTGACCTGCTCCGATGGGCGTATGTTCACCAATGAGGCCGAATGTTGGAGACTCTCTCGAGGTTGCGAGGTCCAGACAAGGCCCAGGGGTGTCGGTTTCGGTACCTAATTCGCTGATAGTACCAGATACGATGAGCTAAACCGAGATTGCTTCATGGCCCCGGATACTTCCAGTGCGGCCCGTCCCATGTTTTCCCCCTTCAATGTCCGGTTAGTCCGCTCCCCGATCAGCCGCGAGGCCATCGGTAGCCACTTCCGGAAGAGAGCACCGGGATTCAATCCGTTCCAAGGTGCCACCACCACGCTTCTCACACGTTCCTCACTCCCTCATCGTCGCTTAAGCATCCGTTATTCCGCAACACTTCCGCGGATTTTCAGACTGAAGTTCTGGTAAACCTTGTGATGAAGGTTTCTGGACTCCCGTTGCTTGGCGCTTGGTCTTTGATTACGGTTATTCCCCCGAGTGATCGGGACCGGGGATTTAGTACCAAAGTCAAATCTTCAGATGTTCTGCCGAGCATCAATTACATCCCTCATCTGCTTTCGTATCTCTTTCGTATATCTTGAACGCACGTGAGAGCGTCCAGGTCACGCCCTAAAGTAAACAAACAGCCTGCTATTCTTCCCTTTCTGCTTCACACGAAGTTCTCGGAACATTTTTGTTGTTATTACCCTTTTGGCCCTTTTTGCAATCACAGTTCTCGTTCAACATCTTCGTGTTTGCTCAATCATGGACTCTACCATTATCCCTTTACACTTACACTGGCCACCGCAGATGGTGCATCTGCTGAGCAACGGCCCATCTCTCGTGGCAGCCGTGCTTCTCGCCGTCGTGTTGTCGTTCCTGATCCAATGGGCCACTGCGGACCGCTCCATCCCCAAGATCACGAGTTCCAAGTCCTGGTTTGCGACCAGGCAGGACTTTGCCGCCCACGGCGTCGAAATCATCGAGAAGGGTTTCCAACAGGTCAAAACCGGCGTGTTCCGTGTGACGGCTCTAGATGGTAAGCTTTCGTCCCACAGTTCTTTGCGCGGCATACGAACCGCGCTCGACGGGATGATAGAAGACTTACATGTCGCAGGCTCCGACTTGGTTCTCATCGCACCGGAACATTGGTTAGCCATTTGCAAGAAGAAGGATGAAGAGGTCGCGCCCGCTCGCAAAGAGGTTTGTCGTCTCTTGACCCTTTGTCCTCGCGGCTCTGCGGGATCGACTGGGCCTCCCCCCCAGCTAACACGCCCCAAGTTCTTCCTGTGCGACTTGCACGGCGCACCCTTCGAAGAGCATTTCCTCTACAGATATCTCGGCGCACGCATGCCGGGATTCGGTATGTTATCGCGGGGAAACCCCAGCTCCCAAGACGCGAGATGTTGTACTGACTTCTTGAGGAAGACCGCTATCTCGATGTCATATCTGAGGCACTGGATGAGGGCATCTCCAGCATCTTGGACAAAGACTTCGACTACTCCCAGGGTGGTATGTCGACCCTTTCGATCCTGCGCTTCCCATGCGCGTGTCTTTCCCGAGAAATGCTGCTAACATTATCCTTCAAAGCATGCAAACGCGTCATCATGCAGCCCCAGATCCTCCACGTCTATTCGCATGTCATCTGGCGAGTCATCCTCGGCAACAACTTCAGGCCCGAGGTCGTGGACATCTTCGAGACGTACTCGGCGACGCTGATCCCCGTGATGAAAAAGCTCAAGGCGCAGAGGCCCATGATGGCGCGCATCACCGCCGCCTTCTCGGGCGAGGTGCGCCTCGTCAACGCGCAGCTGGAGCGGGCGACCGCCTTCTTCACGCCCATCTTCCAACAGTGCGCTGAGGCCTTTGAGAAGGGCCTCTCGGGCAGCTCGGTCGACAACGACTGGTTCGAGGAACTGATCCGCATGGCGCCGGCCGAGAAGCGCCGCGACTACAAGTACCTCACCAACATCCTGATCGGGTTCGCCTTCACGTTCGTCTTCTCCCCCGGGCCGTCGACGACGCAGGTCGTCTACGAGTTCGCCTTCCGTCCCGACTACGTCGAGGAGGTGCTCCAAGAGGCGCACGATGTCTTGGGAGAGCGCCCAGAGAGTTGGAGTTTCACGCGGGACAGCCTTCGCCGGCTTTCGCTGTTGGACAGCTTCTGCAAAGAGACCCATAAACACCATCCAACGGCCGCCTGTATGTCTCACATCCCCTTGCTCCATCATCATCATCATCACCACCAATGAACTCCTCAGTGAACTGACGCCGGGCGGAACAGCCAACCTGATGAAGAAGATCCACAAGACTCAGACGCTGCCCAACGGGGTCGTCCTACCGGCCGGCACCATCTTCGAGGTCGTCATGACGGCGGCGCACCTGTCCAACTCCAACCTCGAGGCCCCGGCCGAGTGGGACGGGCGCCGCTACCACGACCTGCGGCAGCGGATGTCGTCGACGGCGACCGGCTCCAACAAGTATGACTGGGGCAGCGCGACGAGGGACGACGTCAACTTCGGCTACGCCTCCCACATGTGTCCCGGGCGTTGGGCCGGGTGTTCCATCGCCAAGATGTTCCTCATCAAGCTCCTATCCCGCTTTGATATCGGCCCGGAGGAAGGACACACCGAGAGATATGCAGACCTTCATTCAGGCCAATACGTACGTAGTTTCTTTCTGCGTTTTGCTCATTTGTCGTCCCCCCCTCTCTTGCCTGCGTTTAAATGGTACAAAACTTCCTCGGCTGACCACTGAGACAGATCTTGCCGAATCCTACCAAGCATATTCTGATCCGACCGAGGCAGTAGCCAGGCCGTTTTGGTTGGTTCTGTGCTGGAGCATTGGACAAGCGTTAGACACGCATATGGTGCTGTTGATTTGTGAAGGGCTTAGGTCAGCCCCCTTTTTTGGACCATGTGGAGGGAGGGGTGCAAATGTCGTACATAGGGGTCGAATACATGCAGCATTAAATTCATTTGAACCACAGTTATTAGCATGGAAACCTTCTTTGCTCTTGACGGCCGAGATGATAAACATCAGACTGGTTGTCCCGGGAAAAGGCGGACTCAACTCAAGCGCGGTTTTAGGCCGGCTGACCGGAATCAGAGTCCTACAAATCATTCCACATGACCCTGAGAGTCTAGTCATCTCTTGCGACTTGATCAGTTTGAATGAACCAGAACAATGATGTCTATGGTTGCGGCTATGTCCCTGCGGCTCAAGCATGCTTGGCAGGATTGACAGAGCTCTAAGAGCATAAGTACACTTCTAGAAACCCTGACGAGTCGAACGGTCTACCACGAGTCTACGGGAAAGAAATACCTCCGCAAAACCCATTGTTAACCGCGGTAGAAGCGATCTGGTGACACCGGAAGATATCATTAAGGGCAGGTGACAGTAGAGCCGCTGATGGTGCAGGTCTGTCCCAGCTTTTGATGGCACGAACCAGAAGTGCATGCTTGGATGTTGTTCCCCTCAGCACAAGCACCGAGTGCGATACAACTCCCAGCCTGTTTTCAGATAGAGTTTCAGTTGTTGTATCTGGGCCTTCGTGGATGGTAGCTATGGTTGCTACTTACCTGAATGGGAACGGCGAGAGCAATGACAGCGACGACAAAGTTGAGGAGTTGCATCTTGTCTTTTTTGTTTTTTTGATTGTGGATTCGAGAGTTTGATAGATAGAATGGCGGGTAAAGGCTGTCAAGTGTATTTGATTGTAGGAATGTCGACACTGAGAGTTGGCTGACTGGTGAGATGAAGGAGGGCCGTCCTTTTATGCTCGACTACATGTGCCCGGAGCGATATCATCTTTGCCATCTTTGCCGACTGGCGATGCTGCTTTAGGGGTCACCAAGTCATTCGGTCTCGATTTATGTCCCGCGCGCCTTCAGGAAACTCTAAGTAATGACAGCCAAAAGCCTATTGTCAGGGTGGCCCCGGGCAGAGTCATATGATCATCACCATTCTAGAACCTAGAGCTGGTCGGTGAGTTGAATAATTGCCAAAATACGCTCGAAAGGGAAATAAATTCAAGTGCTTCCCCCGGTCGAAGTGGGTTTCAACACGGTCTTCGGGACCGCGCAGTCTACCGGCACATTCACTCTCCCCAACGTTCTCGCCATGGAAAAAAAGAACCATTACTAGGATGGTTGTTCCAACGACGGTTGAATTACATTTGACACATCGTGACTTCATGTACTTCAACTCCCGTCTACGGAGTGTGCCGTGGCGTGGGATCCTTGGAAACCCTAAACATTCGTCGGCGAGGCCGCAGAAGGGGTCTCGGGCGACGATAGACCCCGTAGCAACCTCAAGGTGCTTATCACGGCGTGGCTGCTGTCACCAGTCCCCGGCGGATTTGAGGCGCGCGTTGTTTGTGATTCAACTCGAGACAAGACCAAACTCGACTCACTTTAATGGTTTACTCGTCGCCATCCGTGAAGCTGCGATAGTGGTTAAGGGGCTCGCCAAGTACAAACACAAGGGGTTCAAGTATGGGGGTACAGAAGAGGCTTGCAGGCAAGTATAATGTATGGCTAACGTTTCGAGGTGTCTCTCTAATATTACATGCGGACAGGCCTGTCACTTGTCCAGACTGGCCGGTTTTGGATCATTATGCTATCCGGGCAGTATCCACTTTTCCCAAACGCTGTCGGAGGTGAACACGGATGACCGGCACCGGACAAGCACCGGCCGCTTCCGCTCAATCGCAACGGCGCCCTCAAGAATTGCTACGTACAGCAAAGTACTATCGGACGACTGCTTCAATTGATCCAGCTCAATTCGAGGTCATTGTCTTAGCGTAGCTGGGCACAATGTAGGCTGCCTAGCACTGCCTATTAGACAATCGATGTTTCCTATCTAGGTAAATGGAAACCCCCCTTTCAAGTAAGTTGATATATTTAGTCTTTTCTAGAGCTTCATTTTGAAGCCCAGGAAGCTAGGAACGCTAGATTGCAATGATAATTGGTATGCACAAGACGGAGAGGGTCAGAGTAATCGCAACATCCTCCCGCTGCTTAGTTGGTTCGAACGAATGCAGTAGAAGTGTCCTAGACCAGCATGCAGCGCAAAAGAAAAGAAGAAGATAAAAAGTCTTTGTGAGGATAAGAAAGAAATGCATTACGGGCTTTACACTGCAGTTCACACTGTAAACTGCATATTTCAGAGGACTTTTCTTAGTCAACGCATGGCCTCCTTCTATCCTATCATTAGTAGCACCCATCACAACTGATCGTTTTCAATAACCATGGTCCTGTTCTGATACTGAAAGCACGTCAATGACTTGGATAAACGACAAGAATGCAAGCAGGCGGAGAAGAATCGACAGGGAGGTATGTGCCAGCCAGTCCACTGCAACATGATGCCGCTCAAAGGCCCCTATCTTAAAGTGAGAAGGGCTGCTGAGTTCCCATTGGGCAAACCTGTAGCATGTCGCATTGTTGATTGTCACTTGTCACCTGGGTGATTTCATTGCAATCAGATGCTAGTGGATGAGGCTGAGAAGCAAGCTGCAGTTACAGGGCATACCCATTCGCCTTTCTAATCATAGCTGCAGCCTGTGGCTTTCACTATCGAATGGTATGAAACATCACTTAGCTGGTTTGTTATTATTGGTTGAAAAGGCTTTTGGTGGGCTCTGTCTGCTTATGCAGTGTTGCAGTGGCGGCTGGGTTGTTTGGAGGGTGTACCGACTGGGAAACCTGTGAAGCAACTGAACGCTATCTGTCCCCCCGCAGAGCTTATAAAGCCTAAAAAAGACGCTCGTGATGGATTCACGGTTGAGCGAGAGCCTAATCTGGCTGCGATCTGCCTGGGGTGTGCGACCGCTCTGTGACGGCATGCATATGACATGACAGTCTGGCACACCGGCTTCCTGCAGCATGTGGGCACATTGAAAGGAGACAGCATATGCAAATGACCCAATCCAGAGCTCTAGTTCCTTGTTGTCTCTAGCACCAACATCAGATTTCATGCAAGGAAGAGAATTAATTAGCCTGCTTCCAGCTAGCCCAACTTAGGATCATCACAAATCAAACATACCTCTATGTAGATATTGGCAAGGCTTCCAATGCAGTCAGCACCGCTCAGTAATGAACAACCTATGATGCCGCCTCCTCCCAAAGGAGTTTGAGCACCGTCATGGTGGCAGCCGGGAGGATGTAGTTGCAAGGGCTCATTGCAGACCCCGCACATAGAAGATTGGGCAGAGAGACACAGCCAGACAACTCACAGGCATGAAAATATGCACGCCGAGCATTCTGGGCCGCCTGAAGCCATAATTTCATGTGCACTGAGGGCCGACGACAATCTATCAAGATCCAGTGGAGGAAACTGGGGAGGTATAAAAAGCAGAGGGGGCGTGATGCTGAGGGGAAAACACGCGAGATGGTTCCCATGATTTCCTAAACACGATCACTGAGGTCAGTCAGAGAAAATGGGAGTAGCAGTGACTGGAGTGCCCTTCGTGGCCGGCTATTCTTCGCTTGCCTGGGTTGTCCCAGCCATCTTTTTGGTTTACAAAGTCCTTACTTTCGGCCGAAGAGAGAAGCATCTCCCGCCAGGCCCTCCCACGGTCCCGGTGCTCGGGAACGCTCACCTCATCCCATCCGAAGGCTTCTTTGCCAAGTAAGCATTGTGGTCTTTCATAGTGCCTCGTCACGACGCGCTGCTGATTAGCTCCAGAGTCAAAGAATGGAGCGAGCAATACGGTTCGGTCTTCTCGCTCAAGATCGGGCAGAGCACGATGGTGGTCCTGAACGACAGAAAGGCCATTTATGAGCTCCTGGTGTCGAAAGGCGCCTATTACAACGACAGACCGCCCGATGAACAGTTTCAGCTCACAACGCGGAATGAAAACATAGCCGCGATGCACGAGGGGCCCAAGTGGAAGGCGGAGCGGAAGATTGTTGCCCAGCACTTCTCGCCAAACAATCTCGACACGACACTCAAGGCTGTACAAGAAGCCGAGTACGTACAAGAGAACCCCCCGCCCCTCCCGTCACAGACCAAGACCAAGGAGGTACTATTGAGCATCATTTACTCATGCAATACAGAGTCGCCACACTGCTGCACGACCTTCTGGAACGGCCTGAGCAATTCACGACGAGTGTGAAGCGGACAACTGCCTCGATTGCTAGTATCACCCTATTCGGCCACCGAGCGGTAGATTGGGGAAGCTTCTGGGCATATGTGCGTCGTCCATTTATCAGACCTGCAAGGTCTTTTCAACGGACTGCTAAACCTCATACAGGCTGTCTACGTCTCCGCCGACGCGGTAAGAGCAATCGAGATCATGGTTTGTTTGCGGCGACTTCAGCCCGAGGCTGACTTTGCGACCAGATATCGAGAGCAGTTGCACCAGGAACCTACCTTCCGGTAGAGCAGTTCCCGATACTGAAGCTCATTCCAAACAGCTGGACAGAGTCCCGGCGCCGAGGCAAGGAATCCTACCAGATCATCACGAAGGTCTGGAACGAGGCCCATGAGCGCGTCAGGAAGCGCCGCGACGGGGGCGACAAGCGGGTGTCGATGCTTGACAGCATGCTCGACGGGGACCTCGCGTGCGACGTGCCGCTGACGTATACGGAGCTGAACAACTTCCTCGGGGCGGTCCACATGGGCGCCTCGGACACGACGGCGATGACGACGCTGACCAACATCCTGTTCCTCGCCAAGAACCCGCAGTTCCAGGAGCGGGCGCGGGTTGAGCTCGACCGCGTGTGCGGCGCCGAGAGGGCGCCCAAGTGGTCCGACTTCAAGGACTTGCCGTTCATCAACTGCATCGTCAAAGAGGGGTTGAGGATGAGGCCCGTGTAAGTTGTCTATGCCTGCACACACACACACACACACACACACACACACATAAGAGTTTCGACAACAGCTGACCGTTGACACGTCCTTCTTTTTCAAAGTGTGCCAACCGGAGTCCCCCACGCCGCCAAGATGGACCGGTGGTACGAAGGCATGTTCATCCCGGCTGGGAGCACCATCCTTATCCCGGCGTACGCCCTCAACCACAACGCGGACTCGTCGCCGGACCCGTACACGTACAATCCGGAGCGCTTCCTTTCCGTGGCTGATAAGCTCGCGCCAGAACTGGCGGCGTCGCCGCGGTACAGCGAGCGCGACCACTACTCGTACGGCGCTGGGCGGCGCATCTGCGTCGGGCTGCACCTGGCCGAGAGGTCGCTGTGGCGTATGGTCGCGCAGATCATCTGGGCATTCCGCATCGAGCCGGCGGTCGGGCCGGATGGGGCGCCGGTCGAAGTGAACACGGAGTACGACGCGTACGAGGAGGGGTTCCTTCATGGGCCGAAGGAGTACGAGGTGCGGTTTGTGCCGCGGAGTGAGAGGCACGCTGAGATTTTGAGGCGGGAGTTTCGTGAGATTGAGGGCTTTCTGAAGCAGTGGGAGTAGAGCTTTCGGCTGAGTTGGGACCAGTTGGGTAGATGTACAGATGAGGCGATGGACCTGTCGGTCTTTACATACGGAGTCCGTTGTTGTGTTGAAGTCGGCCGTTGAAAGAAGTGTTGGTCGTGACTCGTTGAAGTAATGAGCGACTGCATCCACGAGCACAGCTGACCTTTCCTCCGCTTTGTTCCGTAAGATTGGAAGTCTAGCAGAATTGACAAACTTGGATAGTCCTTTGCTTCCTTGCAGAGCGTCAGTCCACGAGAGGGACTCGGCGTCGGTGCTGTCATGCTGGCAACCGCTTCAACTCAGGCTGCACCATCTACGAGGTGGCTACTGGGGACCATGAAACAAGTCACTATTCAGGTACTTCAGACCTGAATCACACGCGATCGTCACGACTCTCTTCCTGGGCCCCAGCTCTCGAGCCAGCCGGATCGCCGCAACGGCGTTCATACCGGTTGAGACCCCAGCAAATATGCCCTCTTCCCTGGCCAGCCGCCGGCACATGGCGCGCGCCTCGTCCTCCTCCACCGCCCTCGCCTCATCGTACAGCGCCCGGTCCAAGAGCGGTGGCAGGAACCCGATGCCGATGCCCTCGACGCCGTGCGCACCGGCGCGGCCCTCGGTGATGACGGGCGTCGAGGCCGGCTCCAGCACGACGACGCGGGTGTCGCGCCGTGCGGCCTTGAGGACACTCGAGACGCCCATGGCCAGGCCGGCGGTACCGACGGCAGCGCAGAAGGCGTCGACGCCTTCCGGGAGCTGCGCGAGGATTTCGCGGCCCAGGCCTTCGTAGCCGACCAGGGCGTCGGCGTTGTTGAACTGGTCCGTCGCGTAGGCGCTGTCCTCGTCGGCGACGGAGCGGGCGCGGCGGATCATGGCAGGGATCAGGTCGGCAGTGATGCGTCCCGAGGGGCTCCGAATGATGTCGACGGAGGCGCCGAAGGCGGCCATGGTCCTGAGCTTCTCGGGGGCGAAGGCGTCCGAGGTGGCGGGCTGGAAGCGGTAGCCCCGGACGGCGCAGACGAAGGCCAGCGAGGAGCCCGTGCTGCCGCCGGTGGCCTCGACGACCTTCATGCCGGGTTTCAGCGCGCCCCTGAGCTCGGCCTTCTCGATGATGGCGGCCGCCATGCGATCCTTGTGGGAGCCGGTCGGGTTGGTGTACTCGAGCTTCAAGTAGACCTCGGCGTGGTTGGGGGGCACCAGGCGGCGGAGGCGCACGAGGGGCGTGTTGCCGATGGCGGCGAGGGCGGAATCCGAGGCTCGGAGGGCTCTCTGCATTTTGAGATGGCGTGTGACATATGAGGGAGGGTGGGTTATGGGTACGGGATGGGATTGATGGGAAGTTGGTTGATGGTGTTGGAGGGGTTTCGAGACCTGAGATGATTGACCGTGGTGGGCCTGGATGCTCCCTTTGTCATCCAAGGGCGCGTGTAAGTGGAGTGTGCAATGGGAGGTTGGCGAGAATGATGGCTGCTCTCTACTCAAAGGTGCGTAAGAAACATCATTCGCTGGGCCTGTTGTGTGAGATCAGGATCAACGACTCAAGACTGCAATAACCGATCCGTCCTCGAGACTAAATAGTCAGTTTCGGACTAAGGAGCTTTGGAAAGGATACGACACTTTTGTCATAGTTATTCCGTGAATGTAGTGTAATCCAATGAGCTCCGAGTTGTGGCAAAGGAAATGATTCTATTTGTCGTAGTAACAGTGCTGGGGCCGAGTGACAGGAAACACACACAAGACACAGGGATAGAAGTAGAGTGTAGAACCGATCAGTTTTGCTTTCTAGGGTACTTGCGCGGGTGGTTGATTACATAACCCGCGATGTTCCAATGCAGGCAGCAGAGTTTAAAACGCTTCAGGCCTTTTTCTTTCCAGGGTACTTGCTTGATTACGTGATCCAAACAAATTTAGGTTTCCAGGGTACTTGTGGCTTGCCTTTTTTTCTTCGAACTGCCATGCTGATTACGTGATTCAGCGCATACTGTGTGATCAGTCACAGTGTCATACCAACACTGTGCTCCTATCACCATCTCGCTTCTGTGATGAGTGAGTTGCCTAGTCAGAGTCGCAAGCTTCACAGACCAGGCAAGCGGGACCAGAAACTTTGATGGTTTTACGAGCAAGCTACCTTCTCACCTACAGAAGCATTGCATCTCAAACTCGCGCAGTCCACGGCACATTCCCGCTCACAATGCCCGCCGTCACTCGTAGTCTGCGGTCGTCGACGCGCCCAAGCACGACGACGACAACGACGACGGCTTCGGACGAGAGGAAGCCAGCGCCCGAAAAGACCAAGACCTCGGGGGCAGCGGTGAAGAACAAGAAGAGTGCGAACTCGGCAGCTCCGCCAAAGGTGGCCGGCGATCGCAAGAGGAAAGCCGAGGAACCCAAGCCCGAACTCGCCGACGACGAGCCCAACCCCAAGCCCGCCAAGAAGGCCAAGGTACGCTGATTGAAATTGCAGGACCCTCAGTCATTATCACACATGTGGCTAATGTGTGTGTGTATACGAGTCTAAGGACAAATCAAGTACTCACAGGCCTTTCATCTAGAAGCCGGCTGCAGGAAAAAAGGAGGCGCCGCCCAAGAAGACCAAGGACGAGCTCGCCGCGCTGCGTGACGCTCCGGTCCCGGACGTCAACCCGGACGCCGAGCCCAGGGACCCGCCGGGCCCGCGGTACTGGCTGATGAAGTCGGAGCCGGACGTACGCGTTGAGGACGGCTATGAGATCAAGTTCTCCATCGACGATCTGGCGGCCAAGAAGACGCCCGAGGGGTGGGAAGGTGACTGATGCTCGCATGTGTGCGCGCTGTGGAAGAATCGGTATTGACGGCGACTAGGCATTCGCAACTACGTTGCGCGGAATAACCTCAGGGGGATGCGCAGGGGCGACAAGGCCTTCTTCTACCACTCCAACTGCAAGGAGCCCGGCGTTGTGGGCATCATGAGCATCGTCAAGGAACACTCCCCAGATTGTGTGTTTTGTTTTATTCTTTTCTTTCCCCCTATTTGCCCCTGTTTTCTCTTACATCCCCTTCTCCTCACGCTTCTTCTAACACAGGCCAGGGAACGCCTGCATCAACGACAACCCGTACTACGACGCCGCCGCCCCTCACGATGGCAGCCGTTGGAGCCTCGTCCACGTCAAGATCGAACACAAGTTCCCACGCATCGTGCCGCTGAGCCTGCTCAAGGAGTCGCGCAGTACCACCGGCCCGCTGCGGGACATGGAGCTGCTGAAGCAGGCCCGGCTGAGCGTCACCAAGGTCACGCGCGAGGAGTGGGACGAGGTCATCCGCATGGCTCGGGAGCGCGACGAGGACGGCGAGTGGGACAGGACCGTCGAGGAGTCCAAGAAGTTCCCCAACTACTCGGCGGCGTGAGGCGGCAGGCCTTTCTTTCTTGGCTTCTTGTGCTTCTTGTTCTGTTTTTCGTTCTGACCAGTTCGATTAGGCTGACTCTGCAAGTGGTATCAAGGATTCGGGACACCGGATACATCCCGCCGGGCGCCGCTTCTAATTCCCGTCATGTTGTTTGCGCCGTTGTTGTGAAAAACACACAAAAAAACCGAAAACACTTTTATGTATCCCCCTTTCTCGTTTCTCCATGTACCACCACCACCTGTACCATACCCCTCCACCCCCTTTGTACAATACCCAACCGTAAGCAGCAGCAACTATGACTGCAACTTGCCCTTCGTATGCTCCAGCACGGCCCTGATGCCCTCGTCGAGGTCGTTGACGAGCAATATCAGCTCGATCCACACAAGAGACTTGCTCCTCAAAGCCTCCCCGTCCGACGTCTCGTCCAGGCCGCGGCCCAGGCGCGACAGCACCTCGCGCAGGCCAAGCGGGAACTGCGGCGTGTCCGGGCTGACGCCGACAAGGGGCAGGCGGATGTGGCAGTTCCACGTCGCCGGGTGGGCGGCGTCCTGCTCGCGCATCGCGTCGACGACGTGCGCGACGATCTTGGCCGCGGACGAGACCTTGCTGGCGAAGGCGGCGAACATGTCAAAGAAGCGCTCGGCGGTCTCCGGGCCGAAGAAGGGCTGCTTCCGCGAGATGTCGAAGATGGCCATCGGTATGGCGCCGTCGAGGGCCGGGTTGTTCTTAAGCGCCCTGCTGTCCTCCTCGTTCAGCGCCGCCTTGTCCTTGGCCGGCACCGGCAGCCTCAGCGCATCGTCCCCGTCGTGCTCGTCGTCGTCCTCTTCCTCGTCGTGGAACTTGATCTCGTCGTCGTCGTCCATCTTCTCGCCGGCCAGTGGGTTCTCCTGCTCGGCCTTCTTCTTGCCCGCGCCGCCCTTCTTGGCCTCCATCTTGGCCAGCCACTCCATCTCGCAGCGAGCGTACTCGATCCACAGGGTGCCCTCGGTGGTGCAGAAGCGGCAGCCGCGCATGAAGTAGCCTCGGGCGCCGCCCATGTCGCCATTGGAGGCGGAGCGGCGGCCGGCAAAGACCCAGAGGTCGGCGTCGGTGGGCATCATGCGCAGGGCGGCGGCCATGGTGCGGCGCCAGCGCTTCGTGGCCTTGACATCGGCCGTGTAGGCAAGGTACTCGAGCCAGAGGTCCTTGCGGCCGGGGTGCCTGTTGACGGCGCGCTCGTAGATGGCGAGGACGCGCGCCTGGCTCGTGTGCTGGGAGACGACGTGACCGATCTTCATGCGCTTGCAGCGCTTGGCGCGGAGGGTCTCGAGGGAGTGCTCCCACTTGGCGTAGGCGCTGAAGTCGTCGGGTTTGGAACGGGGGGCGAGGATGCGGTGCTCGAAGTCGCTGCGCTTCTGGACGATGGTGCGGATCTCATCCTAGGCTGGGTTAGATATTGCGTTGCGAATGTCGTGTGTAGGTGTGTGTGTAGTGTGCGTATATTGCACATGGTTGACGAGGAGGGGGGAGGGGGTTGCGTCAGTGTCTGTCTCTGTCTCGTACCTTTGTGAATATCTCCTTCTCCTCCCATTCGCGCAATTGGGGAACGGAGCGCTCCAAGTAGAAGCGGGCCTTTTCGGCGACGGACATGATTGCGATTTGGAGTGCGAGACTGGAGGTTGTGCTGTGTTCGAGTGCAGTCGAGTCGCCCGGTCACAAGTACGCAGTGTAGATACCCAGAACTGTGTCCGTCCGTACTGAAGAATATTGGACAAGGAAAAAAAAAAGTCGGCAAGGCTGAAAAGGCCGGTTCAAAATAAAGTGGAGACGGAGCTTAGGTGTGGCTTGTGCTTACCGAGAGTGGACTCTGAGTGGTTCCCTGGCATGTGTGGCTGGCCTCTTCAGCCTTGCGCCAAGCTCCCCCTGTCACCCCTGCGAACGCTAGGCCAAAGGCGGACTGACCAGGCCTGTTGCTTCGAGCTGTGCCAAAAGAAGCTCCAGTGGCTCTTTTTTCTCGCTCTGTCAAAACCTTGTCATCCACATCCACATCCACATCCACCGACCAGGCCCTCTATTCAGTCATCTTCCTTGTCGCCGTAACCAGGGCAAAGTCATCGTCAACACGAGCTCCACGGTCCAGCGGGGGGGTCGCCGCACTGTCGCAAAAAAGAACCGGAACCTGGACAGCCCAACCACGCGATTCGCTTTTCGATCACCGATCCCGTTCAATCCGCGCCCGCCGCGCCGCCCGCACTGCGCGCGCAGTGTTGCATCCCTTCCCCCCTCCCTCGGGCCGCCGAGGCAAGGCGTACGGAGGATTCCTGGTGTGCGGTCTGCTCTGCTCTGCCTGGGCTTGCCAAATTGTTGTTTTGTGCCGATTCCCTGCACAATTGCTCGCCCTATTTCTGCTCTTCTCTCCCTCTCCCCCCCCTCCATCCACTCTTCCCTCTTGTCAACTGCACTTGGTTGCTCGCCGGATCCGCCGGATGAGCTTCTTTTCTCTTTGTTATTTTGCCGCCGCGTGAGCTGAGAAGACGGAATAAAAGCAAGAAAAAGACGAAGAGAAGGATAAGAAGCTTCCCCCAAGAAGGTTCACCATGTCGTCCAAGTACAAGGGCAAGGACAGCGGCGTCGCGTTGGTCTTCAATGGCCAATGGGTCAGCTGGTTGCACACCACCGTAGCTTACAGTAAGTCGGCGCGAAACCTGAAGCTATCGCGATGTTGCGCGTGGCATCGGGGGGCAGCAGCAGCACTAGTCTCCCCTCCGCTCCCGATTGCTCTATCTAACTCGTACGGCGTCAAGCACGAAAGAGCTCCCGCAAGCTGACATGTCACTCCCACAATAGGTGCATTCATCAGCGCATTCATCGTCGGTGTTTCGCTGCACTACCACAAGATTGTCCAGAATGAGTGGTACGGATACCCCGAAGAGTGGTTTCCCTCCGTCTCGGCGACCATTGGCGACCGATACCCCGAGCGGTCTTTCTACATGTTCTTCATCGCCATCACCTCAGGCCCGCGCTTCGCTCTCGTCGGCCTGTGGTATCTCCTGACGAGGAGACCCGGCCAGACGCTGCCCAAGTTCACCTTCGCAATGGGCATCCTGCGCACCGTCATGTGCGGCGGGTTCACCTACGTCACCTCGACCGACGACCACGACTGGCACGACATCTTCATGATCTCCTACATTGTCGCATCTCTGCCCTGGACCATTGGCTGCGTTCTGCTGAGCCCGCCGAACCCCCAGGCGATCAAGTACCGCAAATGGATTGCTTCGTCCTTCTTCGGAACTCTGGTGCCCTTGATCTACTTCTTCATCCAACATAAGGTTCACCGCGTCGCCGGAGGTAAGTTTGCTCGGCAAAGACGCGCGTCGCGAACCTTGGAAACCTCAGAACTGACGCCGCATAGCCTACACCATCTACGCCTTCTTCGAATGGGCCCTCATCCTCTTCGATGTCGCCTTTGACGCCGTCACGGCCCTCGACTTCAGCACTTTCGAAGTGGTCATCAAGGATGTCCGGGGAGCAAGCAAGGGGTACGTCCAATGGCTTCCGAAATAGAGTCAAGTACATACTTGTACATCAGGCCACAATAAAAAACTACAATCCATTTGGGAGCGCATAGTCTAAGTCTCGACACAGTGAAAACCGGTCCTCAGTTCCGTCTGCCGTTTTGGAGAAGGAGTAAGTCTCCCCTGCCCCGATATCGAAGGTTCACCAGGCGCACGAAGCTGACTCGATCGATTGCAGGAAGGAAAAGGCCACGGCCGGGGTTTTGACCGGTCCCTTCACGTGGGCGGGTGCCCTTGACACCGCCGCCGATGTTTACCACGGTTTCATCTTCTGGACCATGCTGACCGGCCTCGGCGTGTGCGTGTGGTACTTCCCGCTGTGGCACATGGGCATTTCGGGATACGAGGCCTTCGTCATGTCCACCATTCTGCCCGCCGTCCTGGGAATCCGCGGAATCCGGTCCCTTGTCGTCAGCAACCAGCGGGCCGTTCACCTCGTCTCGCTGGTCGGTCTGCTGGCATATCAAGTAACCGACCCTGCCTACCGTCTCTTCACTGTGGGCTTCGCCGTCGCCACGTCCTGCCTCGCCTGGACCGCCACGCTATGGTCCGAGAGAGCGCACCAGAGCCGCCTAGAGTCCAAGATTCTGGCGTGGACCATCGGTCTTATTGCCTCGTCCACGGCCAAGTTTATCTGGTGGACCAACAACCCCCTATGGCCCGTCATGCACGCCGCCAACGGGGGCTGGAATGCGACAGGCTTTGCCATCGCCGTTGTCGCCGCCCTGCGCTTTACTAGGAGGACGCCCCTGACTGCCGGCGACTACCCCGAGGACTCTCAGAAGCGCGGCTCGTCTCTCCTCGCCGCCTTTGGTGTCGGTGGTCTGTTCTTCGGCATGCATTCCCTGCTCTCCGATACGAGCACCATGATTCTCTGGGTCTGGGACGGCTACCCGATCCGGGGACCTACATCCAACACGTACGGCTGGATGACTGCCGTCGCCATGACTGCTGGTCTCCTGATGGGCCTGTACCGGCCTGCTGTCATGAGCTCGTGGACTGCCTACGGCATCGGCTGTGTTGGCGCCGCCGTCTTGACATCTTACCACCACTGGTTCGGCTACTACGGCGCGCTGACGACTGCGGTCTACCTCATGGGCCTTTCCGTTCCGTTTCTCTCCAACGCGGCCAAGAGAAGCCCAGGAACGACGTTTGGTCTCGGGTTCTTCATCTACAACGTCATGGTCCTGTTCCACGTCTGGGTTGTCGCCTACGCCTTCGTCCCCGGTGGCCCTCTTGTGCGCGAGCACACTGACTGGGTCATGATCACGACTTTCCTCCTGATCGGCGCCGGCGTCTTCGACCTGACCTCGTCGCAAGCCCGCCGCCGCGAGACCCGTCGTTCATCTCCGTCGCAGCATAAGAAGTATCACACGGTCGCGGCCGCCTTCGTCAACGTTGTCTTCCTCGCCGCGGCATTCATGCGGTTCCCCACGAACGACTACAAGCCCTACCATGCGGAGGACCGCATTATGACGGCCGGCATCTGGACGATCCACTTCTCGCTGGACAACGACATGTGGTCATCCGAGTACCGCATGCGCGATCTGATCAAGGAGTTGGAGCTGGACGTGGTCGGTCTCCTCGAGTCGGACCTTCAACGTATCATCATGGGCAACCGCGACACGACGCAGTTCCTCGCCGAGGACCTCGGCATGTACGTCGACTACGGCCCGGGCCCGAACAAGCACACGTGGGGCTCGGCGCTGCTTTCCAAATTCCCGATCCTCAAGTCGACGCACCACCTCCTGCCGAGCCCCGTCGGCGAGCTGGCGCCGGCCATCGCCGCGACCCTGGACGTGTACGGGCAGGAAGTGGACGTATTCGTGTTCCACTCGGGCCAGGAGGAGGACCCCGAAGACCGGCGGCTGCAGACGGAGTACCTCTCGAAGCTCATGGGCGAGTCCAAGAACCCGTCGGTGCTGCTGTCGTACCTCGTGACGAAGCCTCTGGAGGGCAACTACAACACGTATGTCAGCAGCACGTCGGGGATGCACGATGTGGACCCGAGCGACTGGGACCGGTGGTGCGAGTACATCCTTTACAAGGGCCTCAAGCGCACGGGGTACGCGCGCGTCAGCCGCAGCACCATCACGGATACGGAGCTGCAAGTGGCCAAGTTTGTGATCCCGCAGACCAAGGAGGAGGTGCAGCGGATCGAGGCGGTGGACGACGAGACGCGCAACAAACGCGTGGCGGAGGAGGAGGTGCCGCAGGGCTGGCGGTTCCCGGGCATGTTCCGGGGCCAAGGCGTGCGCGACCACCGGTACCACGTTTTCAGCGAGCCGAGATACTACAATCACTGAGTTATGGAATATGAGTTTATGGGGTATTATGTGGCATGGGGTTTAGGGGTTTGGGGGTTATGGAGGGGAGTATACGTGCCACGAAGGGTGATGGGAGGTGTAATGTCGGGTGTTTATTTATGAGGCAGTGAGACATATACTAATACATTGAGTGTACATGACCGGTTAACGTGTGGGATGGATGATAGATAGTATTGAAGACGGGAGAAGGGAAGGTGATGAAGATCCTCGGCTTGTCATGGCGTGGATGGTGTTGCTGACGAAGCCGTCAGTACTAGGACTAGGTACACACAGTTGACGGACCATACGGAGGGCGAGGCTCGATAAGACATTGCGGAGTTCCGTCCATCTCTTGTACGACCTTCCTCATGCGAGCATCGTCGCCGAGTCGGCCCTGAAGATTGATTGCCTTCAGATCCGAAGCCTCCAAGCCGATGATAGACCTACCCACAACATCTGGATCTCGATCAGCTTACCTAATGCAGCAAATCAACTTCCCTGTGTTGGCTGAGCTACGCAATCCATTTATTTGCCCGAGGTTAGTTAGGTAGGTAGCTTTCCTCAGCAGGCGACAGAGTTACTCTGTACAATGTAGGAGTAGTGTACAGGGTATCTGTATCGTACATAGGTATGGGGCCATTCTCGCGAGAACAGCCACGGTTCTCACGGATGCACGGCAACAGAAAAACGGCTTAAGGACATCTCGGGCCGGCGCCAAACGAGAATCGAGGGCGGACCTGGGGCGGAATTCCCTACCGCTCTCCGTTTTGGGGACTCCACTTGTCGCCGGTACCCGAAGCTCGCCGCTGACAACAACTCGTTTTTGTCCTTCTCCAACTCTTCAAGGACAGGAAAGAAAGGGGGGAAAACTTTGCAGCAAAAGAGACAACAGAGATGACCTTGGGGGCTGGGGGAGGAGGGCGGGAGGGGGACCATTTAGTAATAGGCCTGCAGCATGACGGGGGGTTCTTGTCATCACGTCGCCTCTCGTTGGTTCACATGCCTCGAGTTACGAAACGGGTGCGGGGATTTTATGTGGGATTTCTGGGCTCGGATGGGGATCTGATCTTGGGGTAGGGTGGTTAGCTGCGGGTGAAAAAGCTGGGGTAGGCCGTCACCAGAGACCTACACCACAACAGTATCAGCTTGATACAGAGCGTGGTGTCTTGTACATCGTAATGTGTACGATGTACACCAAAAGACCCCCCCCCGCGACTAGCCGCGAACGCCGGGTCCGGTCCCAGGATGGACCCCCGAACAGGAAAGGTCCCAGGAGATTGCCCGCCGCGCCATGAGATGAAAGGGCAGCTTTGCTGTTGGAACGCTGGAGGAGAAGTACAGCGTGCAGCGTAGGTAGTGGTAGTGGGGGACATACCCCAAACGATACCTGTCTCTGCCCGCCCGTCCGTCCACCCGCCCGCCCACTCCATCTCGGGTTCCATCTTTGGGTTCCATCTTGGACCGTGGAAAGCCGAGCAGGAGGCATTTTTGGGGGCGGGCGTGTGTTGGAAGGGGCTAAGCTTTTTCGTCTTTTGCTCCCTCCCGGGTGCATGACGAGACAATAAGAGCGAGAGGATGTCCGCCGGGACGGACGGGACGGAGGGTTCCTGTCTCTCCTTTTTCTTCTGGATTAGTTGTGTAGTAGCCAAAAAAGAAAAAGGGTCCGGTGGTTTTCTGTGTTTCTTACAAGTTACAACCGAATCGAACCCTGAGAAGAGACCTCCCATTGTTGGATTTTGTCTTTTTTCCTCTCCCTCTCACAGTTGAAAGAAGAGGGAAAACAAAACTCGGCATCTGATTATTGGAACTCCCGTCTTCCCCCCTCCCCCCCACCCTCCTCTGAGAACAAACGATCATGGCGCCCGAGACGAGTCATCTCTGGCTCTGGCTGGGTTTTGCCGCCGTAGCAGGCGTCGTATACGTAAGTCCCTCTCTCTCTGTGGGCTTCACTCTGGAAAGATCTTGGGATATGGCACAATGAGCGAGAGTTGCATCCGAACTGACAGCACGGAAACCCTCCATAGGTCACTGGCATCGTCGTCTACCGCCTCTTCTTCCACCCGCTGGCCAAGTACCCGGGCCCCTTGATCGCCAAGATCACGGATGGCTACCAGCTCTACCACGCGTGGAATGGCGACCGCCACCTGGACTTTTACAAGCTTCACAACCAATACGGTGCGTAATAGTTCTGTCTCGTCTCATCTCACACTTGACCCGTCCGCATCTCATTCCTCATGTTCTCCTCGTCTCGTCGTGAAGCAAACGCCGCTCACTTACTAACACACACACGCACAAATAGGCAACGTCGTCCGCTTCGGCCCCAACTCGCTCTCGTTCAACTCGGCGACGTCGCTCAAGGACATCTACGGCTTCCGCACCAACGTGCGCAAGGCCGAGTTCTACGATGCCTTCGTCCACCCGGCGCCCAACACGCACAACGCGCGCGACAAGGAGATCCACGCGCGCAAGCGCCGCGTGCTCGCCCACGGCTTCTCTGACAGCGCCATGAAGGAGATGGAGCGCTACATCCTGGGCAACGTGCGCGCCTTCACGACCGAGGTCGGCCGCGGCGCCTCGGATGAGACCAAGGGCTGGTCGACGCCCAAGAACATGGCCGACTGGTGCAACTACCTGGCCATGGACATCCTCGGGGACCTGTCGTTCGGCAAGGCGTTCCACATGCTGGAGGCACCCGATAACCGGTTCGCGCTGGACTTGATTGCCGCGGCGACCAAGAGGCATCTTCTCGTACGTGCCCCCCTCGGCCCCCTTATATATCAACCTGTGATGTGACAGCAACCTGGACTGACGGGCGGGGAAAACAAACAGTGCGGCACGATGCCCATCGTCGACAAGCTCAAGCTCGACAGGCTCCTGTTTCCGACCATCGCGGCCGGCCGCGCGCGGTACATGGCCTACAGCAAGGGGCAGCTGACGGAACGCACCAAGATGGGCGAGGACACTGACCGACGCGACTTCTTCTACTACCTCCTCAAGGCGCGCGACCCGGAGACGGGGCAGGGCTTCTCGGTGCCGGAGCTCTGGGGCGAGTCGAATCTGCTGTAAGTACACTCACTGCCCAGTAGTAGTAGTAGTAGTAGTAGTCGAGATGGGGGGATGGCAGAAAGACGGGAGTGAAGTGTTAGTCACACGCGCGCAGCAACGCTGACAGAAGAAACCTTTCCCCCTCAATAGTATCATCGCCGGCGCCGACACAACATCGACGGCCATGGCCGCGACGCTCTTCTACCTCGTCCGCAACGCAGCGGCCCTCGAGCGAGTGACGGCCGAGGTGCGCGGCAAGTTCGCCAACGTCGAGGACATCCGCCAGGGCGCGGCGCTCAACACGTGCAACTACCTCCGCGCCTGCATCGACGAGGCCATGCGCCTGTCCCCCTCGGTGGGCGGCCTCCTCCCGCGCGAGGTGCTCGCCGGCGGCGCGACCATCGACGGCGCCCGCGTGCCCGAGGGCACCGTCGTCGGCACGCCGCACTACACGATCCACCACAACGAGGCGTATTACCCGTCGGCGTACGCGTACGCGCCGGAGCGGTGGATCGTCGGCGAGGCGAACCCGGCGTTCGGAGGCCGGGCGACGACGGAGGAGGACGTGGCGCGGGCCCAGAGCGCCTTCTGCCCCTTCTCCATCGGCGCGCGCGGGTGTATCGGCAAGGGGCTGGCGTACGCCGAGATGTCGACGGCGCTGGCCCGGACGCTGTTCCTGTACGACCTGCGCAAGGCCGTCGGCGTCGAGGACCCGGCCGAGGGGCGGCCGGGTAGGGGAGAGGGCAGGGAGAGGGTCGGGGAGATGCAGCTGTTTGACACGTTTACGAGCATGAAGGACGGGCCGATGCTGGAGTTCCGGGCGAGGGCGTGATTAAGGGGTTGTCTTTTTTGGTCGGTGAGACTGTTCTTGACTTGATCCCTATGCCGAGCTGGTGATGATATCTTGTTCTCTCTTTGCGATGGGGGGCATCGATGACATATCGTCATTGAACATCGGCAGAAGCCGTGATTTTCACATGTAAGCAGGCATGTCTGTTATGTTAAGCTTAGGTTGAAAGAAATGATAAAAATAAGAATAAGATGCAAGTGAACGGAGCGAGGAGAGACGGTGGAACCCAAGAAAGACTCTTCGTCCTCATGCCTCTCCCCTCCCCTCCAATCTTGTCCGTCCGAACTTGCGCACCATTCACATCGTCGTATTGCTTTTGCTTCCCCCCCGTTCCCATTCTGTCTTCCCCAACTTCCCCTTCGAGCCTGGCTCTCCTCGGCATCCATGGCTGTCGGCTCTTGATCGGCAGTGGGCGTTTCCCTGTCAGGAACGGCGCGTCCCCTCCCCCACCGCTTGCTGTCCGTTTCTTTTCCTCCACGAGTCCTGGACCCGGTTTGTTTTTGTCTCTTGACGTCTCGTTTGGGGAAAAAGGGCGCGTCATAGTACATGGAACCACACACCGACTAGGCCTGGGTCCCTCGCTCTTGTTCGTCCGGTTCTTGCGGGGATCACGGAGCCGAGAGAACACTGCTCCACCCCCATGGCAACCTCGACGACAGACACACACACACACTCATTCACTCACACACCTCGTGATGAAGCAGGACTCAGAAGAG
Organism: Colletotrichum destructivum; assembly: GCF_034447905.1. Lineage (NCBI taxonomy): Eukaryota > Fungi > Ascomycota > Sordariomycetes > Glomerellales > Glomerellaceae > Colletotrichum > Colletotrichum destructivum. The sequence goes on along the minus strand of NC_085901.1, from coordinate 3,793,430 downwards.
GGGAGGGTGTACTAGTATGTGTGGGGAGAGAGAAGAAGCTGGGGAGAGAGGAGGGTGGTCCCGTCGGCAGATTCGACAAGCAATGCGGGGGCGGGACGAGCAGCCCAACCTCGAGCATGTTCCTGGACTGCTACGCGGAGCAACCTTGATTCTGTTCCTGGCCCGTCATCACCTGATTTACCCGCTTGGGCACCTCTCTCTCATATGTCCCCCTCGTTCTTCCACTTCAAAAGTCTTGGCCCCCTTTGCCTGACCCGTCGGCATCCAGCGGTCCCTCGGCTGTGCTCTCGTCTTCTCGGGCGAAAGCAGCCCCCGAGCTTCGTCTCGCCCTGTGCCTTCTCGAGAGCGTGAAGAGAGACGCCGACGAACCCGAGAGATGCCCCGCTGCAGGCGACGAACATGGTAGCCGACTAGTCATGAACACTCGACCCAGCAAGGGCGCTTGTCGAATATGGTCTGGTCCCGAGGTCCCGCTGCCACTGCTGCTGCTGCTGCTGCCGCTGCCAATGTTCGTGATGTCAGAGACCGGTCCATGGCGTCGCCCTGCGTGTTCCGCTCTCGGTCCGCGAGGGGAGGAGGTCGGGCGAGGAGCAGACTGAGGGACGCTCTTTGGATGGGAGTGATATAAGAGCCCAAGAAAACTCGTCTACTCTCAGTCATGAAAGCCCTTTCGACCCCAACTCCCTCCCTCTTTCTCTCATACACACACACATACACGCCCTCGCCAGCCACGATGAAGCTTCTCGCCTCCCTGCTGGCCGTCGCCGGCACCGTCGCGCCCCTCTGCGCCGCCGCCGCCCTTCCCCAGGCCCGACAGACGAGCTGGCCCAACGGGCCCTTCACGACCAACGGCCGCTGGCAGCAGGACGCCTCGGGCAACAACGTCAACTTCGCCGGCACCAACTGGCCAGGCCACGGCGAGGTCATGGTGCCCGAGGGCCTGCAGTACAACTCGGTCGAGGAGGTCGTCAGCAAGATCAAGAGCCTCGGCATGAACGCTATCCGGCTGACCTTCGCCATCGAGCTCGTGGACCAGATCTACGCCAACGGCGGCGAAGACGTCGACCTGCGCACCGCCTTCGTCGAGGGGCTCGGCGAGACCAACGGCACCGCCGTGCTCGCGCGCGTGCTCGAGCGGAACCCGTCCTTCACCGAGGCCACGACCCGGCTGCAGGTCTACGACGCCATCGCCGCCGAGTGCGCGCGCCAAGAAATCTACATCCTGCTCGACAACCACATGTCCAAGGGCAAGTGGTGCTGCTCCGGCAACGACGGCAACACCTGGTGGGGGGACCGCGAGTTCGACGCCGCCAACTGGGTGCGCGGCCTGGCCTACATGGCCGAGCATGTAAGTCTTTCTTTCTTTTGCCTGACTGACGACCACCTTTCCGCAGTTTACCCCTTCTCCCTCCCCCCCCCCTCGGGCCCCAGTGCAAGTAACTGACATCCTGTCTCCAGGGCAAGTCATGGCCGGCGCTCGTCGCCATGTCCCTCCGTAACGAGCTCCGTCAGGCCACCGACAACCCGGAGCTCGTCGCCGCCTCGTACCACTGGCAGGACTGGTACAAGTACATCCAGCAGGGCACCGACGCCGTCAACGGCGCGAACCCGGACGTGCTCATCTACCTCTCGGGCCTCAACTACGACACGACAGTGGCACCCGTGTTCCGCGGCACGGCGCTGACGCCGGGCAACGGGACCTTCTCGCGGGCCGACTTCGACGGCTACGCCGACAAGCTCGTGCTCGAGATCCACAACTACGAGGGCAGCATCGGCAGCTGCGCGAGCCTGCGGTACAACCTGTACAACCGGGGCTTCCAGGCGATGAACGCGACGGACCCGGCGACGGCCGACGTGTTCCCCGTCGCGCTGACCGAGTTCGGGTTCAACATGAACGACGCCACGTACCAGGGCGTCTACTCGACGTGCCTGGCCGAGTACCTGCCCGAGGCGCGCGCGAGCTTCTTCATCTGGGTGCTGGTCGGCAGCTACTACACCCGCCAGGGTACGCAGAACTTTGACGAGTCGTGGGGCCTGCTCAACGTCGACTGGTCCGCCTGGCGGAACCCGGCGTACGTCGAGGAGCAGCTGAAGCCTATGGTTGCAGGTGTCATTGGATGAATCGGGGGAGAGGGGATTTCTTTGAAAAGGGTGTAGTTGTACATAGCGAAGGCCACATAAGCGCCGTATTTTCTGTACATATGAATCTGTTCATGTCTTGGTGACGAGAGCTGGTATGGTCCAACGGGATGAATCAGGGAGGAAGCTGGTCGACAATGAGTTATGATCACAAAGCTAAAAAACGGATTGCAGTCAGGTGTAATGTCAAGCATTTCTCCAATGAAATGATACCATTCAAAACAACTTGGTCATTTTAACCCTGCTTGACAGGTAAAAAATAAATAACGTGGCTATTTGATATGTTTGTCTGAATCTCTTGAGGATGTAACTAAGCACCACAGAGGTGTCTCTTGCTATTCCAACACCAAGCCGAAGTGAGAATGTGAAATCCTACGATTAGACCTTTTCATTACTCTCTCCGTGTTTAAATCTTGCCTCTTTACATGATGATGACTCTCGTCTTTGCAGAGGAAGTCAATTTTAAGAACATATGAACTCGACCTTATCTATTATTTGAAAAACTAGGAAAACGACATTCTTTTCACATTTGTATCATTATGAGCTATGGCGCACTCACAAATGAACGGTTTTACAAGCGGGTTGCAAGTGGTTGTAAAAACAGACGCCCACAGCACAATCGTCTTTTTGAATGTTCTTCAAAACTGTGGATAAGCAGCAGCGAAAAAAACAGATCGTGTTTCCTCCAATTGTAAGAACACAGATCGTTAATCACTTCAAGAAGAACACTAGAGATGCAGTGATTTCATAAATAAGTGAGTTTATAAGTGAATGTATAAGTGAATGTATAAGTGAATGTTTAAGTGACTGTGTGTGTAACTGACCGAGGACGACAAATACAGTGCTGAAACATCCCAGACTGCCAGCACACTGTGATAGCCATCCTTATCCCTCATTGGTCCGCTAGAGCGCGCTAGCGCCCAGCGCCAGCAAGGCTGCGAAAGGCTGCCGATTTCTTCCTTCAACGCCCGATTCCTCGCGCCTTCGTGACAACCAAGAGCTTCTCCTTTGTTGCCTCCCGAGCCGCCGATCCAGATCCGAGCTTGCGAATCCCTCCGAAATGACATAACCGCTGCCACGCCGATACCGAAACCACACAACTCTCGCCCACGGCTCTCAAGATGGTGGTCTGCAAGTTCTACGAACAGGGGAACTGCAGGTATGGACGTACGTCTAGCGCGATGCGCATTCTTCCGTTTCTCGTCGCGGGGGAACGGCGAAGCTTTTGAGAGAACCAAGCTGATAGGTGTGACTATAGAAAACTGCCGGTTCGAGCACCCGAGATCACAATCGAACAATCGCTATGCCGCCTTTGGCCAGACTTCGGGAGGAGGAGGAGGATTCAATCGTGGCGGCAGCGATGGTTCGTGCATCATTTGAGCCGCCCATCAGAGTGGGGCGACCTGAAGTACTGACAATTCCATGCAGCGCTGCCATATCAGCTATCGAGAGAGGCCATTGAGAAGGACCTGACGTCTGAGGCGCCGCAATGGATCTTGTCAGCCTACGGACCAGGTAGGGATGCGCCGGAGCAGCTCTTTGGAGGCCCCATGCGCGAGCAGAGTTTCGAAGAGATGAGGCTCCTTCACCTCATGGCCACGGCCGCGGGAAACCCCCAGCAAGCGGTAAGACATCTACGCGGGACCCCTCCCTTTCTACGACACCCGGCTAACGACCCCGCAGCTCAGCCAAGCGCAGGAGGTATACCAGCAAGCACAGCAGCAGATGAAGACGGCCGTCGATAATCTCGACGGCGCCATACAGTTCATTGTCTCGGCCGACCAGAAGCACCCCAACAGGATAGATATCTGCAAGCAAGGGACACAACCGGGTGGCACGACAGGGGTGTTTGCAGTCGGAAGGAGGACAACCAATTCCCTCGGCCAGCAGAACCCCTTCTCGTCCAACTCATCCTCCGCCACGACGTCAAACCCATTCGGCAGTAACCAGCCAGCCTCGTCGCCGTTTGGTGGCGCCTCCAACACCGCAGCGGCGTCGGGAAGCGCCTTCGGTCAGCCATCGCAGCCTGGTAGTACCGGCAGCGCATTTGGCCAAGCGAGCTCGCTGGGGCAGAAGCCGAACCCCTTTGGCTCGCCTGCCTTTGGCCAGCCTTCGCAGCCGTCGCAATCCGGTGGATCGGCCTTTGGCCAGCCATCACAACCTTCCTCGGCATTTGGTGCCCCGAGCCAGAGCTCGGCTCCGGCTTTTGGGCAACCGTCCCAGCCCACGTCTGCGTTCGGACAACCCAGCGCGCTCGGGGGTGGCACATCAGCTTTCGGTCAAGCGTCATCCTTGGGCCAGAAGCCGAGCCCTTTTGGAGCGCCTGCCTTTGGGCAGTCTGCGCAACCCGGCGGCGGCACCACCGGCAGCGCGTTCGGCCAGCCATCGCAGCCTGGTAGTACAGGCAGCGCATTTGGCCAAGCGAGCTCGCTGGGGCAGAAGCCGAACCCCTTTGGCGGCGCGGCAAGCGGAGCCAGTCCCTTTGCGAGCGCCGCCGCCGGTGGTAACACAGCCAGTCCTTTTGGTCAGCCGTCGCAGAACACGGCCAGCCCCAGCCCATTTGGCCAAGCAGCGCAAAACCCCGCGCAGAGTGCCAGTCCGTTTGGCGGCCCCGCGCAATCGAGCGCGAGTCCGTTCGGACAGCCGTCGCAGACAGCGGCACCTAGTGCTTTCGGGCAGCCGTCTCAGACGGCGTCGGCCAGCCCGTTTGGCCAACCAGCTCAGACTCAGCCGGCGGCGAACAGTCCCTTTGGCGCGAAGCCAGACGCCCAGCCCAGCGCATTCGGATCTGTGTCGATGGTGGCTCAGCCAACACAGCCTGCGCAACCAACCGGTGCTTTTGGCCAGCCGGCCCAGCTCGGTCAGAAACCCAACCCGTTCGGCCAGAATAGCGCATCGCCCTTTGGCCAGCCTGCGGGCGGCCAGGGCGGGGGAGGGGGAGGAGTAGCAGCAGCGAATCCGTTCGGCACCCAGCCCGCCGCGCCGGCCGCCCAACAAGCGCCGGGGGCGCCTGGGAGCGGACCGTACCCACCGGGGAGCTCCAGGCAGCACCCGCCTGTGTCAAGCTACAGTGCCAAGGGCATGGACGGGCGGCTGTCTAACTGGAAGGGCAAGCCCGTCACGTACCAGAACAACCTGCCCGGGGTGCGGGCGTTCAACGGCGCGTGGACGAGGATCTGGTTCCCCGACGGCCCGCCCAACTACTACAAAGACACGGAGCTGCCGGACGAGGCGTACGACGACGGGTCGAGGCAACAGTGGCAGGCGTTTGCGCAGACGGGCAAGTTCGAGGGGCTGATGCCTGAGTTGCCGCCAAAGCGGGAGTTTTGCCTCTGGGATCTGTAAAGGGGGGTTTAGGGATTGAGAGGGTGAAGGCCACCGGGGCTACTACCACTACTACTACTTGTACTGTTGTAAAGGAAACTGGCATTTGCACGGCGTTGACAAACGAACAAAAGGGATCAAGCAGGGGGGGGGCGGACACGGCATCTTGGACAAGTCATACTATGGTGCTGCCACACGCGCTGAGGAAGGGCGCTCACACCAATCTTCAATTATTCACTGTTTACTTTCACTCTAGAGATTGTGATGTTGGGGGCCGCCTCTGGTGGGTCTGAATTGAGTCTGATTGTTAATTCTTCGACGTATTTCGAATAGAGGCAGTACAGTCACTAGGGACAAATGTCGTGGTCATGAATTGGGGGGTTCATCAGTTGATTCGGGTGGTATCTAGACCTCCAAACTCGTCCCGCCGCCTCCGCTGGTGTGTCTAGGGAGTCGGAACCTTTCGGCAAACTAACCCCCAGATCAGCACCCACGGCGCGGCATTCCCAAGCCCAAAAAGCCCATAAAAGCCGTCGGTGTTCCCTCCTACAACAAAAACCGTCCCGTCTCAAGTCTCCATCAAGAGAGGAATCGCTTATGCGGCGATGGTGACCTCGACCTCGACACCGGCCTCGATGTTGATGATGATCTGCTTGACAATCTCGGTGGGGGCGTTGAGGCTGCGCGTTCGTTAGCATTACCGCCTGTGAAAAAAAAAGGACGACTTAGTCCAACTGGGAGATAACATACTCAATGAGGCGCTTGTGGATGCGCATCTCGAAGCAGTCCCAGGTCTTGGAACCCTCACCGCAGGGGGTCTTGCGGGTGGTGATCTTGAGGGTCTTGGTGGGCAGACGGACGGGGCCGGAGACGCGGAGGTCCTTGGACTTGGCGCGCTCGATGAGCTCGGCCGACACCTTCTCGAGGGACTGGACCTTGCGGGAGGAGAGGGTGATGCGGATCTTGTGCGTCTTGGGCGCCTCGCCGAAGTCCTTGTCCTTGTTGTAAGACATGATGACGGTTTTGTTGGGTTGGATGGACCGTGTATGGGATTTGGAGGTTGATTGGGAGAGAGGACAAGATTCCTTCACGACTCGAACGGCTTGGTTGCGGCAAAGTGATGAAGGCTGATGATGAATCTGGCTATCGAAAGCTTGAAGGGGAAAAATGAAGTTCGGTGGGCCGCGATCGCGAACTTTTTCGTGGGGTTTGGAGGTAGGGCTTTACCGAGGAGTGGAAGAGATCGCTAGACCTAATCAGGACTAGAGCCGTGTGCGATGCGAGAAACGGTACGTACCTCGAAAGCTGACAACCTGAGCGGGCGAACCCCACCAAACCGAAAAAGAAGTGCCCCGCTTCCCGCATCAAGCTCCGCCGAGAAGCTCGTCACTCTCTCTCTCCCAATTGCTTGCGTTTGCGCCGCCCGGGAAGGGAGGAGGGGCCAGCAATTGACACCAAATGAATCATCCGGCGTAAGACGGCGACACGACGACATATGAAGCCGCAACATCTCACCCCCCCCCCCCCCCCCCCCCCCCCGACTTCAACTCAACATCACCACCAACACACCCCCCGGATGCGCGATAAAGACGCGACGACGAGCTCTCCCCTGTAGAGCTCCTCCTCCCCTACAATCGCCCGCGCCCTCCCCTAAAAATCCTCAACTCATCCGCATCGTCACTCTACTATCACCAACCCCACCAACCTCGCCAAGTTCAACCTCACCACCCTCGAAACCCTTACAACCATGGCGTCCCTACCTCCCTTCGCCCCCTTCCCCCCCTCCAAATGGCGCGCCTCCCTCACCCCGCAGGACTGGTCCTCCCTGCTCGAAGCCTGGACGGCCCTCGCAAACGCCCACCTCGCCCTCCCCGACGCCCAGCTCTTCTCGACCGCAGCCGCCGCCTCCCTCCCGCCCTTCCTCGCGTCCTTCGTCGCCGAGCTCTCGACCGACGCCGCCGGCCATCCCCTCATCCCCGGCGCATCATCATCACCATCATCAACCTCCGCCTACCTCAAACCCCTTCTGAGAGCAGTCTTCGCCCTGACGTCTCGCCTCCTTACCTCCCCGACGCACCCTCCCCCACCCGAGCTCGCGACGCCCGCCTTCCTCGCCGCCTTCAGCAGGCTTTACCGCAAGAACAGCCCGGCGACGCTCTCCGCCTCCTTCGCCCTCCACGCCCCGACCCTCGAACCGCCCCTGGCGTCCCTGAAGCGAACCCTCACAAAGTCTCTCGAGGCGGGCATGAAGGCCGACCTCAAGACCCTCGAGGCCCGCCTCGCCTCCCTCAACCACCTCCTCCACGCCTGCCCCGCCGCCGCCGCCTTCTTCCTCGCCGGCTCCGACTTCCTCGACGGCCTCGTCTCCGCCTTCCGCATCACGAACCCGCCGCTGCGCAAGGTCCTCGTCGCCACCGCCTACGTCGGCCTCGTCGGCCTCGCCGCCGCGGACCGCTTCGGCATGCTCGCCGACGTCCTCTTCTCCCTCAAGTCCGCCGCCGAGGCCCACAAGGCTGGCCCGCTCAACGTGAACGATTCCCTCGTCGCCGAGCTCGTCACCGTCACACCCGTGCTGAAGCAGCTCCTGAAAAAGGCAGAGGACAAGGGCGCGGCCTCGACGGCGCTGAAGTCGCGCATCGCCGCGCTCGAGGGGTTCCGTAAGCCCGGCGGCGGCATGATGAGGCCCAAGAGGCTCGTCAAGAGGAAGATAGATAAGGGCAAGGGCAAGGACGTGGCCGATGAATCGCAGGTCCAGGCCGAGTTGCACATGCACAGGCAGAGCCAGATCTCGCTCATCCAGGATCTGTTTCCCGACTTGGGTTCGGCCTTCATTTCAAAACTGTTTGACGAGTACGGCGATAACACAGAGGTCGTCACGGCTCACTTGCTGGAGGATTCGCTTCCCCCGCACCTCGCAACGGCGGACCGTGCTGCGCAGCTGTACGTTCTCATTGAAACTTGTCTTGTTCATCACGATCTACTGCTAATACTCTACAGGTCGCCCAAGCTGGAGAGGAGAAAGAGCCAGCTCGAACCCAGACCAACGCCCCCACAACTACCAGAGCGCCATAACGTATTTGATGATGATGAACTCGATAGACTAGAACTAGACGTTTCTAAACTCCATTTCGGCAAAAAGGCCCCCGAAAGGACGGCCGACGACGTCCTGAGGGACAGATCCACCGCGCCCAACAAGGCGGCCATCTTGTCCGCACTTGCGGCGTTCGACTCGGACGACGACGAGCGCGACGACACCTACGACGCAGACGATGTTGGCGGCACGGTGGACAACGCCAACGAGGAGGCCGACGGACAGAAGGACGCCAACGAGGAGACGCTGTACAAGGCGTTCCAGGCGGACCCCAGTGTGTTTGATAGACAGGCCACGACGAGAAGGGGCCCGGCGAGAGGCAAGCTAAGGGTGGAGACGGGTATGACGGACGAGGCGATCGAGGGCTGGGCCGTGATGCTGGCAAGGAATCCCGGCCAGAAGCGTCGCCTCGAGGCTAAATACAACGGCGCCGCGGCGTTCACGGGTACCCAGACCGAGATTCTGTCGACGGCGTGGCGGGCCAGTCCGGGTGGCTCAGGTGCGGAAGAGTCCGACCCCGATGGAGGAAGCTCGTCGAGGGGCGGCAGAGGCGGTCGCGGCCGCGGGGTCGGAGGTCGTGGACGTGGTAGAGGTGGCGGTGGCAGAGGAGGCGGCAACGTGGCGGGCCCGACGGGAGAGAAGGAGACCGAGGCCGCGCGTAGGAGAAAAGAAGCCAGCAAGGGCTCGAGGGCGAACCACAACCGCCGGGACCAGAGGGCCAAGAAGATGGCGAGAGGTGGGTTCCCCGGCTGATATACCCGTATCACACAAGGCCCGAGAACACTACTACACTTAATGCAATCTCTGCCTCTTGGCATTCTGAATGGAGCTCCGCACGGAGGGTGTTGCGGCTGCTCGCTTGCCCGCGGCGGCGCCCGCCGTGTTGGTACACGTTTCCTCGTCGTAAAGGTCTTCTGTGCTAAGGGTGAGAGCGTACGGGCTCTTGATGTCCACGATACCGGGGGTTCCCGGCTGCGGGGTCAAGGCTAAGGGATGAGTGGCCGACGGCGACAAGATGCTGGCGAAAGCAGAGTGATGGAATGCTGATGGCGACATGATGCTGGTGAAAGAAGACCCGACCTCTTCGACGCCAGAGTGGCGAGATCCAAAGGCATGGTCCTTTGGTGTTGCGAGCTCCGATGTCCCTCCTATCGAGGTCAGATCGCCGTGGTCGCTTTCGTTGCGTCCGATCATGGAACGCAACGATTCACGCGAGTTGCGCCTGCTGTCAAGATACGTGCGTAGGTCGAAGCATTGCCGGCAACTGGGGTCGACCGGGTAGCAATCCGACTCGTCCCTGTACTGTAGGAGCTGTGGCCGGGCCTGCTGGCCGCATTTCTCCTGAATGTCGTCAAAGAGGTCGCCAATCGGAGTGAAGAACGTTAGTCGAGGACCGGCACCGAAGTACTTGTTGCGGCCCCAAAGCTGACCGACCAGAGCATTCGTGTCGGCGTCAACGATGGCGGCGCCGCTGTCACCCTCCACGCCGATGCCTCCGCGGATCCAGCTCTCTTCATCATCGAAGGGGTACGGCTCTTCGACGAACCACTCGCGCGTTGCCTTGCCGGTGCCGTTCTCTTCAGCGCTGACGTAGGCCGGGATCTCGCAGATCTGGCCGCGCTGTTGACCCGACGTGCGTCCGGTGGAAACCACCGTCGCGCCTGGGGTGACCACGCTCATCTTCTTGACGGGTACTTCTTTCAACAGAGGCATGGTGTCGGAGGGGAATCGGCGGAGGATGTTTGCTTGACGTGTCTTGGAGGCAATGAGGATCCAGTCGGTCACGATCAAAGGGGCTTCCTTATCCAGTTCCTCCCAGTAGGGATCGTGTGAGATGCGAGTCGTCTTCAGGTCGATGCCAGATGTGGCGGTCAAGCTGCCGAGGGTAAAATCCGTGTCGGGCATCGTGTCGTGGCGTTCGTCGATGCAACTTGCGCGATCGCTGGGGGAGGGATGCTCGACGCGGACCGATGCCCGGTGATGATAAGCGTCGACGAAGGGGTGGAAGTTGGCCAGCCAGTAGCTGCCGCCGCCGACGAGCAAGCAGGGGCCCAAGGTGGAGGTGCTCTCCTTGAAGTCGTCGGTGCCGTGGATGCCGATGCTGTCGCCCATACACGGGTTCTTGAAGTAGTAGGGGTTCCTGGCCATGCAGACCTCGTCTGGCATCTCCCTGCTCAGCCCCCTCGCCCAGACCATGCGGTCGACGGCGCCGGTAACAAAGGCGAAGGTGATTGTGGATCGATGGTTCTCGGGGAGGAGGTCTCTGATATGGACTGCGATGATGATGCGGCGAGTCCGAGATGGTTTCTGTTTGGTCATGATGCAGACTCGTCGGGATCCTGGCGTCTTACCGCGGGTGACGCTGACGACGTGGTTCGGACCGCACCATTTCGGGATGAACTCGACGAGGAACGGGAGGACGCCGTGTTCCCATACGAGAGGGAAGCTTGCGTTTTCCACCATCCGGCACAGCTGAGCCCGGGAGAAGTCACTCGGGCTGTCGGCTGTTCGGGGGGTTTGACCTGGGTGCGTTAGATGAAGCGCACCATTCGACGAAAAGCGGGCACTGACCATTCTGTTTCCTGTACTTCTTCTCGACAACGTTCTTAAGTTGCTCCCGGCATTTCTTCTTGGATACAGCCACGGACAGTATCTGCTTGATGGCCCTGTCCTCGTTGGAATCCTGTGACGGGGCCGCAAGGGCGTTTGATCCCTGAGAGGAGTTCGTGGAGGCCATGGCCCGAGCCTTAGGCTTGGATGTCGCCGCTGGCTCCTTTCCTTTGCCGGTTCCTTCGCCGCTAGCTTCCGGATGGGCACATCTGATGTGGCTCTCGAGGATCTGTTTGGTTTGGAACGAAGTCTCGGTACAACCGGGAGCCGGACAGATGAGAAGGTGCTCGAGCTTGACGTGCCAAGTGAGACCGTCCTTGGTAGAGAAGCTTGGCTGGTCACAGCCTGCCCAGTTGCATGTGTGCGTGTGGACCGTCTTGCAGTGAGACTTGAAGTCTTCCTCGCTGTCAAAGGTCTCGTCGCATTGGGGACCGAGGCAGACGAAGCGACTTTGGGCGCGGTTCTCCAATGGCTCGGTGGCAGTCTGTGTCACGGACGAGGTGGCGGAAGGCGACGCCTTCCTTGTTGGCCACTCGTACGGAAAGTCTCTCCGGGTCGGCGAGCAGCCCGAACCGGCAGAAGAAGGCTGAGAGACGACAGAAGGCGAGGAGAAGGTAACGCTGGACACGGTGCTCCAAGCCGGGGGAGGAGGTACCTGGGTGAGGGAGGGAACAGGCTGGAAGAAGGCAAGTGCTGACTGTTCGTGCCTGGGCAAAGGTTTGGGAAAGGCGTGGTCTATCTGACCAACTCCATGGGCCTGTGACCAGGCGTGCTCCCCGACGATGGCGGGCCCATGATAGAAGTCGGCGAGTGACCAGTTGTCAGGCGGCCAGCAAGGCGGAAGCGAGGCAAAGGCATCGGGGCGTGAGGGGGCCGGGGGCATGGCGCAGAGGGTGCCATGGTGCATCTGCTTTCGAAGTTTCCTCGGCCGCTCGTTCATCGCCTCTCGGGGGAGGGAGCGGGACATGTTGAGAGCTCCAGGAACCGTGTCTGGCTTACACGGATGATGGAGTCGAGAAGGGCCAATGTGCAGAAGTTGAAGTCGAGCAACAATTCGTCAATCGGCGGAGAAGAACACCAATATGCGTGTAATATGAGAGAAGAGACGCCAAAGACCGGGGGGCGAGACGAAGGGTGTACATGGCTAGGTAGGTCGAGGATGGCCGAGGGAAGCGGCCTCCTCCTCAACCTCTTCGGCTCCTTCCTCAGTGCGGCACAGCTCTTAGTCTGGTTGCCTGGTTTGGCGGTAGGCCGTGCTAGTCAAGATCTAACACGGCCCATATACCAGTTATCAAGGACAAGCCACACAGTTATCGAGACAATATACACTGTAAGCAATGGGACCACCGACTTTGGCGAACAGTCGCTCCCGGCTGGCGGACCATCGTATTGCTCCTCTCATCCAGCTTATCAACGTCCGTCAAGATGGAAACATGGGCTGCTGCGTCTTGGACCTAAACCGGACAGCATCACACCCTGATGACTTGCTATCAGAGCCGTGAGGTTCCATCGCTGATCGTTCAAAAAGACCATGGTTTGGACGATTTGAAAAAACATTGTATTGATTTCTAGCAGCGTAGAAGCCACACCATTGGCTCTATGCGAGGTGCTTTTACCAGCCCTTTCTGAGAGCGAGATACGGTCTACTGCTTGGCATGCGAGTGTGGCAGTGGCGTCCAATCCTCGACGGCCAACACTTAAAAAGACCTCGCAGTTCAAGGCGCACCATGAATACCTTGTTCCGATGCCCAATCTGTTGTCAGCACCTCGCGCTGTGTTGCTTGTCGTGCGTCAGTCGGGCCCATCGCAATGGTCGCGATTCCCTCGTAAACAGAGCTTTAAGCATAAAAGACTCCCGTTTCCCTCATGCAGCATCCTCACAAGTCATAAGGAATCCAGCTCAAAGACGCACACATTCAAATCTTTTTATTGCAACCGTTAAGATCGTCATTGACTACTCTGCCCCGGCGCCCAATACACAAGCCTGAGCCATGGACCTCAATTTTTTCCCCACCGCGACGGCGGATTCCACGCTTCTCGGCACCCTCGACGGTGACCAGGCCGCATCAGAGCCTCAACTCTGGGACGCCTCGGCCGAGTACACCGAGCTCATCACATCGCCCGGCGCATTGGGACTGATGCAAGGACTCGCATTCCGCCCAGCATCAGCCTCAAAATCTCTCACAACTTGGCCAACCACCGCCACCGGTCAACCCCGGGTTTCTCGCCCCGAGAGCCAAGAAGACTGGGACGCAAAGAAGGACACCATTCGAAAGCTTTACCTCGAGGAGAACCTTCCACTCCAGGACGTCGTTGACACCATGTCGAAGAAGCATTCTTTCTCGGCTACGTGAGTATTCCCGAGCCAGCATCCCCCAAACGCCGAACTGGATCTTGCTGACATCCAACATCGTCAGTGAAAGGATGTACAAGCGGCAGTTCCAGAAATGGAACTGGAGAAAATACAACACGAAAGCATATCAACAAAGCCACGCCCAATGCATTCATGTGAAATCGTCCCGCGGAATGGCGACATGCCGGAGACCAGCTAGGCGACGCCGCCCCAAGCAGGTCCCCATCCACAAAAGCACTGTTTACCATCTCGCGGTCCGCTCGAACCCCAATTTTGCTCAGGATACCACGACATTCACAATACCCCTTTTTCACGGAAACCAAACATACGAATGGCTCGAAAAGACCTACGCCAACCTTCGCGAGATCATAGTAGGCACAGCTCGGCGAGACCCTGCTTGGAGTCAATCGGATCGTTATTGTTTACGGACCGCGAGTGGAGCCTTTGCATACCGTCAGTTTGAACTCGCCTTCGACTTTTCTGATATTGAAGATTATACAAATTATGGTTCCACCCTTCGTTCAGCATTCCTCGAGGTTGAGAATACCCTCCACAGCGCATATGAACCAATCGACGTGTTCGTACACCTCCTTGTCTACATTCCGCAATGTATTTTCGACGAGGAGAGATTCGATATTTTGAAGACATACCTACTCTTCCTCTCCCAAATGCTGGATATCAGAAGGCCCGAGCAACCCATTACTCTCGCTGCCACAGCAATGCAAAAACTATTTTCAACAGAAGTTGGACCAATCAACCGACACACCTTGGACACAATGATGCGGATAGTATCAGATTGCTACACAGAAATTCGTGGAGAATACGACTTGGGTAGCATGCACGCTAGAATCATAGCGCTTCCGTGCGCCACTGATGATTCCGACAGTGTCTTGTGCATCAACGGGCTTCAGTCACTCCACCACAGTTGCATAGTCTGGTTGGATGATATTGCTGAGAAATTAGGTGAAGCCTCGCACGAATACCATCAAGTGGTATTGAGTTTGCTTGGACTGGCCACGTTGTCTAGCGCAACAGACTACGCCCTTGAACTGTATGGAAAGGGATGTGCTCTGCTCACGGAAGCAAATCCTGCCTCGCGAAAAGACTGGAGTGAGAACTCACTATCTCTTCTTAGCGATTACAATGAGTTAATGGCCATCTCGATCGGAGAAGACAAAGAAGACCTAGCCATCTTCTACCTGCGAGAGTCCTTGTCAGTGAGGGAAATCATATGCAGGAAGACTGATAGAGATTCAGAACCCCACCGATTCAACAGAACAAGGATAGCTTCCTACCGCATCCAGTTAATTGACCAGTTGGCCTCGCTTGGAAGGGTCCTAGAGGCGGCCGAGCTAAGAGCTCATTTGGCCCAATCCGACTATCTGCTCGAGATGCAGGAGAAGGACTTAAGTCAGTTGACAGGATTGTTTGCAGACCCCCTGCCTCAGGAATGCTATTAGTTGTAGTTAGGTATGGATGTTTAACCTATTTTGGGCATGAAGAATTTGTTAACGCTGCCTTGCAATTGTTTCCAAGACGGGCTTCAGGACTCTGGCGGGTCCCCCGGGAATCTCTTCGTGACACAGAAGGAAGAAGACCGTCAGTTCCTCTACGGTGCGCTAACCCAGCAACCGGCACTTCTCGAGATGAAATATGCAGTAGCCAAGCCTTTTGGCCAGGTAACACGGCGGCACCCTGATCTCCTTACGATATACACAAGAAACGAAGCGGCGTCCACCCTGTGGAAAAACGTGAGCGGTCCGCGGAGTCGCAAGTTGGCGGTCAGCCTGGCGAGACACCCGAGCCTGAGCCATTGATTTGGCGTTTCCTCATCCCAGGACGGGAGCGCGGCCATGTTTGCCATGTTGCTCGCCCCCCACAGGTACTGGGTGTCGTCTTCGTCCTTGGAGCTCGGAAAGTAGAACGATCTAGGTTCCGGGAACGAGTCGAGATACGTAATCAGCACCTCTTGGGCGTCGTGGCAGGTGTAGGCGTCCCGAGCGAGTCTCATTCCATACGCGGGAGGCGAGCTGAATGTTAGGTCAGCTTTGGAAATCTGGTTTGCGTTACTTAGCAGCTAGAGTTTCCCTAGAATAGTTTAAATCAGACTCCATTTGACAACCAGGAAGACATTGACCGCAGCCTATACAGCAGAAAAGCAAAAAAGAACCAAACACGAGATTTAAGTACAGCTAGAGAGAAGATGATACACTAAGACCGGCTGACAGTAACAGGCTACATCGAGGCTATTATTGAACTTGGGGGACAAGCCGCCTTTTGCGTCCACGCTGTAGTTCTTAACATCAAAGACATCAACAGTCCTATAGCCTTGTAATATAACAGCGGTTTCTTTGGTGTTGAGTAAGTACTGCCTTGAATACCGCTCTGGTCCTGCCATTGTCCGGTATTGTAGGTTACAAGGACGAGTTGAGCATCATAGTCCAAAACAATTTCATTAGTAGCAACGCTGGATTTCAGAGCTAAGCAACCTGCCTCCCCTTTGAAAAAGCTCTTGGCGCTGCTACTGACTCTGAATCAGATGTCCCTGTCGTCCTTGTCACCCACACCAGGGACGAAATAAGACTATACGGAATGCACATGTCGTAGACCACGGCGCGAGGCTCGTTTCGTTCACCACTCCCGAGCTGCGCCTCGTCCGTTCTAGTGGCTCTAAGGCTCTTACGCTTAGACAAGAGATCTGAGATGCTGCGTATGTCGCTTAAGCAAGCGGAAATAAATACGCAACACATGCAGCAGTATCTGAGAGTTTACGATGACCATTGCGGTCATAAACGTCACCCTCTCTTGCACCGACGGCTAAAGAGAGGCAGTCTGGGGCATTCTCGCTGCTGCAGACCGGGGTTAGGCATTGGGCGTTGGGAGCTGTTGCGGTTATCACTTCGGCTTTCTTGCCCCTGAAATTTAATTAATGCATAGCCATCCCAGGAGCAACATCCGCCTGATAGCAGATGACACGCTTTGCTCTACGTTTCTCAAGAGGATGACGACCAGTAGCTAGGGCCTACATTACACATCGTTTCGTGCAATGAGTTTGGAAGCAATTGTGGATTTGAGGATGGACATTGGCTGGGCGCCACGGTGACCGGTGGGTATGCTGGTGCATTCTGACTCTGCTATTCACGAGTTCAGGTGCGGTCAGATTCCCCCCCCTCCCGAGCATGATAGAGTACGGTAAGCCTCGGAGGTGACCGTGAGCCAGCTGAGTATGGGTGACCAGGGGGAGCAGCAGGCAGCATGGACAATACACTAGATTCTATTAACTTTCAGGATGATGGTTATATGTTGTGCTGCATGCCATCCATGCCATCCGTCCCTTTCATCCAGAACCTATGTCAGATCGAACCCAAGGGTATCCTCCCTTTTGCCATACTTTCCAATTATGTAGTAGTTCCCCAAAGAGACTCGTGAGACTTCCTTGGACATATCTTTGGCTATTCTTTCTGCAACCTTTCCAAACGGGCTTTTTAGCATAGCCTCCCAGCCTTTGGCATTCGCTTTCGTGATGTCGAAAGGTGTCTTTTCTTTCCCTTGCTCATCACGAGCAATCCGAGCTGCCGCTACGGTTTTAATATTCGTGACATCGTCGATTTGAATTTTTTTCAGACTGGCCTTTGAGTGTCCACTTTCCGTCCATATCGCTGAAACAATTTGGCTGGTGAAAAGCTTCACCGGTGTTTCGTCGTGACCAGTCCAAGCTTCGGCTATGCGGAGCAGGCCGTCTTCTGGATAGGCTATAGCCCGAAGAATAGGGATTTTCCCCTTATTGAACCCTGAAGCAAAGACTTCTAACTCAGTCCCGCCTTCTATGTCAGGCTCTATTTCCAGTTTGTAGGCTTCGTTCCCCTAGAAGCCAACGTTAGGTGCAAGTTGAAAAACTTCTTTGCATGGTTTCTTACCGCAAGCTATGAAACAAGTTAGAATGGGTCAGATATTTCGCAGGATACTAGGAGAGTAGCATACCAGACATGTAACTAGTTGCGCTAACGAAATTGCCCAAAGGACAGGAACCAGCGGGAATCTCATGACAAAAACTCGGAAAACAGATGAGAAACAAAAGCTTTAGATGAAGATGTGAATTTTGCCACTGCTGAGTAGTCGCTTCCCCCCCCCCTTTCAGCAGGAGAATGGGTATAAATAGTATTTAGACATGATTTCATCATTGAGCTTTAGAGAGTGTAATAACTCGGAAATGCCGTTCCCAGGGAAACTGCACAAAGGAGATTGGAATTTGTCTTGGTGAGTAAGTGAATACGACAAAATCAAATCCCTAATACTCAAGTATGATTTCATTTTAATTTTGGGTAATGCGATCACTCACAAATAACACTTTAAATAGAACTGTTCAAAACAGACTGTAATTTGTCTTGATTAAGTTGCTTAAAATTCGAAGAACTAAATCCCAGCGAAGTTGAAGCTACAGTCCGTGTCGTTGGCAGCGATAGTAATCAAATAATGCATCAGTGCGTTTCCGTAGAGAACAGGAAGCAGTTGAAAAAAAGGAGCTACTCGTGTGTTGCGTTAGAGGGCGCAGGGGCCACACAGTGTAACTCCAACGAACGGGTACCTACCAGTTCGTTGGAGTTTGATCACAACAAACTCTCCGCTGGTGAAGAGTGTGTATTGTGTGGAACCGACTGTACCTTAAGCAAAGGACGCAATTGAATGATTGTTGGGTCCCCTGCGCCACAAAGACACTGCCATCATCAAAAACGCTGAGTTGCAAATGCTTTCTAGCGCTGACATATCTGCAGATAATGGATACCACTCTACACAACTATGAACAGTCTCTTATATTCGAGGATGATAGAGGTGGGTGGCGGCAGAACTATGGGATTTGTTGGTGGTACCAGACGTGATACGCGTACATGCGAAGATGTGAAGCAAGTCGGTGAATTGCTTCTGATATCTAGAAAGCGAGAGTGAGAAGGGGGTCAAGGACCTTCGACCGAGTCTGCCCTCGGACACGGAGATGCCTGCTGTTGAGTAATCAAGATACATCGTACTGTCGTGCTGGCCGGTCGAGCAGGGATCGGATTCATGCGAATGTCGTCGTTCTCGACTTGTGAGCCCGTCTTAACCGGAAGTTCGGCCTGCCACGCGAACCTAACTTACTGCAAGTACTAGTAGCCATGGAGCCAACCGGCGGTTGCTGCTACGATGATACCTGTTTGGTCACTTACAAAGATTGAGATTGCAGACTGCTTGAAACAGCTCATCCTGAACTCACCTAGGCGCTAATCTAAAGCAGGGTGGGAAGTGAAAAAGGGGAACCCAGTGAGGGGATCGTATCTGGATACCAGAGTAAGGCGCATCCGCCGGCTTGTCTGAAGAACAACCTGCGTGATGTTGAGCTGTCTGGATTTGAGTGACCCACGTGACGTTTCCGTTTTCTCACCTTCGAGGCCCCTGATATGACACTCACATGCATGAAATTTGAGGAACTCATCTTTGGCACATGGCGGGTCCAGACTACGGGCCTCTACGTCGTGAACAGCGAAGAGGTAAATGCGATGGAGGACGTCCTTAGGGAGGTGGGGGGAAGCGGTGGGTGGCAAGCAAATAAGTTGTTTTGCCTTCAACATCTCCAAGACTCTGGGTTTCGGAGTTCAATGAGCTGACTGCCAAACTGCCTCTACTTGCTAGATATATCTTGAAACTCTTACAGAAGTTCTTTGGCTGGAAGTTTTCATTCCTTAATGATACTGATATCACCCTCAATACCTAACTGAGGAGACTTTGATTGGAGGAGGCTGCTTTTCTGTGCTGCTTGCGACCAAGTGGATGAGTTGAGACTTTGACAGGCAAATGTGGTCTTCTCATCGAAGAACCTTGTAAGCTGTGACGCACGCCGCTGTGCAGAGAGTGTAGGGTCAGCAGCTGCTGATGTCAGTGTAATGCGTGCGAAGGTCGCAATTTCTATTCTTTTCTTTCGGAAACCAGCATTTCGAATATGAATACAGTACCAACGAGAGTCACAGAAACGCAGTAGACTCCTCTCCCTTCAATACACAATTGAGATATTTCGGTCTACCTAATCAGCGGTTGACTTTCAGTCCTTGGTCGCTGCTCAGCATTGACCTGTTGTCGGGCAACCTAGAGGCATATAAACGGGGACATGCTTAGATTGTAGGCCTTTCTCGGCAACTTTCTGACTGGCGGTCGTATCCTATTGAGTGAAGGGCATAAGAGCCACAATGGAAAGCAGGAGTGGGAGCAATCGACAACAACTGTGTTTTAATACTGCCTCTGGACTTTGAGCCTCTCTTGCGGGGTCGTGCCTAGGTTCTTAATATCCTACCAACTCTGCATGTGGCATGTAAATACCTGATAACCTAACCGGCGCAGTCAATTTGGGAGCTCTCAAATTGTATCGTTTATCCATTCTAACGTAGACAAACAAACTTGAGACTGAGAGAACAGTTAACACCATTAGTTTGTTGCTGATATAGTTATATCAAAGCCAGATGGAGCGTATTTAAAACCGAGTTACTGATACAGTTCCCGCTAGTCGCGTTGTTGTTAATCAACCATAATCTGTGAAGTTGTCCCATCCGGCTTTTGGAGATATCAATTAGCGACGAAAGACAAACACCACGAGTAAGAGGAGTTGCATTGAAAGCAGAGAACCCTACTTGAGCCGACTTCCGAACTAGCAACACGCTAATTCGAGTATGGAGAACAGATGGTGGTAAACAGCAGACGATTGGGCAATACCCTCATGTCGGGCTGTTGATATGTCAATGTTTGTGATGCCCATCCGTCGCCATTGCACCATCAAACTATGTGTCAATATGACTTGTGAAGCCTGGACTAGCTCTCCAGCATGGCTTCTTCCACTCTGAGACAACTTTGGCCGAGTCTCCAGAGCTGAACAGGATATCACGCGGACAGAAGAAGGCTTACGCAAAACGGCCAACTGAATCGTTTCCATCACGGCATCCCACAACTCGTATGCCGGGGCTGAAACCCACCATCAGAGATCCACGATCCATCCGCTCGGAAGTCGGTCAACCTCCGCCGAGATTAAACCCACGGCTAACCACCCAAGTTGGGCATCTTTAACCCCCTAACCCGGCGAATCAAACCCCCCTTCCTCGACTCCATCGTCGGCGCGTGGGCGGTGGGATACCAGACGTTCCCACTCCGCCTTGTGGGGTCTCCCTGCGTCTCCAGCTCCGCAGATATTGATTAGATGGGCTGATAAACTACAAGCTTAACGTTAATGTGCCCCCTCCCGGGCTCCCGATGAACGAGTCTTTTCCGACGACCTGCCCCATTTGGTCAACACCAATACAGCTCTGGGACCTGGCAAGTCCCCCGGGACGTTGCATCGACCTTCGTATCCTTCGCTGCCTGCTGCTACGTTCCGGTCATCGGCCATTGGGTCCATCAAACTGTAATTAAAGGCGCAATCTGACCTGAGCCCGGCATTATGACCTTGGATCCGATGGGCGCGGTTCTAACGCGTATCTCTAACTCTGCCGTTGATCCGAGGTCCCAGGTCTTATAGAAGGGCAAGGTGGAACCTACGAGATAGCTAGAGAAAGAAAGGAGGTAAATAAATAGTCGTCTTTGGACCGTTGACTCTTGGCCCCGAGCGACCCGCCATCCCACTTAGTCGAGCAGTCATCGCAATGCCTAGGCTGTCCAAGATCCTCCATTCGGCCCTCGTAGCCATCGCCGCCGCCACTTCGGCCGTGACGGCGACGGTGACAGAGGGCGGCTTTGCCAGCGGCCGCAACCGCCTCGCGCCGCCCGCCTCCGATGCCGCGTCGGGCCGCTACATCGTTGAGCTAGAGAAGTCAACGGGCCCCAACGCGCGCCAGGAGGACTCCTCCAACGCCGACTCCCTCGTGGGGCAGATCTCGTCCCTCGGCTACGAGGCCACGGTCAAAGAGGACTTCACCACCATCTCGGGCCGCTTCAGGGGCGTCTCGGTCGAGATCGCCAACGTCGATAACAGCAACAACAAGAACAACGCCAACAGCAACTCGTCCGGGGTCGTCGACGAGATCAAGAGCATCCCGGGCGTCGCCGACGCCTGGCCGGTGCAGCCCATCGCGCTCGACGTCTCGTTCGAGGTGACGACGGACTCGCAGAGGTGGAACCCGCACATTGCCACGCGCGTCAGCGAGCTGCACGACCGCGGCCTCACCGGCGCGGGCCAGCGCGTCTGCGTGGTCGACAGCGGCGTCGACGTCGACCACCCGGCGCTGCTCGGCAAGGTGGCCGGCGGCCGAAACCTCGTCGACGGAGACGGCTCTCCTTCTTCCTCAGCCACCACCCTCACGGACTGCGCCGGCCACGGCACGTTCGTCTCCTCGGTCATCGCCGCCGCGCACAAGGACTTCGCCGGCGTGGCCCCCGACGCGGAGATCTACATGTACAAGGTGTTTGGGTGCAGCGACGCGACGTCCAACGACCTGGTGCTCAAGGGCATGCTCGCGGCCGATTCAGATGACTGCGATATTATCTCTGTGTCCATCGGCAGCAACACGGGCTACGCCGACTCCGTGCTGTCCCGCGTGGCGAGCGAGATCGCGCAGGACAGGCTCATCGTCATCGCGGCGGGCAACTCGGGCGAGATGGGGCCGTACTTTGCCAGTTCCCCGGCCGCCGGCCGCGGCGTCGTCTCCGTCGGCTCCGTCGAAGCATCTCAAACCCTAGGCTGGCCCGCGACTCTCGTCTCCTCTGGCGGTCAGTCCCTCAACATCTCGTACGTCACGTATGACGGGGCCAAGTTCAACCAGACCGTTCACGTCCCTATCGTCCTCAACGCCGGCGACTCGTGCAACATCGCCGGCTCCGGCTCCGAGACCACGGCCGTCCTGGCGAAGCGCGGCGTCTGTAACTCGTTCCAGTCTTTCAGGTCGATCGCCAACGCCGGTTTCGGCTACGGAATCCTCTTCGACTCCTACAACCAGGGCGCCTACTACTTCGACGACGTCGCCGCCTCGTCCGACACCCTCCAGCTCATGGCCGTAACGACGGCGTCGGTGGGAGAATGGGCGTCCGCCCAGGTTGCCAAGAACTACACTCTCCACCTCAAGATCGAGAGCGACGCCCAGCCCGCCGCCTTCGCCGCGGAGGTGCCCAGCGCAGGACAGGTCTCGAGCTTCACCTCATGGGGCCCGACGTACGAAAACGGCTTCTCACCCATCGTCTCGGCCCCCGGCGGCGTCGTCTACGGCGCGTTCCCCGACGGCCGGTTCGCCATCTCCTCGGGGACCTCTTTCGCCACGCCGTACATCTCGGGCGTCGCCGCGCTGTGGTTTGCGCACGCGAAGAAGGACCGCGCCGAGTTCGTGCGGAGGCTCACGTCCACCGCCCTCGTCCTTCCTGCTTTCGACATCACGGACGGCAAAGTCGTCGGCGGCGGGTTGGCGGCGTCTCTCGCGCAGCAGGGCGCCGGTCTCGTTGATGCGGCCAAGTTGTTCGACTACACCACTGTCCTCCTCTCGGAACCGACTCTCTCGTTGAACGACACCGACAACCGCGTGAGCACGCATACGTTTCGCATCCAGAACACCGGACCGGAGGAGGTCACGTACAACATCTCGCACGTCGCCGCCTCTACCATCTCTTCCAGGAACAGCATCTGGTACCCAAACACATATTACCCGCCTCTGCTCTCGGTCACTGGCTCCTTGTCAGAGGCTAAGACCGTCACGGTTGCTGCTGGGGCTACTTCGGACATCGAGATCACAGTATCTGCTCCCGATGTCACTGCCGAGAGTGGTGCTCTCTGGAGTGGCAAGATTTTGCTCGCGGGCTCCAACGACGAGCTCCTGACGGTGCCCTACATCGGCATCGAGGCATCGACTTACAACTGGACTCCATTGCACCATAGCCCGGAATCCTACCGCTACGACCAGACCGACGGAAGCCTGTACCCGATCGACTACCAAGGTCTAGCTTACCGTCCTGCCGAGTTCGACTCGCCCGAGGTCTACTTCGCCTTCAGGTACGGCACGTATGAGTTCTCGGTCGACCTCGTCGGCGTCGACTGGAAGACGGAGCAGTTCTCGTACCCGCCGCAACACGCCTCTGGCTCCCGGGCATGGTACGGGTCCGTTCGGTTCCAGTCATACGAGGGCGGCGGCTACATGGACTTCCCCATGCGCGAGGTCGTCCGCTTCAACCTCGGCACCTACATCACGTTCCGGTCCTTCGCCAACGGAACCGACATTCCCTCGGGCCGCTACCGCATCTTCACACGCGCCCTCCGCATCTTTGGCGACGCGGCGAACCCGGACGACTGGCAACTCTTCCTCTCGGACCCCTTTTCGATCCAGCTGGGCGATGATCCCATCCCTGGACAGAACGCGACGTGGACTTCGAGTGTCCCGGCGTCAACGGCCGCGGCTACGACAACAATCACGACTGCGGCTGCTCCCACGACCACATCGGTCGTCACGACTACGGCCCCGATCTCCGTCCCTGGCAGTACCACGACGCTCTCAGCAACTGCTACGCCTACCGGCCTCGCTGACGCCTTTACCTCTCTCAAGCTTCAACGCCTGCAGGAGGACACACCCTTCATCATCGACCCGGCCGCCTGGATGGAGCTCCACGTCCAGATCTCCCTCCCGTCCCCCGTCCCCGCCGACTCCGTCATCTCCTTCGCCGTGCCCCCCGAGATCACCGACATCGCCCAGGACGTCCAGCTCTCCGCCTCGGGCGCCCAAGCCGGCCACGCCTCCTTCGACCCGGAGACCCGGCTGTACACCATCGAGCTGGCCGAGTGGACGACCTGGAACAAGAACATGGTCGGCAACTTCTTCGTCATGTGCCGCTTCACGCCCGAGTTCGCGGCCTCGATGAAGCAGGGCACGTACGTCGTGCAGTTCCCGACAGTCGGCAGGGTCCACGAGGCCAGCGTCTACTATACCGCCGTCGACCGCTCCGCCGTCTACGAGCGGCTGTCCACCGCGCCCTTTGACGGAACGTTGCTGTACACCGCCGAGGTGGAGGTGCCCGCGTCCCTGGGGCCCTGGGACTTCGTCCGCCTCACCACCTCCCACGCGGCCAACTCGGACGGCTTCGTCTGCGCCAACTCAAGCGTGGCCGTCGGCACCGCCCTGGACGCCGAGAACCGCATCACGGCATCCACGGACGTGACGGCGTCCGCGACGGAGGTGTGCAACGTGAAGAACTTCCGGGCCGTGTACAACGAGACCCTGGCCGGCGACGAGGTCCTCCGCTTCACGGTGGCCAGCATCCAGGGCGACCGGGATATGTGGACGCTGAGCGTTGCGTACCTGCTCGACGTCCAGCTCTCGAACGGGACCATGGTGCTGTACGACCAGCGGACGCTGGCCTTTGAGAAGAACCCGCGCCTGAGGACCTGGGGGTTCAACGCGTTCGAAGGGGAGAGGGCGTAAGTCTGCGGACGTGATTCGTAGAGGATTCATGGCTAAGCTGTATACTACTATTTAATGTGGGTAACTTTGCGTAACCCTTTGCTCCAAGCACACAGATACAGACTTCCAAAGGTGTTCAAACTTTCCGAGTTCAACAACGTTGGTATAATGAATCTCACGGCTGCCTATCCTCACTCAAGCCTCAAAAATTTGTACAAAAAGCGCCTCCCATCAGTGGCAACCATGCCCTGAGAAAGAGTCCGGAAACCAAGACATTCACCTCGCCATTTTTTACTTGAACAACCTCGTATATGAAAACTCTGTGGGTCGCACTCGCGTGGGGTCGCTTCGGACATGACAACCCCCTTTGAGCACTCTCGTCCCGGACCCAAGCAGGGATCACGATTATCAGATGATCTGATAAGATTAGATGGGCTTCCTTGGACTACTCGGGTGAGCCCCCCCCCGCTAAATAACGCTCGGCGGGACCGCTTCTATGCCGGGAACCCATCGTGTGGGGTGTGTTGCGGATGCTACACGCGCTGGTGAAAATCACTCGCCAAGATCTCATCCTTCCAATAGCGCCGGCGATATCGGTCGCCCGTTGCGGACCAGGAGCCATGTGCTCGGGCACTGCGGTTTCTTGAGAAGAGGATTTCTGATTCCTGGCCATGTCCGAGGGGTTGGAGCGACCTGAGAGTTGGGTAGCATCAAGAAGACTCCAGGATATAAAGCCTTGACGAAAGTCTTGGACTGGAGAGACTGCCTTTACTCAACTCACTTCCATTCTGACCCCCAAACCACACAAACACACACACACACACATAACCACCACCAGCTCTTACTCCCCTCACACATCCACCATGCGTTTCTCCCTCGCCTGCACCGCGGCCTTCGTCGCCTCCCTGGCCACCGCCAACCCCCTCGCCACCCGCAACCAGATTTCGTGGGAGTTCCCCGAGTCCATGTCCGTCGCCAAGCGCCAGGACGTCCCGGCCCCGGGCACTCCCGCCTATCTCTGCCACGAGAACTGCGGTAAGTCCTCCATGGTTGTCCGAGTTGAATCCGTCGAAGGATATCCGTTGAGTGCTAGAATGCTAACGGCGGCGATCCCCCACCTAGGCACATCCATCACTCTCTCCCGCGAGGCGGGCTACTGCACCAACTACCTGTGGATCTCCCGCTACGACGCCTGTCTGCAGTGCGCCAACACGCACAACATCTGGCAGTACTATAGCAACTCCATCACCGCCTCCGCGGCGGCCTGCGGCTTCACTGCTGTGCCGGTCTAGAGATGGGAGTTGGCAAGAGAATTTGACGTCGGCGTTGGAAGATGAGAGGTTGCCTTTGGGTTGATGATTTGCAAATAGCAGTTAATGTGTAGCGTCGTCGAAAAGATATTCCAGTCTTTGCAGTTCCCCTTACGTTGCTCTGGGGCTCTAAGGAGTCTTCACAGACCACTTTGAGATGCTTATGAGTCCACCAAAGTACACTTTTCACAGATCTGGGGCTGGGAACCTTACACTCACTGACTGGTTCTATTCCATCGAGTGCGGCTGGACCACATTTTCGCCAAGGGCAGAGTAAAGCTGACAAGAGACAGTTTCTAGCTAATTACAATGTTCTGATGTTATTTATTTGTACATGACGAAGTGTACTAGCCTTCAGAGCTTTGAGGGTCACTGCAGCTAGCTTGTGCTTGACTTCATAGCATACCTCAGTGCACTGGAGATGTTTCTATAATACTTCAGAGAAAAAGTAGACTACTTTGGCCTGGGTTCAAGTGAGATCAAGCTGTACCTGTTCAGATCAAGCTGTAGCTGATTGGACTGAAAGGCCGACTGTTCAGAGTTCAAACACGCAGATCCAAAAAAGGCATATCGGTTTGGTTACATTTATACACACTTATTGATAGTCGTACGTGTGTCAACCTCATCCTTCAAACTGCCAATGATCTGCCGAAAATTCAAAACGAAATGGCGAGTTTCTATCAGTGACTTTCATGGCGCAGCCTCATCGCTGACTGGAATAGATTGACATCTTGTTATTGCTTTGTTCCCTTGGTGTCAGGAACCCCACCAAGGGTCTGGCGGGGGAGCTGGTGCAGGATGCACAATATCCCCCTGTGGAAAGGTTTTGATCCATTCTAGAAGTCCCTCAAACGTTTGCCGAATCTTTTCACATTCTAAGCCCTCTTTTGTATCAATAGCAAGCCGAATTGTGTGGGACGGATCAGGACAGTGACTGCCATGGGCGAGAAAGCTTCTCTCTGCCCTTACCCAACGCATGTCGAAAAGTAGCTCTAGACCTTGGGCGATACAAAACGGGCCGAAGGAACGGGTGTAGCGCCGGTCCATCCGGCCAAAGGACACCGGACTTCCAGTGATTCGAACGATTTCCTCAAACAAAGTTTCTGCAACGAATCGAAAGCAAGTCCAGTATTCAGCCGGAACCATTGCCAAGGTCTCGATTGCGCCGCCAACAATCTCGTAACGACGATCATCGCGCAACCGATGTGCCCTCCCGTATGACTGCTCGCAAGAATGTTGACTGTACTTTTCTGTGAGGCCGCTGATGTAGGCAAAGAAGTCACCGCGGCCATTGGAGCAACAGTAACGAATGAAGTCCCGTATGCCGGTCTCGGGGGTGACAGGAGTGAAGCACAGATCCGCAACCCAGTGGGTGATGAAACGATCCTGGGCTGCCAAAAAGCCGTCGTCGCATTCCTTCAGGATGCGCAAAAAGGAACCTTCAGAACTGGTTCGATGTATAACTTGTAACGCGAAGCGAGCGAGCGGTCGAGTGCGAAGAAACTCCGCGAGAGCTAAAAACTGAGGCTCGAAGCCCGAAGCTGTCGATACAGAGCTCATCATGAGCTCCAGTACGTCCGTCTTGACTTGAGCGCTCAATTTGGGGTCGGGGGCTGTTATCTGCGGAGATCGGGCAACCCCCAAGTATAAGTATGATGTGGTGGCGACCATTATCTCAGCAGCCTCGATGTCAATGAAGAGATGCCCGCTCTTTTTCGGGTTTCTGAAGAACTTCCTCACAGTCTCGTGTGCGAGCTGGACAGTCCAATTTGCCGAAGCGCCCAGGCCTGCAACTCTGCCGTGGGCCCGAGCTGACGCAGACGGGTCCTCTACGCGGTGTACTTCTACCAGCAGGCCGCAATGCTGGTGAATGAGATGATAAACCCGTTCCCAGCTTCTTCCGAATTGTATCTTGTTCCTGGCAATAAACCCCCTCGAAACATCAACCGTCTCGCCATCAGACCATGGGACGTGGGTTGGGCCAAAGATTGCAATCGCCTCCCAGAGCTCGTCAAGCTGCAGAGGTGACCACCGCTGTGACCCAACGATCCATGTTAACATTTGCTTGGTGTAAGATGGACGGTTTGGGCTCTTGGATATTTGACTTTCCTGCATCATGCGGAAGTAAAGGTACAGATCTTCCAGATCCACCGGCAAAGCTTCGAGGGTCATTCGGAGGTCGGAGATTGTAAAGCAATCTTGGCTTTGTAAACGAATCTGAAGGTCTTTCAGAACGAGAACCACCCAGAGTGTTACTCCGGAAGCCTTCGAAATGAGATACTTCTTCATGTCATTAATCTCAGCCTCTACTTCAGCTGGTAGGATTATCTGATCCCTAGCGGCGCCAGGCGTTGTTGGGTGTTCGTTGTCGTCGGAAACATCCCAGTCCGGGTTGTCTATGATCCTGTTCCAAGCTGATCGTATCTTGAAGATGCCATCGTCTATGATTTTCAAGATATCTCTCCGATTGTTGTCCTGAACAGAAATGTGACGGAACTCTCGAAACCCCTTGGCAATGTCAGCGTCGGGCCTGCTGAGGAAGATGATTCGCATCCGTCCTGAAGATAAGCTAACGAGTCGGCGGAACATTGCGGTGATATTTGCCCGGATATTTTGAGGATTGTCATCCTTTTCCGACTCATCGAAAGCGTCAATGACTGCTACCGTGTTGGGTATGGAAGAGGAACCAGAGAGTAGTAGAAGGACGTTTTGCAAAACACCTAGAGGCCAGGTAACCAGACCATTACATTGCCTGACCAGATCTCGATAGATGTCTTTCATAGCGTGGAAAGCGGCCAGGTTGTCTCCAATGATATCGAAGATCAATGTTCGGAGCATCGAGTCATGCTGTGTTCCGCCGGTGACGCCTCGAGCCGAATAGAACCATGCACAGACTGACCAAGGGTTGGCATCCAGACACTCTTTGGGGTTTTGGCGAAGAGTCTGCAGGATTGTGTTGGCAAGCACCGACTTGCCGCTTCCTGCTTTCCCAGAAATCCAAAGAAGACCACCGTCGTCCCGCCACTTCATGTACTCCTCGTTGACCCATAGCCACTGATTTGTGTCGGCTAAAGCATCAACAATCTGATATTGCCGTTGATACATGCTGTTGAATCGGAGGCTCTGTAGACACTCTAGATTTTGACTGGTAAGCTTATACCCCCAAAACATTTGTATCCGTGTTTTCGATGCTATGTGTTCCCCCGCGACTTACCCTTGTACTCTGTTGATTTATCAACCCAAGCATCTGAAATCGAACCCCAGCCCACCTTTTCACTTGCGAAGTCCTCTGGCGAGGCGCTCACACATATCAGAACTCGAAGACCGTGACCCACCTCTTGGAGTAGATCAACAAGTTGCTGGAAGTCTGATGGTTGGATGAGCTGTACACTATCGAGTACGAGGACTGCGCTCTTTTTGTTGTGATAAGCTCGTTGAAGAATGGACGCCATTATAATCCGCAGCAACGTTAGATGATTGCTAGTTAAAGGCTTCGCCATCTCCAGCCAGGTTTTGTCATCCATAACTTCTGGAGTCCCTATTTGATCGCCACTCTCAGGATAAAGTGTAGATAGAGACCATGGTTTGATTTTTTCTGCATCCATTGTAGAGCCAAGGATTTTTACCAAGTCTTGCAAAGACTTGTGGGAAAGTGATAGCATAAATGCGGCCATGGAAGACTCGGATCCGCAGATTGATAGAAGTAGCTGGGTAACAATGCCCCAGAGAGCTTTTGCGAGCAAACTCTGTGGCTCGGTTTCAGATAAGCGAGTTGATCCAGGCGAAACCAAGGAGGCGAACGAGAAATAAACCTTTGGAAAGTATTGTTCTTCCATTGCAAACTGATCCGACGCAACGTGAATACCAAGGAAACTCGAAGCCACAGCTGTTGGTGACGCAATATTCTGTCGGTACCACAAAAGACGAGACTCCTGCTTCGACCCCGGTTTGTGTGGCTTCATCCAGAATATCGCCCCAGAGCAGTGGCGGAACGAGGAAACTTCGTCGCCAGATACTCGGTTATGATCAAGGCTTTGATACATTATGCGGAGTTTGCGACCGGTTTCAGTGATCTGCTTCAGGAATCCAGTAAGGCCAAGTGCTGCTGCGGTGGAAATAGGATTTAGGATTAGCGTCTTCAATCCTAAATCGGCTATCTGAAGCCCCCATTCGCTCGCTGAAGGGGACTTTTGGCTGATGATTATCCATTTAATATTCGCGATGGTTCTCGAACTTGACTTTGTAAAGTCCATGAGATTCGATATGCTGTTACCATAGACATCCGTTATGCAGGACTCCGGGTCAGAGATTACCAGTACAAGTTGTTGGGTTTGATTAATCTGACGGATGTCCCTCACGATTTCGAGAAACAAATCTACCAGAACAGCAAACCCGGAGGGTTCGTTTCGAATGTTTTTGACTCTCCGAGAAAATGACCGCCGTATTTGCGGCAGGACTGGTTCTTCATAGCGTGAATTGGCCAACAGGCCATATACCAGTCCCGCAAGAACGTCGGTGACAGTCAGCAGCGGAGTGGCTTTGCCCGGGACGCAAAAGAAGTGGGAGACGACGGGGTCTCGGAACAAGGCATTGGACTCGAACGCGTCCAACATCTTGGCGGCCAGGAGTGGGCGTCCAAAGCCAGATTCATTGCGTACCCAGAGAAGTTGGCCGGCATTACTCGTCAACCATTTCCCAAATTCCTCATTTTCACCAAGTAAGTCGCTAAATGCCCTTGCATACCAAGCTGGATTGAGACTTTTGATCCAGGATCTTTGGTTCTGAGGGTCAATGGCCGACACGTCGGAAAGAAATGAGTCGTTTTTCTGGAAGGGTGTACTAGGATGGTACGAGCCTAAAATTAAACTTAAGCATCTGCTGTTTGTGGTAGATCAAAAATCAGTCTTACCGCTTGGGAAATGATAGTTTAGATCACCAAGATGAATTCTGTTGTTGTCGCCGAAGTCAGACCTGATGATGGAAGGTCTGGAAGGAGAATGTGGCTTCGACCCTCTTGCACTTATTTCAGGTTCATCAATTTCCGTGGCCGGGAAATCACAAGAGGAAAACATCTTTCTGATCCGTGAAGCGCTTAGTGGCCGCTGAAAGCTGCCCAACAACAGGGAAATAAATGAAGCGTCAGACGGAGGTTCCCAAACGCATCGCGAGACATTTTTCAAGAGACTGTTAAGCAGCTTGATGATGATAAGAAAATCTGACCAAAGAGGAAGGGAGGTCAGTCAGTTGTGAAAAGAGGGGTATTTATCACATTTGGCCAAGGAGAATGCCATATCGACAGCCACAGGGCCGCCATCCCACCCCTCCACGAATCGATGATGGTTGGGCTGACATGCTGGCTGCATAGATCTTGGCAAGAATACTGCTCAGGGTGGTTCGGGCTGACATCACGTGGTGATGCGTTGTCAATAGGAGACGCCCTTGTGACTGTCCGCATCAAACCAGGCTGAGGCTCCAGGAGAGGACATGGCGGTCGAAGGAAACTTCGCTAACGTGTTATTACAACCGTCTTTTGGAGTTTTAGTCGTCAACAGCACTGAGTTCATATCCGTGAAAAGACACAGTACTAATATGGTAAGTTTGGCCCCTCCAAAGCACCTCGATCGCCGCTGTTGATTGGGACGACGCTGACCTCTGACTCTCAAAATGCCAGGCCGAGACCCTTGGAGTGACGGCTGGAGTCGTTGGCTTAGTCGCCACAGCCATCGGCTTTGTTCAGACAATCAGGAAGGCCCAGGAAAGCGTCAAAGGGGTACCAAACACTCTCCAACATGTGTCTTCCGTCCTCGACGCCATATCCTACACACTGGACCTCGTTGGACGGGAGCCTCGCCTCCATACCGTTGGCGTCGAGGACCAGGTTCGGTCCACCACCCGCTGCTTGATGGAACTACATGAATTCTTCGAAAAGTTGCAAGCCAGATTTCAAAAGGGCAAAGTCAAGAATTATATGCATGCTTTGACGACTGGAGATGCCGATGAAAATGAGCTGGTCAAGAAGATTACCCGTCTGGACGGTGCCAGAGCCGAACTCCTAACTCGGATATCTGTCGTTCATGTGGGATTGACAGGCAATATTCATGACGGCTTCAAAGTTGCATTGAAGATCCTCGAGGAAACGAACACCAGGGTCCAGGAAGCCATCGGACTTAATCTAGTTCTGGCGACGAGGCTACAGAATAGAGAGCTTCTGTTGGCAGGTAATACAAACCGAAGCCTCATATTTGACAAATGACACTGCTCGTTTTGGTGTGTTGCTAACATGTTAATAGGTCCTGGCATTGTTGCCCTTGATCCTCCCGACATTGTGGCATTGAAGCTCGGCGGTATTGAAGAGACAGATGCCCAAACTCAAGAATCCCAGCAAGAGGCACAGAACAGACAGAACAACAATCCCAACTTGAACTGGGTAGACAATGTCACATTAGATGACCCGCGTATCTTTGTTGGGAACCTGGGTGTTAGTGAGCATTCAAACCCACGTGTGGGCGATGTGAGATCGAATGTCACCCGTAGCACTTTTGGAAAAGGCCTACGACTCATGAATGGGCATGTTGGCGGGGAAGCAGCGAAATCTTTCGCTGAGAGCTTCTTCAAAGACTGAGTGTTATGGCATGGTGTTGCTGTCCTTTGCTGTCTCTACATAGATGCGGGCATGCGCTTCTTGGTGTATGTTTGATTCCGACTTCCACCAAGTTGAGAGATGAGCAGTTGCAGGCCACGACATGGAGCGGAGCAAGTCTACGTACCTCACATGTTGGTTTAAAGAAAGAAACCCACCTACAACCAAGTGAGTAATTACCGAAAATATAATCGAACAATAGTTTACAGAGAGAACCAGAAGCTGAAAACCAAAACGCGTCCTCGCCAGCGGAGGTCGTGTTTGCAGGCAAAAAGCCTAAGTATAATCTTAATCGCGATGCGCTGCGGTGTCTCAACTTTGTAATCTTGAGCGATCTCTTGATTGAAAGATGTGTAGGCGAGGCGACGGAAGGGTAGAGCGGGTATGGAGGCTCAATGGTATCAAGATTCTAGTGTAATGTTACTACTGAGCACATGCCCTCCTTGAAAAAGCCACGCCCGCCAACGCCACAGCCAATCCGAAAGCATTAAAGTGGTTCTTAGCCCAAGAAAATGTGGGGAGACTAAGATCATCAAATCAGCCCATATGTGAAGCCGAATAAGTAATCATTCCGAGAAAGGGTTTGCAAGGTTTGCACTTGAATGAGCTTGAAGGTTACAAGCCTCGGCATGGCTTGATCCGGATAGTTCGGTCTTTCATCATTGTACTGTTGTTTGTAATCCAATCCAGATAATCATTACCCAGGTCGGGGCTGATCTCGTAAAGCCTCCGTGTATGAATCAAATAGGAACATGCAACCGGCGGTTTATCAATTGAGTCTGGCGTATCTATATAGTGCACTTTCTCGCATTCAATCGATCTTTTCTTTTTTCTCCTGCCGCTTTTACAGTGTTCGTTCGCTTTACAGTCTATCCACCTTTCAGCTACCTTCTATCCAACCCGGGTTCCTTGATACAACATCGCATAGCTGCCGCATCATGACTGTCTCCACCAAGCGATCTGTTCTGATAACAGGGTAAGAGAACATTTGGCTGTTTTGCAATTCATGCAAGTAAAGACTATGAAGGTTTACTGATTTCGCTACTACGGCTTAGATGCTCTGAGGGCGGTTCGGGCAATGCTCTGGCTCTGGAGTTTGCAGCCAGGGGTCTTCGGGTGTTTGCTACTGCTCGGTCACTTAAGTCGATAAACGCTCTT
Source organism: Colletotrichum destructivum (assembly GCF_034447905.1). Taxonomy (NCBI): domain Eukaryota; kingdom Fungi; phylum Ascomycota; class Sordariomycetes; order Glomerellales; family Glomerellaceae; genus Colletotrichum; species Colletotrichum destructivum. The sequence continues at coordinate 3,759,421 of NC_085901.1, read as the reverse complement.
TCGGAGAAGGGAATTGAAACCTTCGCTCTTGACGTCACTTCTCCAGAGAGCATTGCTCTCTTACAACAAGAGATCGCCAAAAGAACAGGCGGCAAGCTTGACATCTTATTCAACAATGCCGGAATGAGTGAGTTCTCCTTGGTCCCCGTCGCTTCGATGATCTTGGCAGCAATATTGCTCCGGGGTCGATTCTAAAACCGGTTTACTTTGCCACGAACGAACTTTGCTAATGAATCTATAGTGTACGAGGCGCCGGCTATCGAATCTGATACCCAGCAAGTCAAGAAAATGTTCGATACCAATGTATTCGGACTCTTCGACGTTGTATCAACCTTTGCGCCTCTTCTTATCGCTGCAGCATCTGGCTCCAACACCGAGCCGATCATTGTCAATGTGGCGTCCATCGTCGCACGCGTTCCTTTCCCATTTGCGTCCGCTTACAATGCATCAAAGGCAGCCGTGTCTTCCTATTCGGACACCCTCAGACTTGAACTCAGTCCACTGGGAGTGCGCGTCGTCACACTCTTCATGGGCGAGGTCTCTACACGCCTTATGTCGCAAGACAACATCAAGTTTGAGGAAGGGAGCCTCTACGCTGATGTCGAGCACAAGGTCAAGGAAAGATCGGCACACCATGCAAAGGCATCCGTGACCCCGGATGTATTCGCAAAGCAGGTCGTGTCCAAGGTCTTAAGTGGCAGTAATGACAGCTACATCTGGAAAGGCACAAACGCCTTCTTGATCTGGCTCCTCAACGCCTTCGGCCCCCGCAAGGTATTCGACTCGGTCATGAAGGGCGCGGTAGGGCTCAACGACAATGCCTTGGTAAAAAAGATATACGAGCGAGGACAGCGACTGGCGGCTTCCTAGAGAGGGGATGAGGTGACAAGTTGATCACACTGATTTCAAGCGTTTGCTGTTGATTGATAGACCTTTGGTAAACATATGATTACTACTCTTAAGAGTATGTGACAGATTCTTGTTTTGGACTGGGAGTAAAACTTGCCTGTCTTCAAGGAGAGATTCATGTATGGACATGTATGGAATTGAGCTGGTTGACACATTAACTATAGTCGCTATAATGAGTATCTTTAGCATAGAGTCGATTACAGACCTCTCTCAGGTGAAAAGCTGCTCATAAGGATCGCCGAAATATATCCAATCCGGGACATCTAACAGCCCTTTGGAAAAGAAAGGACAATTGGGGACTTGATCTGCCTCTTGTAATCCCTTATCCTGTCGTTGTTCCAAATTTGGATGCCATAGACATTCTGAGGGTGAATTTCGCAGCAACCTGCTTCACGACACTCCCAAAACAACTGCTTAGACCCCGAATGCAGGGTTCAAGGTGCGAAAAGGCGTTCCTGGAAGACCTAGATATTTGGGCCAGAGGCTCAAGCTAGAAGAAGAGTCTCTACGATCAGCGCTTTCAAGACAGAATCTGAAAGCCTTCATCTCTTTGTTTGCCGTTATCCTGAAGCGGGAACGTTTTGGCGCCGTCTTGCTTGGGTCTTACTCAGGGAAGCACCCGGCTTCATCTTCTACGGCCCTAATCGCAGAAATACTGAACAGTTGCCTTTTGATACACATCTTTCGTTGCTGATGCCTCCTTCTGCGAGTCTTCTGCAGAGTTTTGGAAGATGCAAAGTCGATCAATCCAAATGTAGCCGACAACAAAGTGTTGAGCAGCCCTTATAGCGTCCTTGAAGACTGGTTGTTCCAGACTCAACGATGCGACGGTCGACAAGATAGGGTAAAAAAAAGAAACGTTTGGGATACTAGAATGGAACGTCGGAACTGGGCAAAAGTGAGGGCCAGCGGCCTGCTCCCTCAGCCGCAACAAGGGGCTGCTTCGTATACCACCTCACTCGGCTCAAATGATTGATTGCCAACCGAGCCCAATGACTGACCGTCTCTGAATAAGCGATAAAACTGCACGCCCTCATGCAAGGTACTTTTTTCTTGGCTGGCATGTCTCAGCCAGCTGACATCTCGTCGCACAAGCGGGGGAAACACCACCACTTCACCACGTGCACCAGCACGAGGACAGGAAGCGAAAACAGCCTCACTCTACTCCTGATGTATCACAGAAGGTTGAAACCTCTCTGCTGCTTATGGTCGATCGGATCGCCAATCCTTGAGCCCATGCAACCCTGAGCTTGATGTAGATATCCCAAGCCAACACTCTGGCGACTATGGAGACGAGGAGCTTAGCCGACAGCCTCGACGGCCTTCGAGCCACCGCCGACGCCGCGTTTCGACTAGCATTTATGTTCAGCAAGGTCGAAAGCAAGCTGCAGGCTGAGATCCGAAGAGTCGCCAGTGAGATCCAGGGTATTGCTGGCGCGCTGCACCAACTCTCCCTCCTAGCATCGATCCTCGGAGACGAATCGGGTTGCAACCGCACGTCTGAAGCAGTCCCATCACAGCTTGCATCATGCCATCGGATACTCGAAAACCTCGAAAGACGACTATTGATACGGAAGAACGATGCTCGCTCCAAGAACGCAGCCTCAAAATGGCCTTTCACAACGGCCTGGACAAGAGACCTGCTTAGAGAGCTGAGCGAACACAGAGATGTCATCAACCGGGGGCTGTCTGTAGAGTCGATGACGGATCTCACAAAAGTATTTTACAACGAGAAGTATGTCATGGTCATCGACCAGGACGGTGCCATCTCCAAGCACACCCAGGTGTCAGCCCTCGTGGCGGCTCAACCGGATGCCCTCGACGTTCTTGGGTTCTTCCTCAAGTTTGACCAACGGGCCCTCCTCAACAATATTTTGCAAGCGTCACACGCCTTGCACAGCTTTGGGTTCTTCAAAGACCCCGATTTCGAGGACTGGCTTGACGGGAAGCGGTCCAAGTTATGGATCACGGCGCCTGCGGGAGCAGGGAAGACTGCGTTCGCTAGCGCGATGGTACGCGAATCGATCCTGCGACGGCGCAACTACCCTGTGGTAGTTTACGTCTTTTGCAGCTTTGAAGACACGCAAACTTGTAATCCGGTCAATGTTCTGAGCACCATCGCTGCCCAGGTCGGGCGGCAAAACGAGGCAGCTTTCAACCTACTGAGGACCTACCACCAGGAACTACATCAGGACAAGAGAAACGTTCAGAGGCCCACAAGTGGGCACCTGAAATCCCTTTTGTGGGAGATATCCAAGTGCTTTGGGCATGTCATGATCATAGTTGATGGCGTGGATGAATGTGGTAGCGATAGCGCCAACGTTGTAGAGTCACTGGCTGCGCTTGCCAACCAAGACGGCGGTGCCCTGGGTCTGGCGATCGTCTCAAGAGAAAGCGAGAGCATTCGAAATGTGTTACAAGATGGCTTTCGAAAAGTGAGCATCGTCCATTCCGAAGACGAGTTACAACTGTTCACCGCGACGGAGTTGGAAAAACGGGTCGCCCGCAGCCATATCAAGTTCGACTATCCAGAAATGAAGGACGAGGCCATCCAGAAACTCTGCTTCGGCCCAGATACCACGTGAGTTTCAGATTGTTCCATATCGGATATACAACTAATATCGGAACAGCTTCTGGCAGATACGCTGTCACATAGACTACATGTGCACACTAAAGTCTTGCGACGCCATGCTGGAGTTTTTGCAAACAGTCCCTTGTAGCCTCGAAGCTACCTACACAGCCATTTTGAAAGGCTTCAGCAAGAGGAATCCGGCATCCCAAAGCTTGATTCAGGCAACTCTACTGTTGGTTGCATTTTCGAACCCGCCACTTACTACCCAAGAATTGTGTCAAGCGTTGTCGACAATAGACATAGGCACTAGTGATCCTCGAGACGCCGCTGTACGAACGTATCCGGAAGTCGATGAGACAGAGGTCCTCAACCAATGTGGTGTTTTTCTTCAGAAGTCAGCACTGGAGGAACGCATCGAGTTCTCCCACTACACCGTACGGGAGTTTCTCAGAAGCATCGACCCATCCGATTCCGATCTCTCCAGGTTTTCCCTCAACGAGATTAGAGTCAACCGGATGCTCACCTCGTGTGCTCTACGATTTGTATGCCTGGAGGACTTCTCACGATTTCCGGGGTTGTCTCTTTCCGAAGAAACTTTTATTCAGAATCGACATACACGTTTCCCTTTCTACAGGTTTGCGGCTTTGACTTGGCACAAGCTAGCGGAAAATTTACAGGATGACGCGGAACTGTTGTCAGAGGCCATGGTTCTTTTCGACCCGACACAGACTCCGAACTTCAAGTCATGGTGCCTAGAAGTATGCCGCCACTACCTACTCCACGGCTCTTGGAGTGCATGGAGAGACGAGCGCGACGCGTCGGCTCGGATAGACGCAGAGGACAACGCCGGCTCCGTCTGTTCGGAAACCACGCAGATCTTCAACATATCAACCGACTCAGCATTCAACACCTCCGAAGGGGAGTCCTCAAAAAGCGAACCGGAGATGATTGCAGGAAATCGAAGCATATGGAGGTGGAGGAAACACGCCCCCAGACGGGACTGGCACCGGGGTCATACGAGACGTCTCGCCCGGATCATTCGACGAGGAGACTTTACCCCCTTGCACATGGCCGCTCTGCTCGGGATCAAGGTCGTCTGCCAAGAACTCATAAACCGCGGAGAGAACGTCAACCGACCAAGCAGAATAGGCACGCCTCTGCACTGCGCCCTCGGCGGACCGTTCCTCATCGCGTGCCACGACATGTCGAAGCAGAGACGGCCGGACGGTTGGTTGGAGCGGCCGTCCCGGGAAACTGTGGAACTCCTCATCAGGTCGGGGGCAGACTGCACGAGGTCCCTACCGAGCCAGATGTACTCCTGGGAAACAACCGGGGCCCTGTCATTGAAAGCCGCGGAGTGGGCGGGCGACTGCGAGCTTTTCCGCCTCGTGGTACGAGGGGGAGCCCAGCTCCACGACAGCGACACGCTCGTCTTCCGCACTCTCTGCCGCCGGTGGTCCAAGCATAAAGACCAGGGCGCATTGTCGATGATTGTGTCCATCTTGGACCTGCTCAGCAACATGGTCGCCAAGGGCGAAGGAGAGTCCGCCGCGTATCTGAAGGCGTTCCAAAATTCCGTCTCAGAAACAACAGACATCGACGCCGACTTGGCCTGCTCCGGGGGTATCTCGGACGAGATGATGATCAGTGAGATGTGGAAAGCCATCGAAGAAGATAACCTGAACGTGCTGGAAGAGAAAATAAGCAACCCTCGATGCGCTGGGATCCTCCATGGCGACGCACTCACCGGCCTGCTCGAATCCGCGGTTGCGTTTTCGTCGATTACTTGCCTGGACTACCTGCTCACACGATATGCGGAAAATGAAGGGCTTGACGACCGCAAAGCAACCATGGTACTGAACTGCATCTCACACAAGTCGGAAGACGTCCTCGTGTGTCTGCTCAAGCACGGCTCCAGAACGACCCAAGCCGGCCATGAAGGCAACACAGTCTGGCACCTCGCCGCTCGAATTCCCGGTGTCCATGAGCTGCTGAAGTGTCTCCTCGCCCGTGTAGACCCCGAAGAATGTGCGGCAGCCCTTCGCGCCGTCAACAAAGCTGGCCAGACCCCCCTTGGTGGAGCCCTGCTTTGCCAATGTCACCAACAGGCGTCAACCATCATCCGTCAGTTCTCGGACGACACAAGCATCCTGCAGAGCATCAAACCCCCATTGAGCCGTATCATAGCCAATATCAATCAGGTTGACGTGCTCAAGGAGTTGCACGCGAACAACATGGTACAAATACCGACGATAGAGTCGCCGCTGAACCACCTGGAGCGGCACGCAACCATAGAAGTCGTTCGCGAGCTTTTGAGTACATACGCCTACAAGCCGTCAGAGTCAGGCAGAACACCACTCGAGAATTACATGATGGTAACCAAGCTGCGTGACTACAAGAAAGATGTCCTCGTTGCTCTGCTCCATGCAGATCTGGCACAGACAAGTGAACAGACAACTCGCAACATATGGGAGTACGCCTGCAGGATCCTACGCGAGACATTGAAGCAGTCTACGGGAACGAGCCACGTAGAATCTGTGACATTTCTCAGAACCCTGATAGAACATGGATGTCTGGAGTCCTACGAGGAAAAGACGGGGTTGTCCGGGCTGAAGGAGATCGGCCTGCTGTTCGGGACGGAGAAGCTGCCCTCCAACCACGACAACGTCTCCGCAACCGAGGACATCTTCATCTTGGTGTTCGACTCCACGACCCAGCCGACTTTCTTCCAGAGCAGCAACCTGGACGTCATCGTCCTGAAATGGGCCATGTACTACGACTCCATGTTTCTCTTCGACCGACTCCTCCAGGCCGGGGTCGACGTCCGCAAGAGGGGAACGCACGAGAGCAACGCGCTGGAGTTCCTGTGTTCCAACGGCAGCGGGCCGAACGGCTTCAGGATGCTCGTCAAGCTCATTGAGAGAGTCGACAAGGCGGACCTCGACCAGTTGACGCCCTCTGGAGAGGGCCTGGGGTTGCTGCATCGACTCGGGCTGGTCGACGGCCACACCAGCAAATCCTTCGGCTGCCCGTCCTTCCGCTCCCTGGCGCCGACGGCGAACGTGCCATACCCACCGCCCAAGGGCTTCTCTGTGCTCGGAACCGTAGGCTTCGCGCAGGCAAGACGGCCGCTGGAGAACGCAAAATTCAGCCTGGTTCAGCGGCTGCTGGAGGAGCAGGTCGACTGCCACGTTCCCAGCCGATCAAAGCGCGCCTCGCCCCTCGGCATGCACATCAGCGCCGGCTACATCGACACAGCCAGGCTAATCCTCCGTCATGGGGGCCACACAAGCCTTTGTGCAGCGGACGTGTATGGGTGGACGCCTGTCGCGTGGGCGTGTGCCCACGGATACACAGAGTTGCTGGGAGACATGGCCGAGGCCGGCTGCCCGGAGCCGATCTGGGACTTCAAGGCGCAGGTATCGCTGACAATCTGGGGGACGCCGGTCCAGCTGTTCAAGGACTTCAGCGCTCTGCACCTCGCCGCGATGGCTTCGCCGGAGACGGTCACGTTCTTGCTGGACGGCGGCTTTGCCACCGACCTCGACGTTGCTGCCGCGGACCTGTCGACCCCGTTGCACCTCGCGACCTATTTTGGCCTGAGCGACACGCTCCGACTGCTGGTGTCTCGAGGGTCCGACATCAATGCCCAGACTGCCGTGGGGATTACTCCTCTGCACATATCCGTGATGCACCAAAATGAGCCGATAGCCGCGCTTCTCCTCGAGCTCGGAGCGTGTCACCTGAAGACGAAGAAAGGGGAGACGCCGCTGGATATTGCAATGAATAAGAACAACAAGAGTCTCATGGATCTCATCAGCAAGAGCCTTAGGAGAGTTCCGGCGGACCAACTGACGACGACGACGACGACGACGACGACGACTGGTGATACGGACCGAGTCCAGAGACACCTTATGGCCGCGATGGCGAAGGCGATGGAGGACGCCATCGAGCAGCGGAACCACGCGGCATGCGAGAGGCTCCTCAAAGACGGGTGCCCGCCCGACATCAAGATGCGGTCCTGCCACACCTGTACGGCTCTCGTGTTCGCGCTCTCACGCAAGGCGATCTCGACGGCCATCATCGACACCCTCATCGCCAAGGGCGCGAGCTTCCGGGGCGCGTCGTGTGCCCGGGAGGGTATCCGGGTTTCCTCTGGCCGCGGCGTCCGGTTCTTCGAAGACGAGAGCAGCGAGGCGAGCTCCTACGAGAGCTGTTCGGCATCCTCAGACAGCGAGGAGGAAGAACAGGCGACGCAGCGCTGGCCGATTCAGGGCTCGACGTGTCTCGACTTTCTCATGTGGGAGAAAGACTTCTCGGAGAAGGTATCGGAGTGGCTTGGCCTGATCTCGGACAAGGACATGATCTGGCTGCTAGACAACTCGTCTGCCGTCCAGGTCGCCATCGACGCCAACTCCCCCGAGACTCTGGAGGCCTTGTTTTCGCGTGTGTCGGAGCTCGGGACCGTAGATGGACGCAACCTCATCCAAGAGCTAGTGAACGAATCCCCAACCCGCCGGACAGAATACCGCGAGAACTCGCCGTTGCACGACGCGGCGGAAGAGAAGAGGGCCAAGATAGCCAGACTGCTCCTCAAGCACGGCGCCGACGTCGACAGCCAGAACCAGTCCCAGGAAACCCCTCTACACACCGCGGTCAAGGCGGAAAGCCGGGCGATGATCGCCCTCCTCCTCGACCACGGAGCCTCCCTGCATATCCGCGAGAAGCGCGGCCACACGCCGCTCGAGCTGGCCATCAGCGACGCCGGCACGGAGACGGTCCAGCTCCTCCTCGACAGGGGCGCCCGCGTCGAGCGCAACCTCGCGTCGGACTCCAACTTCATGTGCGAGTCGACGCGGATGGCCGTGTCGATGCTCAAGGCCGGCGTCCGGCTGGACCAGGTCGGCAGCTTCGGGATCCCGATCTGGACGCCCGCGCTGTTCAATGTCGAGCTGGCGACGTACGTCCTCAACTCGGACTGCGGCGGGGACCTGATGGTCGGCGCGACGGGGCGGGTCATGTGGAAGCTCGTGTGGTACGTCCACGTCATCGACGACGTGAGCCCGATGCACAGGTCGTTGCGGCTGCTGTACCGCCGGCTTGGCGCCGGGGCGATGCGGCAGATCGCCGAGCTGAAGGGGGATGGGCGGGACAAGCCGTTCAGTCTTTTGTGCTTTTGTGCTTACTACGGGCTCGCTGAGGAGGTCAAGGTGCTGGTGCGTGTGGGCTGTGATGTCGAGTTCGAGGGCTCCGCGGTTGGGACTGCACTCATGGCTGCGGCGCATGAGGGACGGATGGGCATCGTCAAGCTGCTCGTCCTCGCAGGGGCCAGGGTGCAGTATGAGAGGGATGGTGTCTGGCAGAGTGCCGTTGCGGCTGCTGTTAACTTCCCCGAAGTACTGAGCTGGCTACTTGTTGGGAGGTACTCGGAACAGGCAAGGATTGAGGAGCCTTCATCTTGCTGGGACAAAGATCTCCAGGATGGAGTCTGTCTTTGGAGTGGATACTGGAAAGGCGTATTTCCACTAGAAGGCAAGTATGCGAAATGTTGGGGAGACTCCATGCTGCTGTGGCTCTCGCGGCTGGAGAAAGCAAGAAGAAATTGTAGCGGCAAGGTGGTGATATCCCATCTGATAAATATAGGTGGCCAATGTTGATGATCCTGGAGTTGGATCCTGATAAGTTCCCGGTGCGGTAAGAAGGTTGGTCTAGCACTTGGTTATACTGTCTCTCGGATCGTCGGGTTCTCCATATCTATCTAAAAATACACTTCTTCAAGCTTTGAAAGGAGGTGTCTAGACATGCTGAAGCCTCAGGTTGTCTGGAGGATGAGATTCACACAGCAATATCTGAACCTCAGTGGTAGACAATTACCTTTACTTGGAGATACACGGGCATCCCAAACAACCGAAACCGCCCGATGTCCCCCAATGCAACCATGATAACCCAAATCCCGTAGAAATGACGACGTCCATGCCAGTGTGTCTAAGAGACGATGTCCAGTGATTGTGGACATGTCTGCTGGTGCGCTCCACTTGTGAGAAGAACGCCAGGACCAGGCTCTTCGGGACGGATACCTCGGCCGCCGTCGTTGCACGGCGCGACATGCTCGGCATCCCATAGAGTTTCCGCTTCAACGGCTTTTAAATAGCCTTTTGTGGTGAGCCGGGATCCCGCGCGAGGTGCTGTGGGACGAGACCTGCGAGATTTTGGTCAGTGGGACGTGGTTCAACAGCCCTGTCCTTGGTCTTTTGGAGAGTGTCAAAATGAACAGAAAAGACTGCATGGTTGGTGTCAATGGTTGTGGTCCATATTAGTCAACTCTCTCCCAAGAGCGATGTTCCAGAGGGGAATTAATTCGAGTGAATAGAGCCGTGTCTGTCTTGACACAACACAAGAAGGCAAACGTCATGATGTATCCTTCAACTGGTAATCTTAGGCCACGTCGACGCTAGCCATCGCTCGTGTTTCCGTCAAATATTCTAACAATGAGACTTCATGATTCTTTAAGGGGTTGGTCTTTAAGACAGGGTATTGGTTTGTGCACTCGTTCGGACTCCGTCGCCGTTCCTCTGTAACCCGCCGCGGACTTCTAGGAACACTGGAACGCAACATCAGTACTGGCCGCCATCTCTTCCCGAGAGTGCACTGCCGACTTACGCATCCCTCAAATCCGCCGTTGCCGCAAGGGGTGTCTTCGGATATGAAGCAGTCTCCGCGCCATATATGCCTATCACCTCCTTCTTGGGCGCTGCAGCAAAACGTGTTCCGCTCCTATTTGGACAAGTATATGCTCAGTGTTTGGTCGTTGTGAGATTCAATGTGTCGGCACACTGGCGAACTTTCAGTGCAGAACATACCGGGTACAACGCCTTGCAGCTCAGGTGGTTGGCCTGCTTCCCGTAGGAGGTGCACCACCACGCGTCGGCCGAGCCGAGGAACAGAGCGCAAGCAGAGAAAAGGACCGAAGTCAGCTTCATGGTGAACGGATGGGGTCGGTGGTTTGCGATTGTAAATGAGATCCTCGACTTCCTTCGGTGCAGTTTATTATGGAGAGCAGCAACGACAGCTGATTTATATGTTTGTATGACCCAGAAGTCGCTCAGCTCATGACTCGGGCTAGACATCAAAAGGTCGTCAATGACTCCTAATCCTAGCAGGCTGTTCAAGGGCTGACTGACTCACTTTACGGAACCAGGTCATTACTGCTCGCAGCACAAACTTTCGAGGAATTCCAACAGCTCTTTGCAGTATTGTAGCTTACGCAGTTTATTAGTCTCTGCTTCAGGACTTTATTGTGAGCTCCTGTAACCTGTACGCATGGCCGTCAACGTGGTTTACGACTGTAAGTCGACCCTCTTTCGTAGCCTCAACTGCGACGACGATGTCTCAATCTCACCTCTACACAGTTACCAACGACACGGCCATTAACCCGACTCTGATGAGTAACGAAACCTTAACGATATGGTAGCTGGTAGGACAGAAGGAGGGGGCGGATGTTTCTTCCACATTTAACTGACTTGGGCAATAAGAGCCTAGTATCTCAAAAGATCGGGTATACGGCACTAAGACTAGTAAACTCTGTCTAATTAAGATGTCGGACTGGCCGAAATTTTGTTAATGAACGATCTGTGACAAGCAATGTCGTTTTAACAGACCGTTTTAAGGGCCCCCTGCCGTCAATAACGATCCTTGCCCGACTTAGAGTGCTAACCCCACTAGTATGAAGCTGTAACCGAGCCTCTACAAACATTGTCCCGTTTGCATGAGTAAGGTGTCGATAATGGCACTCATTGTGCTATCTAATGCCGATACGGATGTTGTGATTCTTGTAGCAGCAACCTCTTCTCCATTTCTTATTAAAGTCTAACCAACCTACTAATGCTTTTGCAAAGGGGTCACTCATCTAGTCCCTCATTCCACATGACATAGATTCCTCCAGAAGTCTACTTTATCAAGCGTCATCATCTACCCGTAAGAAGCTTCAACCCCTTCATTGCCTGCTCGTTAGCCGTGAACAAAATGCCGCCCGCCAGTACTGTCCTGCCCAGCCGCATGACGGTGCCCCTCCAGAGACCCCTAACCCCGTCCTCGGCCATAATGGCCCGGAACGACTCCATCGTGCCGACGGCATTGGCCCTCTGCGCCTTCGTCTTGACGGTATCGAACGGCTGCGTCGCCAGCGTGGTCACCGTGCCGGCGAGGGCTCCGTTGGCGAAGCTCATGACGGGGCCCTCGGGGCTGACGCCGCGCGTCCGCTCAAAGTCCTTGATGATACTGTAGCTGCCGAGCCGGAAGCCCGTGGTGCCGATCTGCTTCAGCGTCGTCGTCACGTAGCCCCGCCACAGGGCCTTCAGGACGCCCTGCTCGCGCGTGAGGGTCGCGATGCAGTCGAGGGCGCCCCGGAACCTCCGCGTCGTCTTGGCGTCGTCGATGAGCGCCGTCTTGATGCGCTCGCTCGGCGTCACGATGACGGTGCTGCTCACGACGCCAGCCACCATGCCGGACGCGATGCTCTGCGCGGGGCCCAGGGTGCGCGTCTCCTTGTCCTCGAAGACGGAGCGGATGCTGTCGAAGGCGACGAAGCGGACGGCGTCCTTGCCGATGGAGCCGACGATCATGGTGCTGCAGCCCTTGTACAGCGCCGGCAGGCCCTCGTCGCGGGCGACGCGCAGGACGATGGCGAACGGGTTCCGTGTGCCCTTCTGGTGCCCGTAGAGCTGCACCCGCGTTTTGGCGAACTCGAAGGGGTATGTGCAAGCGGCCTCGACGCCGCCGGCGATGCCCCCGGCGCCGAGGGAGAGTAACGGAGAAGTCTTTCCGTCCGACTGGGCGACCATGTTTTTAGGCAAGTCTTTTCCTTCAGTACAGGAGGTTGTGCGGTTTATAAGTACCGAGGTCTCAGTTTTCAAAAAGACATAAGCGCCAAGAGAGAAACAAAGAGGAAGCAGATAGCCGCGGAAGTGACAACAAACTGACGTCGGCCCGCGATGATCTGCCGGGGTCCAGTTCGGGTAAATCCCGGCTTTCCTGATGCAGGTACTACCTAAACATGAGACGAGTAGGGTTCTGAACAGATGTACTGTTGTCAATTTGCCCTGTCGAAGTTTATTTATCACAAGTCTAAGTACTAGGAAATATCTTTAGCTCTCAGATAAACAGGCCGACAGAATATCGTCCTGATGAGGGCCCTTTTCAGCACATTTACGGGCAAGATTCATGAAAAGTAATGACATGACGGGAATATACAAAATAAAACACACATAGCAGGGGATTTCCCAATTAACTCCGATTCAACTTCGCCCATCTTCCGTCAAGTCCAAATGACGGCTGCAAGCTGTGATTTGCCTTGTTCCATGGTTATCGCTTCGGCTCCGCCCCCTGTTCCAAGACGCGAAAATCGATGAGCCTATAGGAAGCCCCTGAGAACAATGCATAGCCCTCAGCAGCTCGCCAGGTGCCAATCAACTCAGGCAATATAATGCACGCGAGAGGCGCGGGGGCCGTTACCATCCACTCCAACGCACCGTCATGCAACATGTCAGACGAGTGTGACAGGGCCTGCCGCCAGGGCAGATTCACGGGCGTTCTGAGGGGAAGCAGCATTTCCAGAGATAGTTCGCAAGCCCAACTTTCCTTCAACACCACATTCCAACACAGATCCGTCGCCGCGAAGCCCTCTCTAGCGGCCTGGCCATCATCACGAGATGGCTACCGATCCGCGTCCTCGGCGCCGCGAGGACTTTCGTATCGCCGTGCTATGCGCGCTACAGCTCGAGTACAATGCTGCCACGTTGGCATTCGACGAATTCTTTGACGAGGAGGGCGACAAGTTTGGGAGAGCGCGAGGAGACCCCAACACATACACCACCGGCCGCATCGGAAAGTACAACGTCGTCATGGCTTTGCTTCCTAGCATGGGAACAACTACTTCAGCAGCCGCCATGGCCAGCTTTCGTTCGAGCTACACGGAGCTCAAGCTGGCCATCTTGGTTGGCATTTGCGGCGGCGTGCCCAACCCAGGAACCGAGAAGGAGATCCTGCTCGGGGACGTCGTCGTCAGCAAGACGGTGGTTCAGTACGACTTTGGTCGCCAGCTCCCTCACCAGTTCAAACCAAAGGACACTCTCGACGATAATCTAGGTCGACCCAACAAAGACATCCGCTCGCTTCTGAGCAAGCTCGAGACGGAACGGGCATCCGATTTCCTCCAGCGCCGCACAACCGAGATCCTTACCCAGATCCAACAGACAGCCGCACAGGCTGGCCGGAAACGGACTCGATACCCTTACCCTGGAGCAGCTCAAGACAGACTCTTCAGTCCGGACTATCTGCACAGACATCATGATGACGCAGAATGCGGCTGCGAAGATTCCTGGGTTTGCGATATGGCCCCGGATGCATCATGCATCGAACTCGAATGCGATATTGCCCAACTGGTGCCTAGGGAGCGGCTCGAGATGAAGAAGCAGCACGAGCGCGAAGGCGACGCCGCAATAGCCCAGGAACCAGACATATTCATCGGCCGTGTCGGATCAGGAAACACCGTCATGAAATCCGGCGCCCACCGCGACAGCATTGCCCAGAAGCACGACCTCATCGCCTTCGAGATGGAGGCCGCCGGGGCCTGGGACGAGGTCCCGTGCGTCGTCGTCAAGGGAGTTTGTGACTACGCCGACAGCCACAAGAACAAGAAGTGGCAGACGTTTGCGGCTGCGACGGCAGCCTCCACGATGAAGGCCCTTCTCGAACTTTACATTCAAACTGATTCGCCAGAGGGTCCTAAAATAGAGTGTATGTAAACAATCTCTATTGCATTGACTTTGATACCACAGTCTCTAGACCAAATTACATTCAGCAATCAATGGCGTCGTCTTGGCATCGAACTCTGCTAACATTCTTCAGTCACGACCCAGCGGAACAATGAGATTCTGCGCTGGATCTCCAAAGAGCCCTATGAACAGCACCACACACAGACCAAGAGTGAGGTGTTGGAGGGCACAGGGCAATGGCTTCTCGAGGACAAGGTCTTCCAGAAATGGAAGAACGAAAACGTCTCATCCATTTTGTGGCTGCACGGCATCCCAGGCTCTGGCAAGAGCAAGTTGACGTAGGTCGCGAACAACTCAAGAGCTTGCCTGGTCTGACATTGCAAACATAGGTCTATTGTTGTCGAGGACGCTCGACAAACTCCCCAAAAGGCTCTGGTGTACTTTTACTGTTCCCGCAATCCTGCTGAGCTGGGTCGTGCAGACCCTGCCAGCATAGCGGCTAGTCTTGCAAGACAGCTTGCGAGGCCTCAGCCGGGTGGAGAGATCCTCGAAGCTGCGATAAAGGCGTACAACAAAGTCGAAAACACGGCCTTCGCCTCCAACTCGCTCACCTTAGGCGAGAGTCAAGATCTCATTCATAAGCTCCTTGAGAGCTACAGGGGCCAGACAGTTACACTTGTGATCGACGCACTGGACGAATGCAACGAGGCAACTCGAAGCAGTCTGTTGGAGTTGCTAGAGTCTCTTCTCAACGCGCCGGCGCTCCTGAAAATCTTCGTTTCCAGCCGGGACGATCAGGATATTGTCTGCAATCTGAAACAGTACGAGAACTTGTTTCTCTCCTCTGAGCGTAACTCGGAAGACATCGCCCTATTCGTACGATCCGAGACCAGACGGCTCATCGAGAAGAAGTCTTTGCTACGGGGGAGCGCCAGGCAGGAGGAACTCCGCGACAAGATCATATTTGAGCTAACCTCCAAAGCCCATGGAATGTAAGTTGACATTGCCTGCTGGAGACGTTTCCTGCTTGCTTACGGTTCTAGGTTCCGCTGGGCTAGCCTACATATACAAGAGCTTTGTCGACAAGCCACCGACGCGGCCATCGAAGAGAGGCTTGTCAAGATGCCAAGAACGCTGGAAGGGCTATACCGAGAGATTTTGGAAAAGATCGAAAACCGCGACGCCGTTGCTGACAGAAACCTGGCTAAAATAGCCTTCAGCTGGCTGCTTTGTGCCCAGGCACAACTCGAATCAGATGTCTTCCTGGCCGTCGTTTCCGGGACGGAGAACAGATCCGCTCCCGCCATTTCGAGAGACCAGCTTTTGGAACTCTGCAACAATCTAGTTCTTTTTGACGAGACTTTGAACGCTTTTCGGTTCTCTCACTTGTCAGTCAGAGAGTTCCTTGAAGTCCAAACCGCATACCAGATGGCATCTGCACACGCACTTGCGGCCGAGCAATGTCTTCTCAATCTTGTCGACATTCCATCCAACGTTACGGCCTTGACACCACTTTTGGAGTACTCTTGCGTGAATTGGGCGGATCATGCGCAGGCTGCTGCTCATGAACGAAAAGCTCGACTCAACGGAGTTCTGATCGACTTCTTTTCGGGAGAGCAAGATCCATGCTCGTCGTTCTATCGCTGGCATGAACTGGTCAAAAAAAAGGGTTGGTACCGATGGAGTAACAGGTACCATCCTAAAACGCATAAATTGAATGCCATTACGTCCTACACGCCATCTGCGTTACTGGTTGTTTGTGCTTTCGACTTGTCCAGCATCCTTAGCTCGGAATGTTGGGATAAGCTGGCCCGAACTCGGCCACGGAACTTGGGTGGGGCCACACATGAGGAACTTGTCCTCTTTTACGGCAGCATTCAGGTACTCCAATGGCTTTTCGACAACGGTTTCCCCTTCAACGTAACCAAACAAGTCGTACAAGCGGCGGCTGCGAACGAAAACAAGGGCACATGTACGCAAATGATGTCATTGCTTCTCGACAAGCGCGGAGGTGAAGTTCGAATGACAGAAGATGTCATCACAACTGCCGTTTCCAACGAACAATGCGGCGACATGATCCTCGCGCTTCTTCTTGAAAAGCGTGGGTATGAGTTCAGGATTACCGACACAATTGTCAGCGCTGCGGTCCGAAACGAAATCAAGGGCGTGGAAATCACCTCACTCCTTCTCAAGCACCGTGGAAACCAGGTCCACATCACTGAAGACATTGTTGTAGCTGCGCTCCAAAACGAGAATTGTTGTTTGGGCGTGATGACGCTGCTACTCGAAGAACGGGGCGACAAGATCGGTATTTCCGAAAATATCATCCTAGCTGCAGCTCTCAACATGACCGAAGATGACCAAGATGATTATTTCGGGAACTTCAAAGACGTCCTGGCCTTGCTTTTCGACAGACGGAGAGACCAGATACACGTAACCGGAAACTTTATCATCAATATGGCATTCACAAATGTTTGCAGCACAGAGGTGATGACACTACTTCTCAACGAGTGTGAAGACGAGATGGGTTTCATGACCGACTTATTTGAGGTTGTCTTGACCATGGAGTATAATCTTGACAACCGAAATGAAATAATAGAGTTACTACTCGGCAGACTCGGGACAACGACTTAGATTAACTACGGCAGTCCGCAGGAGCCACTCTGCTAAAACAGAAGTAATACTGTGCCTACCCCTTCTGTTGCAGTTGCCTTTTTCTGTTTTAGTCTATATAAAATTGTAGATATTACTAGCACCTTCTATTTTAATTAGCTGCTAATAGGGTAGGCACTAAAATAGACTATATGCACCTACTATAATTGCTTTCCTTTCAGTAAGGTCCTTTTTTTCTTTTCTTTTTTAATACCTTTTTAACTTTTTATAAGTATCTCTAACTTTTGCCTCTAAAATAGTAAAATCCTTTATATTTACCTTAAAGCATTAAATGCTTAAAAAGGAATCCCTTTTTGTATCGTAGTGTAAATGTATTAATAAATTGTAGCTCTTTTAGGGTAATTAACTCTAAAAAATCGTTTTGGCGGAGTAACTCCTGCGGACTGCCGTATCAACGACAAAATAGTGTAAAGAGCTATAAACACCTTCCACGCTTCTATAGTCCACAGATTTGTCGATTAATATGGTGATGCCATAAAGATTACCGACAGAATCATTGTCGCTGCTGGAAGGAATCCTATGTATAGCGGGGAGGTAATGAGTCTTCTACTCGACAAGTATGGAAGTGAGGTTCAGATTACTGAAGAAGTTGTTGAGGCTGCAGTACAAAACTCTACCGCTGCTGCAGACGTGATGGGTATACTGATTGATGAGCGTGGAGATGACATTCGGATCACAGAGAAAATTGTCGAGATGGCAGTCCTAAACGAGTGGAGCGGCGCGGAAGTGATGGACCTCCTTCTTGACAGGCGTGGAGACGAAGTCCGGAACACCGAAGAGAATGTTCAGCTGGCAATGATGAACTCGCGTTCCGGCGCTGGAGTGATTATGTCACTTTTGAAACGGCGAGGTCATGACGTTCACATCACGGAACAAGTTCTCATATTTGCAGCTGCACATGGAAGCTGGACTCGGCGCCTACGTTACGGATTGCTGGACCTCATTCTCGATCACCGGATGAAGGAAGCTGAACCTACTGAAGATGTCGCCTATGCAGCGGCTGGTAACCACTACAACGGTGTGCATCAGATATCATTGCTTCTTGAAAGGTTCGGCGATGCAGTCCCGATCACGGAAAGGGTCCTCGAGGCCTCGGTTTGGAACCATAACTGTGGTAATCAGGTGACGGCATTGCTTCTCAATAGACGCGGAGACAACATTCAGATCACCGAAAGGGTTGTCAATGT
The DNA here is from genome assembly GCF_034447905.1 of Colletotrichum destructivum. NCBI lineage: Eukaryota > Fungi > Ascomycota > Sordariomycetes > Glomerellales > Glomerellaceae > Colletotrichum > Colletotrichum destructivum. The sequence goes on along the minus strand of NC_085901.1, from coordinate 3,741,308 downwards.
TGCAGTGCAAAACGAGGACTGCGGCGACAGAGTGATGGCAGTGCTTTTTCAGGGGCAGGGAGACAACATTCCGATTACTGAGCAAGTCCTCATATCAGCAGCTCAGAACCAGAAGTGCGGGAACAGAATCCTAGAGATACTCTTCGATAGGTGCGGAGACGACATCCCGATCACCAACGACATCGTCCACAGCGCGGCTTCCAACCGTGGCTGCGGCGACAAAACGATGACGGTGCTTCTCGAGAGACGTAGGGATATCAAGATCACCAAAAACGTACTCAAGGCTACGATTTGGAATCCGGGTTGCGGCGACAAAGTAGTGGCGGCAATACTTGACAACCGCGGAGACATCAATTTCCAGGACGGCGAGTACGACGACGATCTTCAAACAGCTTCACTCTATGGCCACCAAGTCATCGTCCAGATGCTCCTGGGGAAGAAAATAGACGTCAACGCCCAGGGCGGTTGGCTTGGAAACGCTCTGCAGGCCGCCTCATGCCAAGGCCACACGAAAATAGTCCAAATGCTCCTTGACAACAATGCAGCTGTCAACGCCCAAGGGGGGGAGTACAACACCGCTCTCCAGGCTGCTTCGTACGGGGGCTACGTTGGGATTGTCCAGACACTTCTTAACAACAACGCAGATGTCAACGCCCAGGGCGGTTCGTCTGGAAACGCTCTGCAAGCTGCTTCATTCCAAGGTCACACAAAGATTGTCCAGATGCTCCTTGACAACAACGCAGACGTCAACGCCCCAGGTGGCTTTTACGGCGGTTCCCTCTAAGCCGCTGCAGCAGGTGGATTTTTTAGAGTGGTATCCCTGATACATGACAAAACCGGCATTGACTCGGACCGCAAGAACCCTCGATTTGGACGGACAGCCCTTTCATATGCTGCTGGCAACGGTCACAAGTCTATCGTCGAGCTTTTTCTCACAAATGACCGTGTGAGCACCTCTTCGCAAGACCATCTCAGCCGGACCCCGTTGTTCTGGGTGGCGCTAGGGGGACATGCAGCAATAGTCAAAGTCCTGGTGGCAAGAGACCCGTTGGTGTCAGATTGGGCGGATCACTATGGCTCGACACCTCTATCTGCAGCGGCTAGGATGGGCCACATCGCAGTAGTGAGAATGCTCCTGGCTACGACAAGTGTCAATATCGACTCTCGAGATTGTTTTGGCCAAACACCATTATGCTGGGCTAGAAAGCGCGGGCTTGCCAAGATGTTGCAGCTTCTAATTGAAACCGCAAAGCAGCGAGGCATACCAGTGGAAGACGGCCAGGCAGCCCCGGAGGATGGCATAACCCCTCATGATTCATCGGCAAGAAGTTGCGACATCTGCACCTTCAGCATCTCGGAGGACTGTGCCTATTATCGTTGCCCGACTTGCAACTGCGGGGATTTCGATATCTGCGATGACTGCTACAACCAAGGCGGCCGCTGTCTTGAGGCTGGTCATAAATTGGTTCCAGGGCCTTCGTGGGAGACGGAATCGACGAGTACGGAGAGCATGTGCAGTACTCTATAATCTTGGATCTTTGAACTTACAACAATTTAATCGGGAGTAGGCGGCTTTGATGATGATGCCGTGTGATGTATTTACCTTGGGTACGCGCCCAAGTGAGTTGCCGAAATTTGCTCGTTCAGCTCTCGCGGCGCCAGCTTCCGTAGAGTCCTCAAGAATCCTCGAAGAGATAACGCCCCATATATTGAGTGTTCCATGACATTGATTCCTGCTTAGAGTTACATTACACATGAGAACTTTGTGATTACACACTTTTCGATCCAACCTTGGAAGAATGGCATAGCAACGTCGTGATGACCACCGTGATGAGTCTTTTCCAATGAAATGGTACCTGGTAAAGCAACAACCCCTAACAAAAAAACCGAGAGTTCTCTTCCAACGACCAGATTTAGATGTTTGTTCCTTGTCTTTGCACTGATCAAGTTTAATCAATTACAAAATTACACCAATTCACAGACTTTACCTCACGCAGAGGGTTGTGTGTGTTCCTCAAGCATGCTTATACGAAAAAGGTCTGCTAACACGCTTGTCTAGTCAGTTCAACTATCTAAGTAAACAAAAGAAGTCCTAGTTGCAGTTAATTTTTAAACAACTGCGTTGTTGATTCTGTAGCATTGGTAGCGGAAATGTCATGGGTGTTGGTTTTGTGTATTAACTCCACAAGCGCTCGCTCGGCTCCACTCGTCATGCCAAATGTTGGGAATGTTAGGCTACGGGACACAAGTAACTCGGTCTATTAGTCTAGTTGGTTAGGACGTCGGATTCTGATGTTACTATCATTTCCTTCCGTAGGCCCAGGTTCGAATCCTGGATGGACCTTTCGCTTTGTCGGTGAGGCTGCATCTTTTTTGAGATTCAACTTTTACATGTCTGCGGCTTATTGTGATGTTTAAACCAATCAATGACGGAACTCCGGCAGTCCAGACGGCTCCGAGTACACGGAAGTCCGGACACACGATGCAGAATCTTCGGCTGAAGTTTAGACGAAACTCTTAAAGTAATAGTCGTCGACTGATTTCAGTCGATACTTGGTTGTAACACAGAAGCGTCTGCAACCACAGCTAAGCAAACACCAACAGCAGGGACAGGTGCAGCTCGAAGTCGGACTTCGTACCTTTCGTCATGTCAGTGACCCTGCTTCTGACTTCTGAGAAACGGCAGTTTCAGCTAGGATCATCTAAGTATGGCGACAAACAACTCGTTTGATTGACATCAAGTTGCTAGACGTCCTCAACTTCAGACTAGCCCTTGATGTCCATTGATTGTTATAAACTGGGTTGACAAGACAAAAAGTACACCATTTCTCCCAGCTTCACTTCCAACAACCCCAGCTGGCCAAAAGCACTAGCTATGACGCCAGCAGGCGATGTTCTTCGAACCCCAAAGGCCCACGGACTCTTCTTTTTCATCGGTGTCTTGCTTCACCAGTTTCTCTTTCGATATGGAGAACGGGATCTCTCGGCGCAGCGGATCATTACCCGCTTCTGTCTCGCATATGCAGTGACTATCGGTGCGATCATGTCCGGGCCGGTACTTACGTCCATGACGATATATCTGATTGAGACGACTCGATTTACCGAAGCAATGAAGACAGCAACGGTCTTGTTTTCATCGCTCATAATAGGGGTCTACTCGAGCATGATGATTTATCGAGGCTTCTTCCATCGACTGCATCGATTCCCGGGCCCTTTCCTCGCGAGATTCACCAACCTCTACATAACCTTTAAGATCTGGAACAAGATGCACTTACACGAAGACATTCGAAAGCTCCACGAGAAGTACGGTGATGTAGTACGCGTAGGCCCGACAGAGCTCTCCATCAACAAGCCGGGCGCCATCAACGCCGTGTTCCTGGATACGGATTGCATGAAGGGGCCCTGGTACAACCTACTTCACCCCATGGTCTCGATGCAGATGGTACGCGACAAAGAAGCGCACTCGAAACGTCGGAAGGCGTGGGAGTACGGCTTCACATCGAAAGGTCAGAAATCCCATCACACATCCTCATCTTTCCCGAAAGCTGATCCATAACCACAGCTCTTCGCGACTACGAGCCCCGGATCCTCAAGTACACGGACCAGCTCCTCGCCGGCATCGAATCCCGCGCCGGCACGGCCTTCAACGCGGCGCTCTGGTTCAACTTCTACAGCTTCGACGTCATGGGCGAGTTCTCGCTCGGCCGCGGGTTCCGCATGCTCGAGGACGGCGCCGCGCACTTCTACATGGACGCGCTGCACGACGAGACGCGGGCCGTCGGGCGCTTCACGCACGCCATGTGGGCGCTGCCGCTGTACCGCGGGGCGGCGGTGTGGAACGCCGGTGTGAGGCGGTTTAAGACGTGGATCGCGGGGGAGGTGAGGCGGCGCATCGAGAACAAGCCCGAGAGCGCGGACATCTTCACGTGGGTGTTGGAGGACTATGAGGCGAAGGGGGAGCGGTCGGCGCAGGATATGTTGAACCTGTTTGGTGACTGCATTCTCATCACTGTGGCTGGAAGGTAAGCATCACACGAACGCACAAGTGTTTGGGGAACGTAGTTCTGACATTATGTTTAGTGACACCGTCGCCGCGGTGTTGTCGTGTCTCTTCATGGAGCTTGCGCGCCACCCGAAGGAATACCGTAAGCTCCAAGAGGAGGTTGACGAGTACTTTCGCCATCACGACAAACCCGTGCATGCGCCGCTCTCCAAACTGCGGTACCTCCAGGCTTGCATCGACGAGTCGCTCCGACTGCATCCGCCGGTGCCCTCGGGGGTCCAGCGCATGACGCCGCCGGAAGGGCTTCAGGTGGATGATGTGTGGCTGCCGGGAGACACGATTGTGTTTGTGCCGTCTTACACGCAGTACCGCGGTGGGTTCTACGCGGTCTTTCTCTCCCGTAAAGACAATGTGTGCTGACATCACAACCTGTAGATGTTCGATTCTTCGAAAGGCCGGACGAGTTCATCCCGGAGCGCTGGACTGACCGGCCGGAACTCGTCAAGAATGCAGCTGTCTATGTGCCGTTCTCCACAGGTAGGGTTAATATTTTGCAGGAATAAAACCAGTTCAATCAGTTGACTGACGCTCAAAGGCCATGATGTATGCATCGGAAAGCAACTCGGTCTTATGGAGACCCGGTTCGTGACGAGTGCGATCGTGCACAGGTTCAACGTGGAGTATGCGGAGGGCCAGACTGGAGAGAGCTTCCTTGAAGGTAACAAGGACACGGGGACACTTACCGTCGCCCCTCTCCAAGTTATCTTCACTCCTAGGAAACCTTGAGACGAGGGGAAGTCGCTCTGGAGGGACAACAATACCACTTCATATTTGTCGCTTCTAGGACCGGATTGGAGAAAGGATGACATGAAAGCAAATGTTGCTCCTGTATGTACAGTGATTCCTCGAAGCAGCTCCATTATATACTAAGTATAGAATTACAACGGTATCGATTGGTCAATCTGCCAGAATATTCATGCAACACCACGCTCGCTGATGCTATTTATCATCATACGACAGAACATGCTTAGCCACCCAAGTCAAACCCTCGCATACGTGGCCCGAATCCTCCTCTCGAGATGCTCCGAGCTCGTCACGGGCCTGGCGTCCTCATACCCCTTCCGCCGCAAAACCTCCAGGAACTCGGCGCCAACCCCTTCCCCCTGCGTATCCCCAGGTCCCTCGATGGGCGCCAGCACAACGTGGCGGTCGGGCTGGATGAAGACGGGGATGCTCAGCCTGCCCACGTTCTCGCTCGCGGACCGCGGGAAGGCGACGCGGTGGACCGTGGACCGCAGGCGCCCCGCGGTCCAGAACTCGAGGGCGTCGCCAATGTTGACGACGACGGCGTCCGGGAGGCACGGCACGTCGAGCCAGGCGCCGGCGCGCGAGACTTGCAGGCCGCCCTGATCCGAGGGCTGGCGGAAGAGCAGCGTCAGGGAGCCGTAGTCCGAGTGCGCGCCGGCGCGGATGTCCTGGCCGCCGTCGGGGGCGGACGGGAGCCGGGAGACTGGGGGGTAGTTGATGAGGCGCATGCGGCAGCTCTCGCCGGTGTGGGCACTGGAGAGGAAGTCTTTAGGCATCTGGGGGAGGCGGATCTCAGCTCTTTGGTTTCTTGGGTGTGCTTTGGGTTGTTTGCTTCTCTCCGCGAATCATATATGATGCATTTGTTGCGGGACGGACGGGGGACTTACACCGAGACCGACGGCGATTCCTTCTAACAACGTCTTGGCCAGGGCATCGCAGGCGGCGAAAAACGCAGCCATCCCCTTGCGGCCAGCTTCTAACTCTGCTGGGAGAGGCTGCGTGGTCCTTCCGGGGTCCGAAAGGTAGAAGGATTCCTTGACGTCACCGGGCCCGGCACCAGAGAGCCTGGGATTCAACGTTAGAGACTTCGGACATGTTGGTTGATGAGTTGACGAAGAGTACAGGATAACTTACGTCTCTTCTCTCAGTCCCGTATAACCCTAGATAGTAGGATGGCAAAGATCAGCAAACCAGGTCGGCGGTGAGCACATGCATGTCTCATATTTCTCCCACTCATTGTGCTGAACAGAGGCTTAAAACAAGGATAGAGCAACATGCTGGGCCGCAGACTGACCAGATCGCCACTCCCATTCGCGTACGCCAGCTTGTCCGGTAGGGGCGCGTTGAAGAAGGCCTCGGCGCGGGCAAACACAGCGGCGGCGGCGGCGTCGCCCAGGTCGTGGCCGACGACGTAGAAGAAGCCGGGGTCCCTGCCGACGCGCATCAGCTCGGCGGCCAGGTCCTCCACCGTCGCGAAGGACCGCAAATCAACGACGGGCAGGGCCGCCGGCATGGTCTGCTGCTGCTGGCTAGGGGGCGGCGCCTTCTGGGGGATCATGGAACAAAGGGGGATGGATGGGGCGGGTTGAGCGAGAGGTCGGGGGAGGCAAACATGTAGGTGGGATTCGGGACAAACAAAGTGTTGGGGTGGTGTATGGCGTTGTGACGGATGTGATGGATGTGATGAGTGTGATGAGTGTGATGGAAGATGTGACGGGACATATGATGTGCCTCTATCTGATAAAGGGCGGAGGAAGTGAAGGTATCACCAATGAAGCAGCATTTGGCGTCTGCACGGCATCGAGATGGCTGCCGGCTATTATCACTTACTCAACAAATACAAACACTGCAGCAACGGGCCGGGACGAGGAATGTGTGTCTACGTTTCCCCATTAAGTACCCGCCGATCACTCCTTTTTTTCCTTTTCGAACAAGTGCACCACACAGTCCTCTGCCCGCCTGCGCGTGTCCATGGGGATAACCTCGTGGGGGTTGGGTTCTAGTCTCCGGGTCGAGGTCTCAGATGGGGGGGGAGGGGGCGGCTAAAGTTGCAAAATATGGTCACAGCAAGCGTATGATTTGTCGTCATGAACCCTCCAACACGCCACAATAGCGTCGAGCCACAGGGAAGAGTCGGGACGAGAGAAGCCATACAGTACATACGGCGGCAGAGTCGAGTGGCACAAAGCGTGGCCTCGGCCGCTTTCGGTTCTTTGGAGAATTGCGAAGCAACACGGGAACGGCCGGGGCGGGAGGGGAAAGGGGGCGAGGAACAATGAGGTTGCATGTGTTTCGATAGTCTGTTTATCTGTCTGCATGTACAGGTATGTTTGTCTGTTGATGGTTTCCTGCCGCTGCAGAAGCAAACATTATGGAAACCACGGTGTCAATGGGGGAAAAAAGAAAAACCTTCATCGGCTAAGGTGGGTGTACGTCAAGCATGTGCTGGAGAGAGAGAGAGAGAGAGATGGAAGCAATGATAGGCCATGATGGGCCATGATGGGCCACGATGACCAACGCCGGCCAACAACAGCCAACGATGCTTCTTCCAACGGGACCAATGACGAGTGAGTGAGTTGCTCTTGACTCTCGACATTGTCTTGAGGGGTGTTTGCTAAGCGAACAGCCCGTAAAGGACGAAGCAAACATGCAGCATAGCAGCATAGCATGTGCATTCCACATAGACTTGGCACCTTTGGCCGGGAGCAGCCCAGTCTGAACATTCAACCCCAACCCCCCCCCCCCCCCTCCCCCCTTAATCGCCAAGGACCCGCCCGTCCAGCCAGAGTCCAGACAAAGGAGCAAACAAGAAAAGCTGCAGCCTGCAAAGAGCGAGCGGGTTGGTTGTTGGAGGCTTCGGGGCAAAGGTCCAGAAGGAAAAAAGAGGATCCCGAACCCTGTCGATTCGTTCCCGAACCCTGATCCGTCGTCTCTCGGACTCTCCTCACACTCTCTGTCTCTGTCTGTCTCTCCCCTCCCTCTTGTCTCCCCCCTGTCTTCTCCCCCCCTTGTCTTCCAACTCTCTCTCTCTCTCTCTCTCTCCTCTCTTCTCCAAAACCCACCCACCCACCCTTGTCTTCTCCCCTTCCGTCAGCCCCTCTTCTCCTTACCGAGTACCTGGTCACAACCCCCTGGAGGTCTTCTCTGCCCTATCCTCGTCTGGGCGGGGGTGATCATCGTCACCGCTGCAAACTTGTGTGTGCGCAGCATGGCTCTCAGCCCGTAAATTTGGGTCTCTTCGGGGACACTCCCCGGGGGCCACGAGGGCTCCGACGGGACCAAGGGGGGCCAAGAGGACCTCGAGAGAGGGATTTTCAACCTCATGGAACCAGGCAATTACGCATGGGGCTTTGGCTGAGCTCTCCCCTCACGACTGCAGTGATTGTAATGACTGCAGTGACTGCAGTAACTGCATTGACTGCATATGGCGCAACTATCACACATACACTCACACACACACACACATACGCACACGAAGGCGCCTGGCCTGACTGACCAGTCTGACAAGTGACGACCTCCTGCGGCTGAAGAACGGATGCAACATGGATGGATGGACGATGGATGCCGCGTCCTGTTTCAAACGCCTGGAAACGCCTGGGATGTCTGCCGCGCCCAGGACCACGGCGACCATGCCCGAACCCCCTCCCCCCGACTACCCCGACAGTCGGTGAGCTGACCCTGTACTCCGCCCATCGCGGGCTTGTTTCTGGCCAGCCAAGCGCATCCACCTCATGTAGGGAACACCGTATCTGGTAAGACTGGGCTTCGTTTTCTCGTTTCCCTCCCCCATGTCGTTCTCTCTCTCTCTCTCTCTCTCTCTCTCTCTCTCTCTGTGTGTGTGTGTGTGTGTGTGTGTGTGCGTATGTTGCTGCTCGCCGCTGTCGCCGCCGTCGCCGCCGCCACGACATGTCATCTCCTGTGCCTCTTCCTGCCGTCATGCTGGATACGGTTCCCTGTTAGAAGAGAGGGGAAAGAGAGAGAAATGAGAGAAGAAGACAGGCAGAGCGAGATGAAGGGAGGGGGGAAGAGGGAGAAGATGAGAGAGAATGATTTTCTTTCAAATATATATATATCATCTCCAGGGACGTATCACACTGTGGACAGACAAGAGGAACCATCAGACTCTACCCTTTTCCAACATTCCCACAATCCCATATTCCCACAATCCCATATTCCCACATTCTCATATTCCCATATTGCCATATTGCCATACCCATCCATACCCATCCATTCCCCCCCCCATACCCATGCCACCACGACTCGCTCCCGTCCTGCGAAACCGACCAGAGTTTTGAACCCTCGTCGATCCGTGTGGTGTGCCCACTATCCATCTAAGCTTCCGAGCTACGTCGCAGTCGTCGCAGTCTAAACGGAGTCTAAACGGAGAGAAGAAAGCCAGTTTCGGTCTCTCCCCTCCCCCCTCCCCCCTCCCCCTCCTCTCCCCGAGACGAGTCGGGTGTAGCGTCGCCCTCTTTTTGTTCTCGCCCTACCTGTCAAGTTGCCCGTATCCCGGTCTAGGTCTCTATTAGTGACTGACGTCGTGCCTCCCGGCCGGTCTCATCCCCTCCATCCCCCCCTCCCCCTAACCCTCCCCCTTGACCGCCCCCAGGTCCGGTCTTGTCCATCACGACGGGGGCGCATCCGGAGCGCCGCCGCTGATACGACGGTAGCTACGGTAGCTACGGTACCTGATCATCAATACACCAACACCAACACCAACACCATCACCATCAACATCACCATCAACATCACCCTCCAAGACCATCATGGCCGGCGGGTTGACGGCCCTCGTCCGGCGCGTGCAGGTCGCCCGTGAGACGGACGTGGCCACGACGGCCTACATGAACCGCGACACCAGGCCGCTCCCGCCGCACCGCCGCACCTACGGGCCGTGGCAGTTCGTCGGCCTCTGGGTCGTCACGGGCTCCTTCAACATCGGCGGCTGGACCACGGGCTCCTCGCTCATCGCCCTCGGCCTCAACGTCTGGCAGGCCATGCTGACCGTAGTCGTCGGCCACTGCATTGTCGGCGTCGTCTGCGTGCTCGCCGGCGCCCCGGGGGCCAAGTGGCACATCGGCTTCTCCATCCTCCAGAAGGCCAGCTGGGGCATGCGCGGCGCCCTGTTCCCCCTCGTCCAGCGCATCGTGCTGTCCTTCATCTGGTACTCGACCCAGGTTTACTGGGGCGGCCAATGCGTGCGGACCTTCATCTCATCCATGGCGCCCTCCTTCAGCCAGAGCCTCAGCACGCCCCTGGCCGGCGGCACCATGACGACCGCCGACTTTGTCGGCTTCATCCTCTTCTCGCTGCTCTGCCTGCCGCTCATCTACGTCCGCCCGGAGCGCTACCACGTGCCCTTCGCCGTTGCCGCCTGTACCGTCATCCCGACTGTCCTCGCGCTGCTCGTGTGGTGCGTCGCCACGGCCGGCGGCGCGGGGCCGATGGTCTCCGACATCACGGCGACGGCCGGCGTCGAGCAGGCCCGGGGCGCCCGGCTCGGCTGGATGCTGGCGCTGGGCGTGTGCACCAACATCGGCGGCATCAGCACGCACATCTTCAGCCAGTCCGACTTCACCCGCTTCGCCCGGCGGCCGCGCGACCAGCTCGTCTCGCAGCTGCTCTTCGTGCCCTTCAACACCATCCTCGTCGCCCTCGCCGGCATCATATGCACCTCGTGCGCCGCCCAGCTGTTCCCGGGCACCCACGGCACGCTCGTGTGGGAGCCCTACCGCTTCCTCGACGCGCTGCAGGCGCACTACGGCCACTCGCCCGGCGCGAGGGCCGCCGTCTTCTTCGCGAGCCTGGCCTTCATCCTGGCCCAGCTCGGCATCGCCGTCGCCGAGAACGCGCTGTCCAACGGCATCGACCTGTCGGCCCTGCTGCCGCGCTTCTTCAATCTGCGCCGCGGCGGCTACCTGACGGCGGCCTTCGCCTTCGTCATGCAGCCGTGGCAGCTGATGAACGGCGCGAGTAAGTTCCTGACCGTCATGGGCGGCTACGGCGTCTTCCTCGGGTCCATGACGGGCGTCATGTTCGCCGACTACTACCTCGTGCGCGCCCGCCGCCTCAAGCTGACGCACCTGTACGAGGCCACGCCCGAGAGCATCTACTGGTTCCACGGCGGCGTCAACTGGCGCGCCGCCGTCTCCTGGACGCTGGGCACCTTTAGCCTGCTGCCGGGCTTCGTGCAGCGCGTGAGGGACCCGGCCGTCGAGGTGGCGGGCTGGTCTCACCTGTACTACCTCGCCTGGCCGCTGGGGTGCACGCTGGCCGGCGGGACGTACTGGCTCTTGCACGGCGCGTTCCCCATCAGGGACCCGCGCGCCGTGGACGATGCCGACTACTTTGGCACCTTTGGGCCGGCCGAGACGGCGGGGGTGCAGGTGCTCGACGGGCGGGAGCAGACGCCGTCCAAGGCCTCGGCCGAGATGGGCGAGGACAAGATAGCGTAGAAGGGGGAGATGAACGGTGTTCGTAGCGTTGTCGTTTATTCAGTCATTCTGCTTGTGAGCGAGCGAGCTCTTTGGTTTCTCATCTTTCGTTGAAAGAGGCATCTGACAGGTAGAGATGTTGGTCCTAGGAGCATGAATGTGTACGTGTGTAAGTGTGGTGTGTAAGTGAGTCTACTTATGTGTATATGTATGTGTCTTGGATCACGCAGGATCATCACACCCACGCAAGAATATGTAGAGAAAAGGGGACGAGGGGGTGACATCCATCTCGTCATGATGACTTTATGCTCATTCTTATTCATCCCATTATTCGATCCATATGACATCTCCACCGCCATCCACACCGTGTTAGTCCGTCGTGCCTCCGCATCGGACTCTCGTCCGCCTCCTCCGGCAACGCCTCGGCCTGCATACAGCCATGGATGTTTACGTCAAGGTTTTGAACGAACTCTCCCCTATGCGGAAATCCACCCTTCCCCCCTCCCTCAAAATCCCCTAGAATATTTCACCTTCACCCTGAAAAGAGGGGGCCTCGAATCGTACGAGCCGTGCATCTCAAGTGCCGAGATGGCAGGAAGACGTGCATTCGGCGCCATGCATATAGCTTAATCCCCTAGTACGAACGAAAAGAACCGAGTCAACGCACGGAGGGGGGGAGGGAGAGGGGAGAGGGGGGAAGACGGGCGGCTAAGCTGTTGAATCGGCCGAGGGGCGGTTGAATTCGCTGCTGAAAACGGACAGCCTCTTTCTCGTGTTACTCTCTTCGTCTTTTCCCCCATCTCAAAGGGCCTTCTCTATCCTCTTCTATCCCGGCTAGCCGTCCTGCTCTATAAGCTTCTCATGATCCTCTCATAAAGCCCGAGTCTCCCCCCCCCCTTTCCTCTCGTAAATCTCATAGCATGGCCCCCGCCGGGAGTCCGACGAGGCTGCTCTGCATCGTCCCCATCTCCACGACGCGCATGACGGACGACCTCCGTCGCGCCTACGGCTCACCATCACCGTCATCATCGCCGTCATCGTCTCCCGGCCCCGAGATATCCTTCCTCGACGGCCGCGGCCTCGCCGACTGCCCGCCCTGCATCGAGAACGCTGCCCAGGCCGAGCAGTCGACGAGGGCCATGCTCCCGCGCGTCATCGCCCACATTGCCGCCCACAAGCCCCCCGACGGCGTGCTGGTCTGCTGCTTCTCGGACCACCCGCTCGTCCACGCCCTGCGCGAGCTGTTCAGCGCCGGCACCGGCACCGTCACCGGCACCGTCGGCTTCGGCGTCGTCCCTTTTGTCACGGGCATCTTCCACGCCGCGCTGCGGGAGGCAAGCCAAGCGGGGGGGCGGTTCGGCATCGTCACTACGTCGCGGGCATGGGGCCCCCCGTTGACCGCCTCCGTCGCGGATCTCGGGTTCGGCGGGGCCTCGGCCGGCGTGGCGCCGACAGGGCTCGGGCCTCTTGAGCTGGAGAGTCTAGAGCGGCATGTCGTCGTCGACCGTATCGCTGCGTGCGCGAGGCCGTTGATCGACGACGGGGCGACGAGCATCATTCTCGGCTGCGCCGGCATGACGGCCCTGGAGGGGGACATCCTGCGAGCCCTCCCGCCGGACATCCGGACTGTCGACGGGGTCCGGGCCGGGATCGACTTGTTATCGCGGCTCGTCTGGGAGACGAAGGCTACGCTGGAAACGGGAGCAGTATCACGGACGGAGGACGTGAAGATGAAGAGCATATGCGCCGTTCAAAGCACCGAGGTGACGAGCAACAGCGAGCAGGTCCTCTGCTGACAAGGACACGTTTTTACCTGTCTGTATATGATTGATGATAATAAGATAAGACTTAAAACAGTCACGAGACGGGAAAATCACGTCTGATGTTTTGCAGATATATAAAAGCAGAATAGCGGGCATGGGCCTTGACTTGAGGTCGACGCCCCCGTCAAGTAGTCCCCCAGCTCTCAATGGCGCTGGCCCAGTCAATCTCGGCCGAATCGTTGAACGCGTTGGTCCACATGTTCCCGATAAAGTCCGTCTGGAAGTTGTAAAACGCCGTATTGGGCAGCGCGTACTGCTCGAGCAAGCCCTGCTGCGGCGGGAGTTGAGGATGTGATTGTCGATTTGGATGTTGTTGATGTGGTTGTTGTTGATGTGATTGTTGTTGTTGCTGCTGCTGCTGCTGCAATTGCTGCCGCTGTTGCTGCGGCATCAGACTCAAAGCCCCCGGTTCCCGGACCATCTCCGAGGGGGGAGGGTGTATGATGGGAGCAACGGCCGCCGGTGGTGCTGGCTGGCTCTGTCGCACGAGTATCTCCTCCAGTTTGTGGATGTACTGGAAGATCCTCGCCCCGGCCTGGCTGGCCGACGGGAGCGAGGGAGCGAGGCTTTGGAGGAAGGTTGCCATGGACGCCCTGCATTTGGTCAGACAGACTCCTGGGGGTTGTGAGGAAGCACAGAGGGTGTTTCGAATGTCAACTCACATGACTTCACGAAGCTTGTAGTACTGCCAGTCGATCAGCTGCCGCGTGATGAAGCTGCTCAGCAGGTGGGCGACGCCGGCCAGCTCTTGTAGCTAAGAGTGAGTCCCAGGTTAGCTTTGATAAATCAGGCCGAGCGAGAGATGGGGGCAGTCCGCACCATTGGGTTGCCTATTGCGCGCAGGTATTCCACGGGCACGGCGGTGATCTCCTGTATCAGTTCGAGAGCGGCGCCGCAGGCTTCCTCGAACTTGTCGTGGCAGGCAAAGGCGGCCATCCGGAGCAGCTGGAGGGGGGTTAGCTAGGATTCTTTCTCATAGGCTCATCTACCCATGCACATATATACAGCTATATGTGTATACGGATACACACCAGGGCCCGCTCACCTGAAAGGTACACGCTATGTTGGCCACCTGGAACCCGCACAGGTTCGCCTCGACGTCGTGAGACGCCGGGAACGCGTGCGTGGCGTACGGCGGCAGGTTGCCCTTCTTCTCCAGCACCTTCTCGAGCAGGCCGTCGATCGGGGGCATCAGCGGCTCGTGTTCGATGGGGCCGCGGTCCAGCGCCTTGAGCCGGTCCTTGCGCATGCGCACGATGACGTGCTCCAGCACGCGGTACAGGTCGGTGATGTAGTTCCAGCCCGTTAGCCAGCTGCCGCGGCGAAAGCGCGTCTTCTCCGTCTGCGCAGAGGCGTCGATGATGCCGGCGAGGCCGTCGACCTGCTGCGGGTAGGCGACGGCGCACTGCAGCTCCGGGCAGCGGATGACGTGGCCGTCGATGAGGGCAGCGTGGACCTCGAGGCGGTACATGGACCAGAAGAACTGCCGGCGGACGTGCTTCTCCGGGTACGTCAGGTGCGGCGGCCAGCGCGCCTCGAAGTGAAAGGTGTGCTGGGCGACCAGCGTGTGGTACCGGCCCATGCACTCGTGGAAGAGGGGGTCGTCCTTGAGCTGCGTCGCCGCCAGCGACAGCGTGCCGAGCACCTGGAGGTAGTCGAAGGCGTCGCCACCGCCAATGTCACGGTTGCTCTCCGGCACCGCGCGCTGGGCGTCTTCCATGTAGGCCCGGTGGTGCTCCGGCCGGAGCGGGGCCGGTGCCGCCGCCGGGTCGAAGACGGCGCCGTCCCGGACGTGGCACGAGCTGAGGGCGCAGATGGCCATTAGGCGTGCGAACGAGGCCCGGCTCGACGACAAGCTGGTGCTGTCCCACTCTCGGAGGAGGGAGGCCTCGTCGAAGAAGGGAAATCTGAGAGGGGGGGGGGGGGGGGTGTCAGTCCGGACGGATGGATGGTGCTTCGTTCACTCGAGATAGCATGAAGAAGATGTAGATGAATATGAAGAGGAGAAAGAAGACGAGGAGATGAGAGTGCAGGAGGAGGTGAAGGAGGAGGTGGAGGAGGACGAGGAATAGAAAGAGATACGCACACTGGATATACCGTATCGAAAAAGATAGCAATGAGGCGCGAGACGAGGCCCCGGCTGCCGTGGCGGCTCTCGTCGTAGAACCACCTCTCGCCATCGCCATCGCCGTCGCCGTCATCACAGGAGTACATCTGCTTATGGCTGCCGCTGTTGTTGACCGACGACGACGGCGACGTCTTGGACTTGACGCCCCTCTTGGCGGCGACGCGGTTCCACGTGCACGTCGCGCCGTGCTCAATGCACGTCAGGCAGCTCGGCGTGCCGCCGGGACTCGCACCGGCACCGGCACCGGCACCGGTCCCCTCGGGCACGGGCTTGCATTTCCTGCCGCGGCGGTGGCAAAAGTCGCAGGCCTTGGTGATGCGGCGGCGCTTGATGGCGGGCTCGCTATGCCGCCGCGACTCTCCGTTCTGTTGGTGGTCGTCGCCCTGGTTCTCGCCCATGATCCGAAGCGAGCGTCGGGCGCGTCGAACCGGGTCACGGGGCTCCCATCCGGCACCAGACGGACTGGGGGGGAGGGGAGGGGGAAGGGATGACAAGGAGCGTGGGGGGTGAGGGGAGGGAGAGAATAAGAAGAAGAATACGAAGGTAGGGGGGGATGTTCCGTTACGTCCGTCGTACGGTGTACAAAGTGAGACTACCAGAGGGCAAAAGGGGAGGGAGGGATATGGCTGGCTGACTTCTTCCTACTGTCTGAGCCACAGTGAGGGGGCCGCCGCGCGCCTGAGGGACCGGCTTGCAGCAGCACCAGTATCCGTAGTAGCTAGCAACAGCTTTCCCCTGGTCGATGGGTGTAGATCCACAGGTTCCCCCCGGGGCGGGAGGGGGATGATGACGATCTCGGATGAGCAACAGCACTCACTCTCGGTCAATTATGCGGGGACGTTACCGCTACCGCCCTTGCGTCGTCTTGGAACCCCGTTCGTATGAGGGATCTCGGTGCGGGATGGATCAGCGTCTTGTGTGTGTGACCTCGGACTGACGGGGGGGTCGCAAGGCATGAAGAACACGGGGGGGACAAGCTTTTTGGTGGTATTTGTTTTCATGGACGAGAGAGGGACGAGATGGGGAAGAAACATGGGCGCGTCGAGGTTGAAATTGACACGGCCACAAGTGGGGAGCAATCTCGGACTAGTTGGGGGGGAGGGAGGGAAGACTGAGCGGGAGAGAGAGAGAGAAAGAGAGAGTCAGGACTGGGTAATAAGACCGATCTGACGGACTGAGAGAGATAGAGACAGGGAAGGGGGGGGGGGGGGGGGGGGGGGGGGGGGGGGGGGGGGGGGTGGGGGGGGGGGGGGGGGGGGGGGGGGGGGGGGGTGTGGAGAGAGTGAGGAGAGACAAGAGAGTGAGCAAACAAACATTGTTCCAACCATGAATGGCGAAATAGCAATGACTAAGCCCGACATGGGCAGGAATATACTTATGGGCATTTGGGGGGGAGGGGCAAGGGTCTGTATGGATACGGGTAGCAAGATGGGGTAAGGGTTGGTTGGGTTGGGCATCGGCTATGGAGACGGATGTGTTCGTCTTGGGGTTAGTTCGAGTCTCTTGTCTCATCTCCTCGGCGTCTCCACGCGGACAAGGGATGTGAGTTGGAGTTGGGGTTGGAGTCATCAACAGCGTTCGTGTGTGTGTTTGTGTGTGTGTGGTGTGGTGTTGACTTCAATACACGTGTGGACTCTGCATATGTACATCGCATGCATGTGTGTGTGTGTGTGTGTGAGAGAGAGAGAGAGAGAGAGTCCAACAAGTCAGGGCCCCAAGGGTGGGCTGTGCCGCAGCCACTGACTGCATTCTCGCCTCTCTCTCTCTCTCTCTATCTCTCTTTATCTCTCCATCTCTCTCTGGTGGATCAACAATTCTGTTCCTTTGTCCGTCTTGTTGGCTCTCGTCCCTACCGCACGTCAACGTTTGGCCCACATATGGCCAGGGAGACAAGCCCATTCTTCTTCTTCTTCTTCTTCCGACCCCAGCCAAGAATAGACAACCCCACCCGCCACCGCCTCTTGACGTGCCGCCGTCGGGATCGACCAACCGGTATTCCCTCTAGTCGGTAAAAGCCAAACCACCTCGTCGGTGTCGTAAGTTGCCAAAGAAACTGAGACACACGCACGTCATAGAGAGATGAGGGGAGGGGAGGGGAGGGGAGGGGAGGGGCGGGAAGAGGTGAGTACTTGTAGGCCTAGGAGAGGGAGAGGGAGGGGTAAAGATCGTCGACAACTGTAGGCCAAGAAACTTCTCGGATTTCACGCATCATCACGTGACCCCATGTTTATCCGAAGTCTCTATACCTTAACAGGGGGTAAATATAATAGGGAATTCCGGCCGAGGGAATGTGCATTGGTGACCAACCGTTGGACATCGTACCCATGTCGGGTTGGACGCACTTGCAGCATCATCGAAACTCTGTGTGTGAAAACAAGAATATGGGTCGGTTTATACTCCGCATGGGCTGTCCATCATGTACATAGTACATCAGTCCTCGGCAACTCAGGTTGGATATATCTGTACGGACCGACCCTCTCTGTTTAGTTTCGTGGATCGGCATCTCCATCCACTCGGTTGGCACAAGTCAGGACTCGTGAGCAGCAACTACTGCAACTATTGCACACAACTATTGCACACACACACATAGCGTCAGATGAGCTAAGTTTCCCACACCCACCCACATAGGAGAGAGGCCTTTGAGTCCGTCGCTGTCCGAGCACTTGAGAAAAGCTAGAATTCAAAAGTGCCAAGAATCCGGCAGATTGGATGGATCAAGCTGCAAAAGCATGATTGATTCATGCATGAATTCAATCCATGAGCCCCGTGATATTCGAACATGCTTCTTTAGGTTCCTAGGATAATGCGTCACGAAATCAGGTTGTCAAAGTCTATCAGCTTTGTTGCCCAAGACATGCAGGTAAACACTCTTTCCAGCCAACGCGAAAAGAAGTCATGAACCCCTCGGTTTCGGCAGCACCGTGAAACGGTCAGTCGGGTCGTGAGAGAATATGTTCAGTATGGTTCTAAGTTTTCCGTTCAAGCAAGGGTTTCCAGCACACAAAACAACAGTACCTTTTCCAGATCCCTACGCCGATCTTGAGGCTAATCAAAGTAATCTGAAATACATGACAGATAAGGATAGAGACGGGCCGACTGACTACCTTTATCATTCTTGTAAGTGTGTCTATCAACATCTCCCCTGCCGAAGAACCCCCCCCCCCCCCCCCCCCCCCCCAGGACAAATTGAAGCGGTTTTCGGTATGTTCTGGAATGCTCCGTTTCCAGTCCCTAACCCAGCAAACTCGGACGAAAGAACCTGTAAAGTAACGCTTCTGGGGATCCTTTTTTGGCTGCCGCGACCATCACTCGTCGCGCCGATTGGACACATCATGAGACACATGAGTGAGAGACTAACTGTAAGAAGACAAATCATTGCCTCTGTGTGAGTCTCTGTGTTTAAGTGTCAGGCCGTCTGGCGCCCGCCCAGCCCCTATTCGGGAACGAACTCGCCAACGGCCATGGTTCTTCTCTCCCCTCCCATCCTGCACTTGATCATTAGGGCGATGCTGGTAATTCCATCAGACGCAGGAACGCAAACTTTGCCTTGCATTGGTGGGGTCCGCGGCCTGTCGGATGATGATTTACATGATTCACGTACAGACGATAATCAACTAGCTCAGTTTGGCAAGATCATGCATCAACTCAACACATGGGTTTCCTCCAGCCTTGCATCTTTGTAAACGTGACGCCTGCTCTTGCGTTGCATGACACGGCGATAGCCACAGTGCCCCCTCCCCCCTTTTAGTCCGCTCATCCCGACCCAGAAATCGAGGCTGAAAGCAGTCAAGCTAAGCTTTGGCAGCAACAACAAAAGCAACCGTGGGCCGTGGGCCATGGAGCCAGGTCGCCGACGGCCTCGTCCGTCACAAGGGGTTCACCTTGTCCGCGCAAACCCAGGTAGCCAAGGCGTGAACATGCGCGCCAAACAGCGAAATATCCAGCTGTCCAGGCTCGCGAGAATGGTGTTTCCCCCCGCCAAGGCTGTCGTTCCGTCCCCCTCGGCCTTCGGTCTGTTTGTGTTTCACCGGCCCGGGGGCCCTCTTCAGCCCGACCGGTACGACGGGACTGTATGGGAAGACCGAGGGGCGGGGACACGTAGATTTTTCAGACTTGGCCGATGATGGAAAGGATTATACCCTCCCCAAAGGTTTTTAGATGGTATCCGGGAAAGGGTTTCCGGATATAGGGAAACCAACACAAACTCGGCACAAGACCACTGCATACTTGTACACCTCCCTGGGCCCCGGAGGACGCCAGGCGAAGATAGACAGACTTTTGAGGGTTCGCTATTATAGTCCGAAGCATGAGAGATTAACAATGAATACAAGTACGGGAAGTCTAAGTTTCACCCACGCCCACATCACAAGACTATACTGACGACATCCCCTTCTCGGCCACCCGATACGTGCCCTCTCACTTTGAGGCTACCAAATAGGTTTGTTTCCGGAGCTATCCTTCTACAGGTCACTTCGTGCCTCGAGCTTCTAACGCCAGTGTTCAAAGATGCTGTGTCCATAGCGTCGATAGCGTTTCTTGCCACAATACCTGAACCTGATCTCTTGTGAAGTCTAGCCGTCTTCTGGGACGGAAGTTGAAACACAGGGACGTGCTCCAATGGCAGATGAGACGGCCGATACTGCCCAGAGCGATAGAGTCAGCGCCAAGGGGTGTGCACGATAGGAAGCAAGCCCATCGCGGAATCCTTAATCCGCTGAAGGTTTTGTTCCCCTGAACCTTACCGAACGTTCCTCTTGATGCTATCATCGCCATGTCCCTTGGCGTCTCATGCCTCGTTCTCCCATCAAAGAGATGGCATCAGTCATGGCCAGACAGCAATGCTCACGGGCTTCAACGAGAACCTCAACGTGTCAGACTCGGCTTCGGCTACTACTAACATGAACCTCTGCCGGGCCTGATCCAACAGGTTCTGCCAAAGACTGGCCCAGTCACCTCTTCGCTGAATCGTTTCCCGCTTTGATGTTCTCGCGCGCAGACGCGTTCGCTCGCCTTGCGTTGAGATGCGACGGCAACAACTGGGCGAGGTACGTGCTCGATATTAACTCTCTTCCCCCCCGAGAGAACCTGAACATCCAACTTCTGTCCAAGGCTGCCCCTGGGCAGCGACGGATCGCTGAGGAGGTTCGCAGATCAGCCGGTCTTGCGAGCCAAGGCTGACCTTGGACGGACCGATGATGACTCGACCATTTGTCTGTTCATCATGTCCCGTCGACTGCACAGATGTCACAAGTGCAGGGTAGTATCTGACAAGAGGACAGGGTGCTACAAGCCGAATCCGAGGCGTGTTCAGTACTTTCTGGTGCATGCTCAAACAAAATGACTTGGAAAGTAGGGCATATAAAACAGAGTACGGACAGACTAGAGGCTAAAAGTTGGAGCAAAGGTAGAATAAAAAGCGGAGAGGCAACCATCTCGCATCTCTCTACGCGTGGCAACGGCCGCCGTACAGCTAATGTATCCCAGCTTGTGGGAGAGTTTCTGTTTCATAACCCCTGGTTTCTTCTCTAGGCCGCGGGTTACGAGACCCATTTCTGCGATGCCGAATCGACCTTGGCCATGTCATCCTTGATTCAAGCCGCCGGCTGGGTTCATTGAAGCTTAACTTAATGAACGCGTCAGCCAGGCAGCGTCGCGATCCTGTTCGTCTTACGGGTGGAGCTAGACAACATAGGCCTCCGGAGGGGGATAGTTGTTGTCCGGCGGGGAAATACCGCGCAGCATGAGCATCCTCGTAAGCCGGCAGAGTCAGCAGGGTCGGAGACATATCAACGCTGTATACTTGGTGAATGTATAAAGCTTCAGTTGTTTCCTTGGTATCACCGAGTCTTTCCTCTCATCATCCAGACAGCAAGCAACAAACCTCAACCTCCAACATCAAGCTTCCTCCCTCCCTTCTCAAATTCCTCCGTCGTCTCTTCCAGCTTTCCCTAGGAAAGAAAAAAAAAGGAAAACTTTTCCTGCTCAAGTCAGATAACCCGACACAATGCGCTTCTTCAACACTCTCCTCTTATCCACCCTCTCCGTCAGCGGCGTTGTCATCGCGCTACCCACCGCGGAGATTGGCAACGTCACCGCCGTCGCTGCCGCTGCCGCTGTCGAGCCGATCGTCAGGGTAGAGTTCGACATCAAAGCCAGAGCCAACGATGCGGCGGCCAAGGCCAAGCACGACGCAAACCACAAGAAGAAGGATGCTGGCAAGTGCGGCCAGGGCTGCGAGGACTCGCTGAAGTCGTACCACTCCCAGGCTTCCAAGGACTCCAAGGCGTCCAAAGCCTCCCAGGCTTCCAAGAACTCTCAGGCTTCCAAGAACTCCCAGAAATCGAAAGGGAAGCCCCCAAAGCGGAGTCTTGAGGTGGAAGAGGCCGAGGCCGAGGCCGAGACCGAGGGCTTGGAGGCGTAGAGACAAACATCATGTCCAGGAAGTGAGAATCATCTCCATGAGGGGAAGGGATGTTAGTGAGATGGATCCGAGGTTCAATAGTACAGGCTGCGATTTCTTCACAAATGAAACAATGTCATGTCTCAAACATTGGGTTTGTCTGACCCTGCTTTGGGTTAGAGGTTCAACTTCAGTTTTGTAAATATGCCTCCGAAACCCAGAACACTGTACCGCAGAGAAGTATACTTTATGCCCGGTGAGACAGGCGTGAGATCGATTCAGTGCCCTAGTTAAAGCTTTTCGTTGTGGGCACTTAAAGACTTGAACCTAGAGATTACACTACTAGAGAGTAGGCTGCGTGTTCCTAGTTAGATGGATGGATATCAAATCTAGAATAGCCCTAAGAGGGACTGACTAAGACTCATGAGAACCCAGATTGCCAACAAACCAAACCCCCGATACAGCCAGGTCATTACATTAATCTAGGGTCCACCTCATAGCAGCCGATGAGAGCGTTTGGGGGCGTTGTTTAACAGCAGACTACCCAATAGCAGCTCACCACTTTCCTTCGCAGGCTGCTGGTTACACATGATACACTCGTGACACCCCCATAAAGGGGGCCAAATCGTCCCGGGATCCAGGGCCTAATCAACGTTGGAGATCTTGAAGCCGCCGGGAACCCTCTTCTGGAAAACCTGCTCGGGGTCGTACTTGGCCGCAACATCTCTGAGGAGCTGGATGTTCTCCGGGCCGTAGGTGCTCAGGGGGTCCTGGGCGCCGTCGGCGTACCCGAGGTACTCCCACTCGACGTCGATGCCCTCGGCGACGTAGTAGTCCTTCAGCTCCCTCCGCATGGCGACGAGCTGCGTCCGGGCCTCCCTCTCGGCCTCGGCGGAGCGGACCATGTGCTGCATCTGGAACAGGATGGCGTCGCCCCCCTCGCGGTCCATGCCCAGCGCGTTGCCGCCCTTGTCGACCGAGTGGCGGAAGAGCAGCGTCGGCATGGCCTGGAAGGTGATGTAGTTGAGGAAGTCGGCGTCCTGGGTCGCCTTCCAGCCCTCGATGAACCGCGCCTGGGCCTCGACGGCGCGCCGGATGAAGCGGGCGTCGTTCTTGCCCGTCAGTGTGATCCAAATCTGGCGGTAGCCCGTGGGCTCCTCGAGCTCGACCGTCATGTTCAGGTGGCTGTCGTGGCGCAGCGTGTCCGCGGTCTTGGGGCCGATGGCCCGGAAGTCGTCGTAGGCCGGCGCCCACTCGGCGTTGGAGGTGTCGTGGAGGGCGGCCGAGACGACGGTGCCCGCGCCGGGCGAGTACGCCCAGAAGGTGACGGCCGAGCCCTTTGTGTACTTGGGGATGTTGTCCACCCACTTGACGTAGGCGGCGATGTGCTGCTCCGTGGTGTTGAGCGGGTAGACGACCTGGCCGCCCCAGAGCTCGACGGTGTCGACGGTCTGCATGTCGACGCGCGTGACGACGCCAAAGTTGCCCGAGCCGCCCTTGAGCGCGCGGTGCAGGTCGGCGTGCGTCTCCCTGTTGGCGTCGACGATGTCGCCGCTGGCCAGGACGACCTGGAAGTTGACGACGTTGTCGCATCCGAGGCCGACCTCGGAGCTGAAGAAGTTGTTGCCGCCGCCGAGGAGGAAGCCGGCGACGCCGACGGTCGAGGTGCGGCCGCCGGGTGCCGTCACGCCGAACGGCTCGAGCGCCGAGTAGACGTCGCGCCAGAGCGCTCCGGCGCCGATGCTGGCGATCTTTGTCTCGGGCGAGTACTCGACCTGCTTGATCAGACCCAGGTCGAGGGTGACGCCCTTATCAACTATAACAGGTTACAGATTCAAGTCAGCAGTGTACATTACATATAGGCCATGTTGGGGAAGGGCTATCAGAGCAGCCATATGCGGCGGTATGTAACTTACTGTTCGAGGCACCCGCCCAGGTCATGTGGCCACCGCCACGGACAGCCCAGTTGCAAGCCGTCTTCTTCAAGGTGACGACAGCCAGGGCAACCTCCTCGGCAGAGGTAGGCTGCACGATGCAGTACGGGCTCAGCTGCGCCGACACGGAGAAGTACGACGTGTCCCGAGTCTCGTAGGCCTCGGTGCTCGGGCGAAGGACCTTGAGACCGGCCGCCTCAAGGGCGTCACACTGTGATTAACAGACTGTTAGCCAACGACGAGTGTCAAAGCTAGGTTCTCACAGGCGAGGGAGGGGGGGCCTCTCACGCAAACGTTGGACATGGCGTTGGTGCAGGCGGCTTTAGATAGAGAGGCGAGAGCAGCTGCCGCGCCGAGGACCACAGCCAGAGACCTCATGATGTACCAGTATTACCGAGGAGTTGCAGGTTGATGAAACAAAACAACATTCCCTGGAAGGGGGCAGGGAGAAAAAAGAAAGAGTGGACGATCCGTTGTATAATGGCTGGTATAGACTAGGGCCATGTAACCGCGGGAGACGTGCCGGTTCTTGACATGGATGACATCCGAAATTGCGACGGTTCCTCCCTTAATTGGCATCTCGTACGTATTTGGCAATGATGGACTAGGAAGTGGTTATGCGAAGTGTGGCTGGGCCAGGGTAACGTGGGGTTACTCCCATCCTTCATGATTCCCCTCAGCCATGTCGGTCAGCGAGTCTCCTTCGTCTAATGGGAGGACTGACACGGAGGGCGGTGTCTCTAGACTTCCGAGAGAACTCTACCATTGTACAGACATCCGACCGCAGAGGAATATCAGTTTGATGATTGTCTTTCGGAACTGGTGGGTTTGCAAGTTCTCGGACTGTTCCCGAGGGCATGGGGGCTCGCCTACTCCTCTACTGCCCGGCTGGTTGGGACTTTCGTGACTACGTTGAGCATTTTCAGCCTCGAGACACTATTCCAACCCAATCTTAAAATTCTCTTCCTCCTTTCTACTAGTCTACAGCTCTCTGGTCTGGCTCAAGGTATGATCAACCACCACTTGGGCTCCAACATGTTCACGCCCTCAATCGTTTGGATAGCTTCGAATCGTCACACCTACTATAGTAGCTTAAGCCCATGCTGGCTTATTGCCTTCATGAATCATGGCCCATGCCTTTCCGTCGTCCCCGTTGCAGTATTAGTCCACTTTGCCAAGTTGATTGTGCTTGAGATGCCGCCCTCTGTTGGATAGATGGAAGGGCTCAAGTCATCCCTGACTCGTAGTCAGAGGACCCATCAGCTCGTTAGAATTTCTCTATCGAGGAATACTCTCCTGCCCCCCCCCCCCAGGGTCCCCGCGAGGCTATGCCGCGTTGGTAAGACGATCGGCATCTACGCCCCCAGAGCTTGATATTTACCGTTCTCGGCACCCGCGGGCCCAACGGCTTCTACCGTTGTCAAACGGGAGGAGCCCACGATCCTCCGGGACAGGATGCAGCCTATTGGCGGATTAGGCGATCATTTCCTCCCCGCTCATGGCCTGCCGGCCCGGGCTCGAATGCCGGGCTTTCTTAAACCATTTGGCAGCGCTTGGGCAACAATGCAAGATTGACGGCAAACGACTCGAGTCATTCCAGTTTGACGTGCAGAATGAGGCTTGTTGGCGGCTCGTCTGAGCAAAGACAGTAAGAGCAGAGCTGTAGAGCACGTCTAAACGGTTGATAGGTGTTATCTTCTTGTAGTAACCAAGGGCTTGAAGCACCGAGGCGAATTAGACCAGTTCTGTTTTTTTGGAGTCCCCCATCTTCCCAAACAGGAGGCCACTCTCCCGACTGCCGACTCGTGAGTTGTTGCATTATTCCCAGGGGAAGTTCTCCCAGGGGCAGAATTGGAGCTGCAAACCCCATCAAACCCGGGCTTCACCGCAGCCAGGACCGTTAAAGCCTCGCTCCTCGTCTACCTACACCACTTTTGCGGTTGAAAAACTTTGCATTGGTAGAGAATGGTACAGTATATCACACCTCCTGCAACGCCCCTCGGCATCGGACAGCATCGACTGGCCGCATGATATAGATCCCCGGCCTCTTGAACTTGCACGAGCTCTGCGGTCCTCTTCTACCAGCAACCGTAGCAATCGTTCATTGCTCTGCCTGTCTTTGGCTGTTCTTGAGCGAGATATCTCTCGGCGCTGCGTCCTTGTCTCTGCGTGGGAGGTCTCCCACAACGCATTCACAGACGGAACCCAACAGCTGCACTCCCTGTAGACTCTCAACATGGCGTTCCCCGTTGTCGACGGCGTCGAGGTGATGATGGCGCCACCAGAGAACTACCACGTCAACTTTACCAACCCGTTCAAAGACACGGCGACCATCAACGCAAGCTACTGGGCCTTTGGCATCGAGTTCGCGGTCGCCCTTCTGTTCCTAGCCCAGCGCGTCTACACGGCGTCCTTCATCCTGCGCAAATGGCGAAGCGATGACTGTCAGTTCTCCCCCGTTGAGAGGAGTTCCCCAACTTCCACCGCGGCTGACCTTGAGAAACAGACATGATTGTGCTTGCATGGGTTCTGACTACGACTGCACAATGTCTCATCCTTCACTGCCTGAACCAAGGCGTGTTGGGAGTTCACATCTGGGAGATGTCGGTTGACGACGCTATATGGGAGACGACAGTAAGATGCCCGCAAATCCATAATATTGAGCAACCATATGCGTATACTGATGTATTACACGCTTACAGCTCATCCATGCCACGACCCTGACAGTCATTCCAGGCACAGTCCTGGCGAAGCTTGTGCTTTGCATCTTCTACTACCGTCTGTCACCCATCACCTGGTACCGATACGCCCTGCTGTTCACATCCTTCATCACCGTCGCCGCCTTCACCGCCGTCTGGTTCGCCGTCCAGTTCGCATGCACCCCGATCGAAGCCGCATGGAACCTCCGACTCTACACCGGCACGAACTGCATCGACCGCCCACCCGTGTACATGCTGCAGGCCATCATGGGTGGCGTCACTGACATCCTGCTCATCGTCCTCCCGCTGCCCATCATCTTGCGTCTCCAGATGTCGTGGAAGCAAAAGGCCGCCCTCGTCGCCTGGTTCTGCACGGGTCTCATCACCTTCGGCGCCGCCGTCGCCCGCCTCGTCATCCTGATTCCGAGCCTCAAGAACGCCGACACGACCTTCATCCTGGCCCAGGGAACCCTCTGGCTCATCGTCGAGGCCAACCTCATCATCATCTGCGGCTCGCTGCCCACCTTCCGCGTCTTCCTCAACCACGTGGCGCCCAAGATCCTCGGAGAGGCGGCCGCCTCCCGCCGCGGGGAGAGCGGCAACAAGACCGGCGGCGCCAGCTCGGGCGGCATGCGGTACGCGCTGCGCACCTTTGGCAGCTCGCAGCCCAAGAGGAGGCACTTTGACACCATTGACGAACTCGAGTTGGGTGACCGGCCCTACGGCTCCGAGGCGAAGTGGAAGGCCGAGGTCAATGCGGAAAGTCTGACGGACGGGCGGGACCGGAGGACGAGCCGCTCGGAAGCCAGTGACGAGGAGGCCATATTCAAGACGGTCCGTACGTCCGTGATCCACGAGGCGCGATGAGGCGCCGAGGGATCCAGAATGAAAGATGGATCTCGGCGATGGCAGCGACGGCATCTTCGACAAAGATGGTAATCTAGCGATGCAAACTGACAGCCTTCTTCAACTTCGAGACGAAGCACTTTACCGGAGCAGTCAAGGGACAATGTTCACCCCGATGAGGGCGGGGAGACCGTCGCGGCACTCTCCCATGCGCTCTATGCCCAAGTTGCTTGGCTGGGCCAGGACGACAACCGCTAGAAAAGCGATTGTGGTGGCGATTCCATCTTGCTGGCTAGATTCAATCTCTACGTGTTGCTACCAGACTGGAGGTCGCCAATAGGGACGTGGGCGATTCTCGGTACAACGAACAGTCTCTTTGTCGCATCAAAGATGTTCAGAAACAAAATGAAAGAGCAGCAGCATTTTTAAACTGCAAGAAATGGAGCAAGTAACGGCTTTCATATTTGGTCAAGGGATTGACTGTTCTTGAAGGCAATGCCTAACTACTGAGATACGTCTATAGTGAATGAGTATACGTTGGCCGACCTCAGAAACAGAAAGTTGCTTGACTTTTCATAATCTTCGGCATGCGCCCATGATTTGGTTGACACAGAGCTCCGAAGAAACCAACCCATATGAATGTAGGTTGGATGAATAGCTAAGGTAGAGAGGGTCAAGGGACGAGTGTCTGAAAACGATGGGAAATAAAACATTCTGCAACTTGAAACAAGCATTTATTGTCAGTAAAGATGGGCGTACTGATCAAAAATCCTCCCTCCTTACCCACCTCACAACTCTCACTCTCACACATCCCTCACAACAACGCAACATACCTAATTGTAACAAAAAACGAGGCCCGGAGCAAAAGAATTGGGTTGTTCCGAAACCGAGAATCGAACTCGGGGCTATGCCTAACCTCTCAAGGAGATGAGAGGGCATCATGTTGGCCACTACACCATATCGGATTTGCTTCATGACCTCTGCGAAGACTTTTTAATACAAAACTGTTGTGGATAGGAGGTGGACCTTCCATTTTGCAGATTTCAGTACAAGCCTATCAGAAGCGGCAGTACATGTGCTCGGTGGGCATGGAGGAGGGTCTTATTCTACACGACATGTGTCGGGCAGCCAGGGCACCCCTGTTCAAAGCTTTTTCCATATCCACCTCTCGCTGAATAAAGCCTCAGCGTCACGAGATGAGCTGTGCCTTCTGATGCCGCTCTTCATGAGGGGGGGTTACGTGTAGTTGAATCAGGCTCAGCTAACCACAAGTATTCAACCCCATCTCGCCTCCGAGCAAGATCCCTTGGCCAACGAGTTTTGAACGAGATCGGCAACTGTCGATGCCAAGGGTCTTCGCCCCATTTCTCTAATGTTGGTTATTAGGCGGCTAGGACCAGTGACATGGCAAATGGAATGCACTTATCCAGAGTTCATATGAGAGGTCACGTTGATCAAGGACGCAACCAAGCCCAAAAATATGATCAAGCACTGCTAAAAACACGCCAAGAGGTCCCATCTCAAGAAGATCAAGATGTAGACGAGACTTGGATTGGTTTGTGGTCTCGAATGCGAGTGATGAGGAATAGGGGACGACATAGATACTCAACGAAGACAAAAGCTTCAACAGTTACCCCTACATCATTTAAGGCAGTCCAGTGACCCTAATTCTTTCAGCAAATCTCCTGTTGTGTTGCTGCTCACTTCAAACACGCCGGCACTATCCTGGACAGGCCTCGACTCGGGCAGCAGCTCCTTGAACATGGACGGGGAGGGATAAGTAGACGGCCTGGTCCTGTCCACCGCGAGCTCGGGCTTCCGGGTGATGGCTTCGACCTCGGCCACAATGCGACTGAGCATGAACCGCACGTCCCGACGCGCCACCTCGAGTCCCGCGAGGCTGGGTTCGTAAGGCCTCGTTGCGCGACTGGAGACTTTTTTGACGGTGACGATGGGCATTTCGTCGGCCGAGTTGGCGGCCTGGTTCTTGTCCTCGCCCTCGGAGTTGTGAGCGTCGCCGCCTTTCTCGCGCATCCGGCGGGCTGCGGGCGACTCGACGAGCTCCTCCGTCCCGGCACCAACATTGAAGGAGAGAACCTGGAGGTTCTTGGCGATGATCTTGAAGTCAATATAGGCCTCCTGGAGGATGGCGATGTAGACCTCGGCCTTCCCGTAGCTCGGGATTAGGGGAATGGCGCTCTGGCCGGCGGCGAGGGCGGAATGGAAGCTCTGCAAGGCCGAATATTTTGTCAGGATTGCCTTTGTTCTCATCGGGGTCCGGGCAACCATGTCTGGGAACTTGAGTGCTGCCGCCCTCATGGTCTCAAAGGTCCAGCCATCTTCGGCTGTGTGACCAGTCCTTGTCAGTATGGTGCCTTCGGTTGCGGTTGGGGCCTTGAGGAGGTCATACGACGCTTGAACTCCTGACCACCGCCTGTCCATGTCACCGATACGATCGTCTCGTTCCCTTCGAGGAGACTCATATCGTCCATTTTGGATTCGCCGTCCACACCCATGGTAAACTTCTCCTTGAAGAAGGCCGCAGCACTGTATTTCCCTCCGTTAAACAAGGTTAAGAAATTTGCGGTCATTAGTGACGAAACCCACCTAGCTTTAATGCTGGACGCCTTTTGCCTGTCTTTGGCCTTGATTGAGATCACAGCCGTGAATTCACCACCCTCTTGAAACCCTATCAGAGAGCATTTCCTTGTTAGCCCAAGGCTGCATAGTAGGCGATTTCAAAGCCATGAGATCGCTCACCAGAGATGAAGCTATCGCCATACACCTCGGCAAAGTGCTCGGCCTTGACGTGGGGGATATAGTCGAACTTGGTGAGAGAATAATCTTCCACCACCTCGTTGACAACTTTGACTGATGTCAAGAAGCTAATATCGCTTTCTTTGACCTTTGAGGTGTTGATGAAGTCTCCTTTTCCCTTTGCATCAAAGATGTCATACTTGATGGAGAATACAGGGTTGATCTAAGTGGAATGTGTTAGAAATAGTATGCCAAAACACCACCACACTCACTACATATGAAGTCAACTTACGTTCATGGCACTGGTTATGTCAGTCACCGTATCAATGACCGAGGTCCTGTACGTGACCTCCTGAGCTTGACACTTGAAAGCTTTCTCTGCATTTGCTTCGTCGATTGGGCCCCGCACGACGGCGTTGCTGATACAGAGCTCTTGCGTGAAGGAGTTGAAGCCTAGAACCGAGTCAAAAACCAACCACTATCACCACTACAAGCACTCAAAGTCAAGCACTGCGTACCAGAGCCCAGCTGCATCGACGGGTTGTAGGGTGCAAGAAGGATCGCCATGATAGAAGATGTAAACGGTAAGACTCAATGGGGCGTAAAAATGAATCGGACGGTCCAGTGTCAGTGCTTGCTGATGCGTTCCCTCTGTGAAAATAACTGGAGGGAAACAATCCCTTTTTCAATGGTCTTGAGGTCTTCACGAAAAAAATGGGTTGGTGTCGTTCCGATCCGATGGTCCTCTTGACGCCAATCACGGCTGGTCGGGTTTTACTAACTAGTCCATATCGAGCATTTCAGGCATGAAAAATCCACG
The DNA here is from genome assembly GCF_034447905.1 of Colletotrichum destructivum. Lineage (NCBI taxonomy): Eukaryota > Fungi > Ascomycota > Sordariomycetes > Glomerellales > Glomerellaceae > Colletotrichum > Colletotrichum destructivum. The sequence continues at coordinate 3,710,660 of NC_085901.1, read as the reverse complement.
CAGCTGAAAGCTGAAAATCTTCTGTATTGGGACGCACGTCACCCGTCAACTTTGAAGATCGGTGGGACCTGAATTGAAGCCTCTCCTTCGTCTAATCCATACTATACATCAAATACATAGCAGGTTCAGGTACCCTTTGGGTCACTCGACAGAGTCAAGAGCGCGGCAGCACACGCGGAACACTTCTCATGTGCAGCATTTGGGAGATTCCCAGTACTTCTGGTCTATACTATGAAGAACAATACAGAAATTGAATCCCTCTATGTTGAGAAAGCTCGCTGAAGAGCAAGCCTGAGCGGCCACCGGCGTCGATGAAGCCGCAAGCAGACTAAGCAGTGCGTCGCGGAAGCCAGAACTGAATCCGAGGCTTGAGAAAACCGAAGAAGTCTCGAAAGAACTGGAGAACGAGCTGAGAGAGACGATGTGAAGACCTGTTGTTAAAGAGGCGGTGACGACCAGAAGCTCTCGGCGCCCGTGGGGGAGTGGGAAAGAAAATGCACGGTGTGGCTGAGGAAGCCAATCCCTCGCTCCAGGTCCGCCATCACGAGATCTCCGCATTCACAACTCTCGCAGAAAATCAACCCAATCAGAATTCTGACATCGCTCAAGAACTCGTACTCACCTGGGTGATGAATGCTTGTGACAAATCATCCGAAGCGGAAGGTCGGCGGCGTGGGCCGGCATAGTGGGGCCGTGTCATGGTCGCCACAGCCGCCGGGTCGGCCGGTGTTATTGAGCACTGGCATCCGTCTTTTGCCGGCGGGCTGCCGATTCGCGATTTCTACACCGCAATCGCAATGATAGTCCGGGGCACGTACTTGCCTAAAGATGCGAAAATCAAAAGGCAGGGCTGGTGTTTGACAAATTGGCCGCATCCAATCGCCTGCCGCCCCGTGAGAGAGTGATTGTTGTCATTACTACCAACACAATGAACGGGTCAACCCCATCAAGAAGCGGACCAAATGAATACATTGTGCAGAGACAATTGACATTGCTCCAAGCCGATGAGAAACCGTAGTAGAGGACAAAAAACTGACCGGGAGAGTTTGAAATGACAAGGGAAAGCAGAAGCACGGGGATGATGAGCCCCCTTCCCGAGAACGAACAACGATAGTCGCGGTGAGGACGTTGACCATAGCCCCGACAATCGAAACGTATCGTCGTGGGTTCCTCTGGACACAATGGCTCCTCGGCCGGCGGCCCACGACACTAGCTGGCGACTCGTCCCCGAGACGAATACACTTATTTAGAGTTAAATCTCACCCGGGTCAAACGATGCGCAGTAGCGGGTATTCGAGGGCTTGGTGCGTGAAACAGATTCGTCACCACCGCCGTCAGCAAACTCGGGTGAGTCGGTGGGTGGCACGCTTGGGGTCCTACGGCCTCTGTCGCCATCCTACCCCCGCGAGCACGACATTGACGAAAATCCCTTTGGCTTTCCTCTTTCCACCATCAGTCTCCTTGGCGTTGCAACGTGAGGGCAGACGGCCGGTGGACCCAGAGGCCCTCCCCAACCTCTCTCTCTCTCTCCTCTCTCCACAGTTACCTTTGGGGGGGTCGCCCAGGCCTTCGTCCCCCCCGGGATACTCCCATCTGTCCAACAGTCCGACAGTTAACTGGACTGAAAGCGAAGCTCCAACATGGAAAGAGGAACGCCAAGATGCTTGAGAAATGGGCCGCCTTCTGCAGAGCCTTTTCCCAACCCAACGACCTTCCGCAACTGGAAGGCATTTAACACGGGCTCTGGGCTTACCCCCGTTTGCCCTTCCACCCCTCGCCGCCCGCCGAGCCAGCCTAGGCCGCTGACGCCCTCTTGGCGGCGACGCTCGTCTCACTTAGCCGAGCCATTCATCGAGAACTCAGCGTCGTCGGCGCGGTCATCGGCGAGGCTCACTGGACGCCGTCGCCCTCGCGAGCTTGCCGGCATCAATGACGATTCGGCTTCAAAAGGCAGCTCAGCTGCTCTTCTTGCGCCCCCGAGTTGCCCAGGTGGCGCCCATCGTCGCCCCGTCGTAGCCTCGTGTCGCGTCCTGTCAGCCGCCGCGCCGCCGCCGTCGATGGGTGTGGGTGTGAGTGTGGTTGACTCCTCCCCCCATGTCGAATGCACGATTCCTTCTGGAAAACGTTTTTTTCTTTTTAAGATTTGGACCGACCGCCAGGTGGAGTTGGACGGGTGTGGATAGCAGGCAGGCCCATGAGGCTATTTTGTGGTGTTTTCTCCACTGGATCTGGGGCTCGTCGAAAGGGCTCATCCAACAGCATCTGTCGCCTCTCTCTCTCACACATACACTCCCCCCCCCCCCTGGATCTCTCGATCTTCCCTACCTACCGCGTTTGCACATGTCTTCCTAATCAGTCCATGTATGTTCCCATCCTCGTGGTACCACGCAGCGAGTCGGTTCGCGGCTCGAACCTTGCGCGAGGTTGCATCCTAATGACGTGCGGGGCCAGCTAAGCAGAAGGACTGCCCTTGCATCTGGGATGATCACCCCGTTCACCGTTGGTCTCGCTTTTGTTGATCCTGGGTTCGCATGTAAATACGAACAGAGTAACCCGTACAGGTCTCCTTGTCTGCATGGCACGCACATATGTATATATATAGAGTAGGGCTCCTGATAACACCCACCTCTCGGAAAGCCTAATCGTCTTCGTCGATCGGCCTCCGTCTTAGCTCCAAAGCTTGCCCCGACTCTTCTCACCGTTGAGGCTCTTATTGGCAGTGCTTCTTCCTAAAAGCGGCCTTTGTGTCGTTCATTAACCAAGCCATGAGTTCCCCGCTCAAACACGACCATCATGTTGGGGAGGACAGGCATGTCGCGCGGGACGACATCTCGACGGAGGAGGTCGGCGTCGTCAAGCAGCAGGAGACATACGCCTATGACGAGTCGCGCAAGATTGGTGTCACGGGCGCCGTCTTCCTGATTCTCAACAAGATGATCGGTACCGGAAGTGAGTAGACCTCAACAAGTGCCCTCCCCTCACCCCTTCGTCTTGTGAGAGTTCTGCTTTGGACACACACTCACTGTCTTGGTGTACCAGTCTTCTCCACGCCCTCCGGCATCTTCCAGTCCACCGGCTCCGTGGGCGTCGCGCTCATGCTGTGGGTCATCGGCGGCATCCTCACCTTCTGCGGTCTCAGCGTCTTCCTCGAGTTCGGCCTCGCGATCCCCCGGTCCGGCGGCGAGAAGAACTACCTCGAGCGCGCCTACAAGCACCCCAAGTACCTCGCCACCTGCGTCCTGGCCGCGCAGATGATCCTCCTCGGCTTCTCGTCCGGCAACTCGCTCGCCTTCGGCCGCTACGTCCTCTTCGCGTCCGGCTCCACCTCCCCGGACGGCTGGGCCGCCCGCGGCATCGGCATCGCCGGCGCCACCTTCGCCGTCGGCATCCACGCCGTCACCCCCAAGTGGGGCATCCGCCTGTTCAACGTGCTCGGCGTCTTCAAGGTCATCGTCCTGCTCTTCATCGTCTTCTCCGGCTTCGCCGCCCTCGCCGGTCGCCGTCTCGTCCCGGACCCCCACAACTTCGACAACGCGTTCCGCATCGAGGAGGGCGAGGGGTACGGCAACGGCGGCGTCTACGGCTACGCCACCGCCCTGCTCCGCATCATCTACAGTTACAAGGGGTGGGAGAATGCCAACTACGTCGTCGGCGAGCTCAAGAACCCGCGCAAGACGTTGGCCGTTGCTGCTCCTATCGCTATTGGCGGCGTCACCATTCTCTACGTTCTCGCCAACGGTAAGCAGGCTTACATACTTACAACCCTCCTACTCCCCTCCCCTTCCCATGATGTTGGAATCTAACAATGTGCCAGTCGCCTACTTCGCCGCCATCCCCAAGACCGAGCTCGCCACCTCCGAGGTCATCGTCGCCGGCGTCTTCTTCCGCAACGTCTTCGGCAACAGTGCCGGCGCCAGAGCCCTGCCGGCCTTCGTCGCCATCAGCAACTTGGGCAACGTGCTCGCCGTCAGTTTCGCCCACGCTCGTCTGAATCAGGAGCTGGCCAAGGAGGGTCTGCTGCCCTTCAGCCGATTCTGGGCCTCCAACAAGCCTTTCAACGCCCCTGCGGCTTCGGTATGCTTCTCCCGGGGTTGTCGAGGCGCCGCGTGCAAACTCTCGTGCTAACTATGCATCTTCAGCTTTTCCTTCACTGGATTGTGACCGTCATCGTCCTGGTTGGACCGCCGCCCGGCCCGGCTTACAACTTCATCACTGATCTCTACGTGTACCCCGGTGCCTGGATCAACGCTTTCGTCGGAATGTATGTCTTGATCACTGTCGGAAACTTGGCTCAGAGACAGTAGCTAACCATTTTTGTGACAGCGGTCTTCTCTATCTCCAATGGAACAAGAAGGAGAACTGGACCTCGCCTTGGCACACTTACTTCCCCATCACGGTCCTCTACGTTCTTGTCAACGTCTTCCTGGCCCTCGTCCCTTTTATCCCTCCCACCGGCTCTTGGACTGCCGACGGCTACCCGTACTACGTCTTCCCCATCGTTGGTGTCGGTGTGCTTATCTTGGGCGGCATCTACTGGACATTCTGGACAAAGATCTTCCCTGCCATCGGCGGGTACAAGATCGTGGCCGAGAGAACGTACGATGAGCAGGGCAACGAGGTTATCCGGTACCGCAAGATCAACACCAAGCACGGTCACTCGGGACCCATCGACTGAAGAGAGGGTTGTTCGACATTTCCAGCAGTGTTGTCAGCAACCTGTCGCATCAACAATATGTGTCGTCACGCGAGGTTAACAAACAAGAGTTGTTTCGCAAACATATACCCGTCAAGCATTGGTAGCAAAGTATACTATAATATTTTGTAATCCTCACTTTACATTTTATATTCTTGCTCAATGTCACGACATTGAGAAATCTTTCGATATAATCAAATTCATGTGTCATAATATTGCTATAAATTTAGCATGGTCGGTGATGCGAAGTAAATGCATGCGCATATATCCAAGAACACAATATAACATGATGAATTCAAATGAGTTAACAGCATTAAATACTAGCCACACGTTTCCACCTTAAATTCACTCCAAGCGACTGTCCTCAAGACCCTCCGTATCACCTGGCTCCCGGTACTCGCCGGCCGGTTGTGCGCCGCGGGTACGCTCCTTCACGATATTGCTCTTGTCAATGGCCTCCTTGTCATCACGTTCTAATGTGGAGTTAGCATGTGCGTTGATGATGGATAATAAAGGAGAAAACTCACCAAGTTGAGCATCAGAGTCCGCAGTCTCGGGATCAGTGGGATCCTCCACTTTGGTCTCGTCACTGACGACGTCGATAGGTTGGCGATCACCCTGGCGGGAGACGTACTCGTTGTCGCTGACCTCGCCGGTGGGAGCTCCGTTGGAAGACATGACGAAACTGGGTTGTATAATTTCAAGATGATGGAGAGAGTAGGTAAAGTCGTAGCAATAGGAGTAATTCGATGAGTTTGGAGGCTTCGAGAAGGCTGAAACTAATGATGGTAGTGAGGGTAAAGATTCTATGCTTCTGAGTGGGAGATACAGCAGACTTCATATAGAGATCTCATCCCTCATTTTGAGCCTTGACGTTTGACTGCATTCGAGGTGAAAAAACACCATGCTCGACATCGAAATCGTGATATCATTGCCGCCATCGCACATTGTCTATGACGCTGTCATTTACGCGAAAAGCAAACGCGCATCGGGCGCGCAAACAAAGTCGTTGGTGCAGGAACCGTGCAGTCGGTGTTGATCGACCCTCCACGCGAAACCCCCGATGCCGCTAACAAACGCCATGTTCCAGCAGTCAAAGAGGCAGATCGCCGACCGGCGCAGCCAGCCGCTCTACTAGAAGCACCGGCGGATATTGAATAGGGGGAGAAAACAGGGGGGGAGGAGGGGGACCTCTCCGTTCAGCCTCGATTATGGATCTCAAGTCCAACGATCGTCCCTGATCAATCGTCTGAAACCCGATTGGACAATGGCTCACAGTCATGATGGCTTCTGAGATGTGGGAGGGGAGTACCCAGCCTCTGGGATTTTCGGTCAAGAGCCCGTGTGTGTAGCCCACTCTGCCCCCGCCTTGTGCCCCCCGTTCTGAGGAGTGAGCAATCCCTGCCTCTGGAAATGCTACTCGGTTCTCAGGCTGATGTACAAGTATGGGAACAGTTGGGAACAGTCGACTAAGTTAGACCTCAAAACTGTTCAGTAGGTTAATCTCTTCAGTCATGCAAAAGTGTTGCACCGAAGAAGTCGAAGGAGATACTGGAACTCCAAGAAATTCCAGCCTTGACAAGTGAAACTACTGTTGTGGTCCGCAACGAAGTACAGTAAGCCTCCAGCCAGTCCTTCACCGAGAAGCCAAAAGCACAGCAAGGTGAAGCATAACCTCACCGAGATAGACTTCTCCCGCGCACGTCCGGTCTGACATCATGCCATGTTTCGCCCAGCAATGAGGGGAAGATCCGTAAGTAGACGAGGTAGCGTACCTAATGGAAAAACGAAACGGGGGCCATGACCCGCATCATGTTGACGTCTGTCTGCCGTCGCCCCAGCACGCCTCAGCTTCGACCCCAAAGTGGCAATGATCCCTGTCCCGTCTCAAGACTCTTACATCACCCACCCACCGGGGAACGCAAGCTCACAGGCCGGAACTCTGGAGAAAGCCTTGAAAGCAAGATTCAGCCCTCCGCCGAGTCGGATCCCCATTTGCCAGCATAAGCAAGAAATGCCCAGCAAAGTTCTTGGGGAGGAGGGGGGCACGGGGTTGGTTACCAGTGGGTTTTCACACACAGAAGAATGCACTCGAAAACACGCACTTTCATAATGGAGTTGCTCCCCCTGACAATACTGCGTTCTCCTGTGCTATGGGCTTCTTCCGTACAACAACTAGCTTGGTTATCTCTTCTACAAGAATACTAATTAATCCCACGTTCCACAATCAACTTTTCGCCTGCCGCTACTCTAGCTCACTCGGTTGATATTAGCCTCCCCTCCTGTCATATATCCAATCGCTCTCATCGGGCCCTGAGCGCAATCATATTACAAGACGATCAAGGCGTCACCGACTGCAGCTAGACGACGTAGAGTCCAGAGCGAACGCCTCGTCGACGAACTAATAGCCCCTCCTCGTTCCAGCCTTTCCGCTTCCGGAACAGGGTCGATCACCCTTTTCCCACGTGGCAAAGAACGATCCATTGGAATATTACTCCGACCAACCCACGATGCCGTCACGGCACGATCGCCACGACAAGGATCGCGTCGTGTACGACGACGAGGATCCCTACTACGACCGGCCGAGGGCGTCACGTCGCGTCTCCCGCAGCGCCCACGAATACGACGCCGGGGGAGCAGGGCAACACCGCCGCAGCCGACGATACTCCCCGAGCCCCGTCCGTCCTAGCCGAACCCGCTCCGAAGACCACCGGGCCAGCCGTCCCTCCGCCCGTCGATACGACAGCTACTACTCAGACTATTCGGACAGCGAAGACGACAGGCACCGCCGACGAGGTCACGGAAACAGCAGCAGCAGCCGGCGGAGGGACAGCAAGGCGTCCGGGTCGTCGAGGGGCCCACAGCGCCGCGACTCGGTTAAGGCGCACATACTCCAGGCGGCCGCCAGCGCCGCCGTGGTCGCCGGCGCTACGGAGGCTTGGAGGATGAGGAACGAGAAGACGTCGTGGTCGAGGAAGGGCACGCGGATGGCGACGGCCGCGGCGGGCGCGGCGGCATTCGCGGCATTCAACAATAACAACAACGGTAATAACAACAACCACCACAACAGCCACGGAGGCAAGGACTCGGGTGGGAGCCGACGAGATGCCCTGCAGGCCACGCTTGGGGGCTTGCTGGTCAACCGTCTGGCCAACGGAGGCGGTCGGAAGTGAACACGAGCGACGGGGGGGAAGATGGACGCAGCGATGACCACACATACGAAATGATCTACCGGCCGCTATTACACAAGGGCCACGGGGTTTAATGACCTGATAGACATGTCTAGATGACGATAATGGGATACCAGGTGTTCTGGCATATACTGAACTCTATTACTCTACTAAATGGTGCCGACGCGAGGAGAGGAACAGCTTCTTCGATCTTGGATTGGACTGGACTGAGCGTGGCCGGGGCTACCTGGGCCAGTTGCAAAGCAAAGCCTTGATCAAAGCCGGACATGACTCAAATCCCTACTAGTTACCACAGAAGCTATGCCATTCTAGCGACGACATTCAATGGCGTCGTAGGATATAGTAGCCGTTCAGGGTGGTACTAGAAAGATGTCCCGAAGATTCTCAAAGTCTAAAGACTGACAGAGATCCAACCAGTTGGCCGGACGTATGTCGGGTGTGAAAATGATGTACTTGCTAAAAGTGTATTCTGCGTTTTCCAGCCCACACTTGACGAGGCATTCCCGGATTTACTGGACTACGGCCGGTCAGATATTCCAACTCTTTTACGGTCACATCACATGCCCAAGGAAGCTATTCGACCATGTCAATCCACACCAACGGAAGAAGGGTGAACCTACTCAACCCCATCTGCCAGGTAGGTCTGCCAGCACCGGGATCTCACCTGAAGGCCGGCATTGGCCTTGGTCTAAAGTGTGCGTTCCCCCTTGTGAGATATAGAATTCGGGGTCGCGTCCGAGAAAGAGCGAAAACTCTCCGCGCGAGGTTACCAATAAAAACAATGCCCCGTGTGGCCATCGTTGAGGTTGCATAGCTATTGCCACGCATCGCAAAACCGCAGCAGAACGGCGTAATGTGAGCAATGTGCTTTGATGGCCAGCTGGACAATGGCAATACACCTTGCGCACGGGACAGAACAGCTGCTTGGCCGCTCCTGTTACGTGCCAAAGAAACCCCTGATCTGCACATGTTTTGGGGCGCGAGCGGCTCGTAGCTTGATCAAGTTGCCGAGCCTGGATTCCAACTCTGCGGGCGATATTCTGTTCTCAAGGTTATGGGGTTGAGAAGATTTCGCCCAACTTGACAGGTTGACGCCTTCAGTTAGAGCAACGCCGGACCTAGGAACACAAACTGTCTTTCTCATGCTGGCCGACACCGATCGTCAGCTGTGCTGCCGGGGCGAGATGTGAGACATTGTTTAACCTTTTGCTCGTTGCTCCTTGATTTTCCTGCACCCGCAACTACCCAGCTGTCCTAGGGACTGTGTAGAGCTCCGACAAGTTGATGGGTCACTAACTCAGGGCTTCAACGTGCCTCGACTCTCTACACCCGTATTCGGCAGCGGACTCCAGATAACGTCCGCAGGCCAGACCCGTCCCAGGGCAACTCCTTGGGCTGGCTTGTTTTGTTTGTCATCTGGGCTGCAGGGCATTTGCATGCCCCAATGGAAGCCCTGCGCGCGGAGTCGATTCCGAGGGCCAATCAACCCTCCCGATCCAAAGGGGTTGCGTCCACGACCATTATTTCGCCAGCTGCTGCAAAGGTAGCAGAAACCTTTGACTCACCTCGGACGACTGTCTGATTGGGGGATGCGGAACGGAGTGGCAGGCGACTGGATATCAGCGAAGGGTTGTTTGAGTGTCTGGGAAACTCTGTCACCGTGGCGACATAGACTCCAAGCAGAAAGGTGTTTTTTTTTTTACTTTCCCAGAAACCGTAATAGAAAGGCAGACCCCGACTTAATTGGAAACAATTTCTATCAGTTCCGGGTTCTCCGTGTGATCGTCAGAGGCCGGCCAGACTATCAATACGGGGGTATTGTGCGAGCAGTGAGATCGTGAGTTACGTGTCAACGCAGAACTGAGATCTTCTTTCAGGGTCACTACTGAGCGAGCCTGAGGAGTTTGATTATGTTTTGTACAAGTCTCGAGGCGTCACTGCGCACACACGCACATAAAGTTGATTGTAAATAAGAAAGGAATGCGGAAACGATGATTTTGTTGTTTGTCATGATCATTAATAACAGGGCTACTGCACCACACCAAGAAGACATATCTTGAAATGTGAAAAGAAGAAGGGAAACAGCAGGAGCAACCTCCCCCCAAAAAGAAAACCTGCCATAATATAATATCCATACGCGTTATTACGGCGTAACTTTCAAGACCTCATCGCTTGTCCCATTCGGTGGGTGAATTGCCAGTGTTGAACGCCTCGTTTGGAAAGATCGCCAAAGGCCACGCACCCCGCGAGCCGTGATATCCCTCCCGCGCCCCGTTGTCCTGACTCAAGAACCCATGTTACTCATGTTCCCTCGTCTGAGAAGTTTTCAATAGTCGTATACGCCGCCCACCTAATTAAATGGACATATTCCAGAATGATATTGTCCAAGCAATGGACACAAACACACACACACATATACATGGTGTGTTCATCCACGTCCCGCCGGCTACGTTGACACCCCCCCTTCTTTCAACCTGTTTACTCCTTTCGCTTTCTATCCGCCGCGGCGCCTTTGTTGAGGACGTAGTCGGTCGCGTGGCAGCGCAGCCAGCTGTTGATGGCCGGGTGGTTGCACTGGGCGTGCGCTATGAGCGCGTTCTTGGCGTCCATGACCTGGCTCGCGATCTCGGCGAACTCCCGGTGGAGCATGCGGTTGCGGTCCTCGGCGACGCGCATCGCCGCCTCGAGCTCGGCGCTCTGCTGCTTCTGCTTCTGCCAGTTGCGCGCCGAGGCTCGTCTGTGGCGCTCGCGGTCGTGCGGCGGCGTCTGCCCTTCCGGGAACTGGACCTGGGCCTTCTTCTCGTCGGCTGGGGCACTTTCGACAGTCTTGCAGTCGGTTCTGGCGCTGGCGACGGCGGCGGTGACCGGGATGGCCGAGGAGGCGGGTTTGTTGTTGGCCTGGGTGTCGTATTTCCGTCTCTTTGGGGGCGGCGGCGGCGGCGGCGGCGTCGGGTACCGGCTTTCACCGACGCTGGCGACGCTTGAGCCCTGGCTGCTGTGCGTCTGCTCGCGTGAAGAGGCAGGAGATGCCAAGAGCGAGTGGTTCTTCGGGGACGAGGGCGTCAACGGTTGCAAAAAGCTAGCTTGACCCGGGCTCGGGATCTGAGGCACCACGAAGGGAGGAAATGGCCAGCCGCCATGGTCTGTGACTGGAGGAACGCCGTCGTCGGTAGTTGGTAATGTAGGGGTGGGAATGCCTGATTGCCATGGGTATAGATTCATGACGTTGCCGTCGGCGGCGGTGGTCGTGTATGGTTGATCGGTGTAACTGGTATTTGGGTTGAATATCCAAGCGCTGCAGTCCATGAATCCACCGTACGGCATCATGGCTGTGTTGCTGCTGTTATTGTCCATGGCACCATACTCATTCATGTGGTCCGGGAGGACCATGTTGTTGGGCATGAAGACGTTGAAATGCGGCGACGATCCCCCATCTGAACCACCATCGCCCATCGACTCGGCCGGAACGGCATGTTGGCTGATGGCGCTTCGAACGTGACTGGCTTCCGACCCATGCGAGTAGGAGTAATCCAGGATTGGCGGGGAACAGAGGGGTGTCTGATTCGGAGTCCAAGATGCTTCCTCCGCCTTGACGGACCGAGGTTGATTCTGGGCGTCGGGTGTTTGAGTGGGAGTCGGGGATGCTAGGTCGTGATTGTCGAGGCTCTCGTATATCGTCTCGAACGTCTCGCCACCACACAACCGACGAAGGACTTCCTGCGACTGGCCTGGTTCCGTGAGCGCGCCGAGTATGGTATCCCGTCGGTGCTGGGCATCCTTCATCCTCTCAAGCTCGGCTTGCAGACTACGTTTGGTCTGGTGCGGTCGAGCGAGGTACTCGCACTGCTCGTTGCGGAACCTGCATCGTGAGCATGGTTTTCCTCCATCACACTTGACAGAATGATTGTTAGCCCAGTGCTCCTCGACGAGTTCCATCATGTCTGGAGACCGCCGTACCTTTGCCTTTTTTACTCGACACGCTTCGCACGCCTCCCGCGTGCAGACCCTCGATTTTCGAGGAAGCGTGGTCTTTGGCAACGGTGCCAATGACACTTTGCTCGTCATGGTCTATAAGACAGTCAGTCAAAACTCTCTCGCAAAGGGCTTGCTTCCATGCCTGCACTTATGGACCTGCTAGCAGTACTTACGTCGTTCGACAGGGGATGGATAGGGGGGACCTGACAGAATTATGTGGCGTCGTCTTGACCACTTGTAGGATGAGATGAGCCTTGGCGTAGTGTTGATTTCCTAGCGGCTCGAGTTTTCTGCCCAATGACCGTTATTTATAGCTTTGAAAGATAGGGCCTTTCCAGTCGGTTGGCGATGCTGGTCAACCTCGGGTTTTATGGCGTGGCTAATGGCAGGTAGAGTCCAATCGAGCACCGGCAAGCTGAAACCCTGCAGACATGGGATGCTGTCTGGCCTTCGGTATTCGGGTGTATGTTGATAGTGCAAGACACTTTAGATCTTTCTGGGGGATTCCCAAAGGGCCGCGATGGCCTGATAACGTCAAGCACCCACATTTGGCCCCCCCCACATTTGGCCCCCCCAAAAATGCCTCACTACCACCACCAGCCTCCTGTTTTCTCCAACTTTATTACATTACAACATTTACAGTTCTTAACTGAATGGCTTTATCTTTTCTATATACCCTTTTCTAGTCCTTATGGGCTAATATACTGAGTATAAGGTTAACTAGGCCTTAGATGCTGTTGCTAATAGCCAGTCTATCCACAAGGCATCCTCTAAATAGGGGATCCTAAGATTAATACTTTGTTATTAACTTTAAGGCACCTAAGCAAGGGCAGCTGCATTTTCTGACCTTTAGAGGCTTTCCCCTAATTAGGAGGCTAAGCTGGCTGAATAGGTGCAAATCCAGCATGCCCTTAGGCTTGCTTTAACCTATTAGCAGGTGAAGGTATTTGCAGAAAGGATCCTTTATACTATAGGGGATATAGATCCTCTAGGAAAGCAATAGATCTAAGGCTTTAAAAGAAGAAACCTATTAATTAAGGTCTAGAGAAGTTGCCCTATAGACTCTAGACGTATTAATAAAGCATCTACTAAGGTTATTAGGGACTAGTTTAAACTCCTTGCTATACTAGAGATTAAGGGTATTAAACTAGCTAATAGATATAACATAGATAAGACTAGTATCTTTAAGGGCTAGGGATCTAATAGGCTAGTGCTAGGGATAGCTAAGACAAAGTCTGTTTGCAAGAAACAGCCTAGATTAAGGGTATAGGTGTCTATTATTAAGTGCATCTCTGCTATAGGCTATGCCCTAAATCCCTTTATTATATATAAGGGTAAGATAGTCTAGCAGCAGTAGTTTCCTCTAGATCTTAGCCCTTATAAAGGATAGCAGTTTACTGCAACAGAAAATAGATAAACTACAGATAATACTGCAGTTAAATAGCTGCAGAAGGTCTTTATTTCTTAGACTATCCCTTAGACTGCCTCCTAGGGTAAGGAGGCTAGACTGCTAGTTATTAATAGCTATAGGAGTTACACAACAACAGAATTTATGTAGATATGTTATATTAATAACGTCTATCTCTTATTCCTACTACTACATACCTCTTATGTCCTTTAGCTACTTAACTAGTTAGTCTTTAGTTCTATAAAGGCAGCTTATAGGAAGGAGCTTAAATACCTTAGTTAGTAGAATAATTCTACTATTGTAGGTAAGAGGAACTTTATAGGCTGTTATTAGAAGGCTTATCTAGTAGGCTTAATAATAGATAATATTAAAAGTAGTTAGAAATATACTAGCCTATAGCCTATCTCTATAGCTAAGCCCCTTATAAGCCCTTTAATGCTCTTATTAACACTAGGGCTATTAGATTAGGCCTGCAAAGGGTAGTCTGGAAGTAAAGAAGCTAAAGGATGGGCATCTGCGTTATCTGCAGTAGTATAGTTAACGCTAAGGAAGATAAAGGATCTAGCTAGCTAACTAAAGCTATTTACAGAGCTAGATAATAATGCCTCTACTTAACGCCTTCTGTTTATAAAGGTAAAAAAAGGCTTTAGTAAGTAGGTATATAAGCTAGCTACTGCCTAGCATAAGCTAGAGCTTCTGCAGGCAAAGGTTATAAGCACTGCAGTTAGGAAAAGAAAGGCAGTCTAGCTGGATCTAAATACTAAGTTTGCTAACATTAAGGACATCTAGAAGGCTTAAGTTAAGGCTAGCGAAAAAGAGGATATTACAGATAGATCTAGCAAGTCTGATATACCTAGTGAAGCTAAAAGCTGTATTATAGTAGCATCTAGGCCTAGTTAGTAATTAATTAAACATACTGATGTTGGTAGGAATGCCCTCGTTTTTGGGGGGGCCAAATGTGGGGGGGGGCCAAATGTGGGTGCTTGACGTTATATGGTTGTATGTGGCTGGCCGGCCGGCTTATCTGACATTCCCCGCAGCGGGATCCCGTAATGGTATGGATCCAGAGGTAGGGGATGGAGGGATGCCGATGCTGTAAGCAAGGATACAAGGGCCCATCCAACAAGACAAGCAAGACGAGAATGCGCCAGGATGACGTGCAAATGCCATATGATTTGCGGTAGACCCTCTGATCTTCTCGACTCTTGTTGGGAATGCCTTGGTAGTCGCAACAGACGGATCGTGTTGCAGGCAGGTAGAGACGGGGGGGGGGGGGGGGGGGGGTGCTCTCGATAAACAAGCCTGTCCTCACGACTCCGAGACTTACGTCCCCCGAGCGAGATTCCCTCGCCGCCCACGAAAAGCGAGGGTCATTCTCGACTCCGCAAGGGAGAATGAGTGGCCTGTACTACCTGACAGATTCGTTCTGGGGTGGCTGAAGGGAGTCCTGAGGCTCACGGCGGCCTTGTCCGAGTCGAGCTCACTGCCCACGATCGCGGCGTGCGGCCATGTCTTGGGCAAAGACACTGCCCATCGAGGGGCCTGGGCCTTTCATCCCAACCGAGAATGCTACCCAAGCTAGGTCCTCGGTTGTGGTGTGTTAGGACGCGGCTTGTTCACATATGGTTCAAGAGAGGTTTCCCCAATCCTCAAGCCGGAGGCGGCCGGGGCGAGGTCCGAAGGGGGGGCAAAGGGGTCAGAGAAAGAAATTTCCGTACACCGGAAACCCTCCGTGGCTATTGATTGGTCCGACGTCCTCGGAGTCGCTTCCGTGCCATGGCTCGGGCGGTGATGGGTGGAGGCACGTCCGGTTGGTCGAGAGCAAACACACACACACCCGTGGCCTCCACTAAGGTGGTGTACCCTGCATAATGAGAGGGCCATGCGAAGAAGATGAGGGGGGTTCATTGGTTCGTTTCTATTGCTAATAGGCAGGCCCATGTGTTTGTGCATGGTGTCAAGAGTGCTCGCCACCTCCTTCAACGGCGGAGCTACATCCAGCCAATGTCAGCAGTACTCTTTTCCCACAAACCTCTCGGAGCTTCGGCTTCAAGCTCAAGTTGCTTTCTTCCCCAATCTCGAAAATCAATTTTCGATCTTTAGAAATGCCGTCAGGCCCAGGCTAGACGACAAGTCTTGTCACCCTCAATGGAGCGCTTCAGTCAGGCCGGCAATAAGTCCGGCAATGTCGGTATGGATGGCAATCACAAATACTTTTCCCCCTCTCGTTGAGATAGTGAACTAGGTAGTGATCGAAAAAGTAGGTAGCTAGTATGAAGTACCACAACTAAGGTTGTCCACCCCGCTGTTTCACGCCATACACGTGGACTCTTCATGTCCCTCGGGGGGCGGCAGCTCGTGCTCTTTGCCCAGGCAGGGGTACATTTAGGGGGTCCATCAACTAGCCCAGGTTCAAGAGTTCAGTTTGCCTTCAACCCCATCAACTGCCACGGCCGCTCCGTAAACACTGAGGACTGTTGGGCTGATGTGATTGGAGCAGCGGCCTCGGAGCTGGGCCCAGGGTGTTGACTGGTCCGATGGGGGAGCTGTTCTTGCCTGCCCATGCGGATCGTAGAAGGATTCTCCCGTGGCCCACTGAATGGTGTGATGGTTCGGCCGCGGGGGGAGAGTGTGCTTCTTGAGCCCCCTCTATTATAAAGTCAAGCCGGCGGTCGTCATGGACAGGCCACCAGCATTGGTGACGAGCTGCTTGCAGGCTCTGCCTTGCCATATTGAGTAATACGCCATCACTGCCGTCCATTCAAACGCGACTCTGTGCAAATACTTGGGTTTTCGGGCTTTGGCACCCGCTTCTGATGGGACATGAGCTGCTGGATGAAAGGGGTGTTGTTGACGTCTAAGCTGCCAGCTGCCGGTGGCGTCCAAACTGCCGAGAATGCTTCGCACGAGTAAGCCACCATACAAGTCACTGGCTCAGTCCAGAGAGATATTTTACCGAGAGGAAATGATGTCAGTGCCCTCCTTACGGGCCAGGCTCGTTACATCCGCCAACGTAACCTACAAGGTTAAAAATGATTCGCATATCAAGCTACGGGCACAATCTGACGGCTGATGCCAACCACACAGCGTCCGTTGCCTCTCAGGGCTTGCCCCGTTTACCACATGTCCACTAATACCCGGAGCTCTGTTCCCTGGTTGTCGGGGCAGTGGCGTGGAGGGCAAGACCCTAGTGCATCAGCACACCGAGATCTGGATGGACGAATCTCCTGGTAGCGAGAGACGGCTTCCGACGGTTGAGCATACGTGCCATGGCAGATGCAGTTCCGTTGTACGAGTGAGATCTGACGCAATTTGAAATTCTAGGAATAAGTAGCTTGAAGGCGGTTCGAAGCCGTCGCAACGTAGCCCTCGAGGGTGGATACTTTTTCTGCAACTTAATCGGATCTTACTTGGAACGTTGAAGAGCAGGAGTCTAGTAACGCGAATCCGCATGTCGTCTCCACGGAAATGCTTTTGGAATGCTTCCATTTGAATGTGCGATGCGGGCTGAGATAGGCTTGAACGGCAGATCGGGTTTTCTCTAGAGTTTATCGGGCAGTTTCTCTTGTTTCACGGAGCAAGGCTTGAAGCCCAAAAAAAAATACTTGCCACACTCTATGGCTGGTTGGGCTTGGCTTGGTTGTTTCCAGTCTGGTCATTACCAACAGTGTCGTATTGTGTCACAACGTTGTCCCTGCCACTGACTCAACCATCTTGTTGCACATTGGCTCGCAGTTCTTTCCATTTGTAATCACATCAACAGGCCATGCTCATCACGTCTCTGGACATGTTGTCAGTATGCCGCGATTGAAAGACGCGCTCAGCCAAGCACCTTACTGAGGAGCTACAGGCTACGCCGCATTTCCCAACAATCGTTGGCCACCAAGACCTAAGAAGCCCTTACACCAAGTCATATACACCCCAAGCCTTGGACCCCCGACTTGAGTCAGTTATATCCCTTGGAGAAAGCGCACGCAACTGGTCAGCAAGCACAGAGCAAATAGTGTCGCAAGGGAGATCGCTCGCAAGTGCGAATAAAACTCCAGGCCTCAGCGCTCCTATGCTGTCCCAGTCTCTCGAAATCGAAGTGTTCATGGGCACGGTGTGGTTTACCGCACGGACAAGGGCAGTGGGCATGACGCAGGTCCGGATTGCCGGGTTGCAGATCATCGGCACTACGCACTAGATGGCCGGGGACGGATCCGGAACGGCAGGCGGCATCGCGCACTGCCCGACGATGGAGTTGTGTACGAGTGGAGCGACACAGCAAGCCGCTGGCGGAGCAGTGGGTGGATGTACGTATTGAGTCGCGGTCTCGTATACTAGATTACAGAGTTACTAGGTGAAGATAAACAACATGGGCGAAACACGCTCCGGACTGACTGCTGGATCAACGAGCCATCGAAGGATGGCATTCCATGTCTGGTATGGCCGGTTAGCTTCAGATCAGCCTTGGTTATGTGGAATTGCAAAGCTTACCCCAGGGACGGGGCAACGAGTATGCCCTGGACGCTTTCAAGAACCTTTGACCTCGTCTCTGACTTCCAACTTTCGTAAAGACTCAATTTTTTTTAAAGCTTTCCTCTACAACTTGTGTCTCTAGTCCTTCTTCCTTTTAGAGATGCTGGATATGTCTGTCCTCAGGTACGACATGAGACCAGGTCTTGAAGAGCGATGCCACGTCTTTACTTTGTGCTGCCGAACTTGGCATCTGAGGACAACTTACAGTGCAACTTCGTAGGCGTGGGCAACTAAAGGGGTAGCTCCGGATGCCACCTATTGATGATGCAGTGTCGGTCGTCATAATCGTCGCGGCTGGCAAGGCTTTCGATCTTTACGGCGGCGGCGAAGAACGACGGAACGATGGCGGAGAGATTGACGTCCTTCAAACGCACTTTGATAGGCAAGAAATAGAGAGTCTGAAAATTCTTGTCATGGTTCACTGGTAGAAGCTTGGATATCCTTCTAGAACACCAAAGGGGAATGGGGTCTAGTTGAAGCCAGATATGACATTCTTCGGGAAAATGACACTTGTTTCAGTCACGTAGATGATCCAGCATCTTCAATAACCGAGTTGAAGAAAGTCAGTTGTGAGAAGAGCTCTCGTAGATCAGGTAAGACAAATTTAACTCGATTCACCTTCCGTTTACGCTCACTACGATGTTGAGAGCTTAGGAATTGTCGCCTAGATTCGAACGTCGGATCGGTTAATTGTAGCTACGATCAACGCCCGTTTCTCGGCCCCTTTTCAGAGCAGCTGACTTGGGCTCTAAACCAATACAGCTACGAACATTGTAAGTACTGAAGAGCAATACGATATTCTAAAGAAAGTGGCAAAAAGCTATCTACATCGAGAAATCTCTGATGAAGGCGTATCATTCACCTGCTAACATCCTGCGGGGGCGAGGAATGTCGCATATGGACGATGAAGCAACTTGGAAGGAGATACGAGTTACGAAGTGCTTTGAAAATCATCAGATGAGAGGATTGCTTTTCTGAGACACAAGCCCAGGAACATGATAACCTTTGCCGGCCGACGTTGGAGAGAATCTCTCGGACGGGAGACTATCGGTAGTAGATTCCTCATGTTGAAGCTGCTCTATGAGATACATATCTACCCTTGGTTCTGAATGTTCGCCGCGGAGTGTTCCGGAACCAACTCGACTTTGCCCGTGGATCGCAACAGTAGTTGGTGGACGACCTCTACCTCTCGCGACGTATGAATGATAAGCCTCAATACGGGAGATGTTTTCGTTTGGCATTTCGACGTCATGACTGCATGGCCCCAGCGGAAACGGCCGCACATGGCACACCATCACTCACAGATGACAGCTCGCGCAAGATTAAACAGAGATATGTTCAAAGTGCCGAGCAAGCCCGCGCGTAGAAAGATCCTAAGGCATCAACAGCTGAAGATGAAAATCACGAGTTTTGCCACCGGCACATAATCATGTTCCGATCATTCAAACTGACGTGAAACAACGTTGTAATGAACCCGATGCTGCATCAGCTGCCTCTAGACTCAGGCAGCACCTGTCGTATGGTGTCAAGTCGGATCGCCCGAGCTGCTTGAAGCTTATCCAAACGCCCGGGGCTCTGTTCCAAGCATGATATTCGGCAGGTATCCCTGCCTGGTGCAGGAGTGTCCGCCCATTTGGCCAGCCATGGAAATGCTCTGTTCAGTGATTGGTTTTCTTCGGCGCGCCAGACAACTTCTGATCCCTTGAACGGATCATTGGCACGAATACAGTGAAATCTTTTGTGCCGAGTAGTTAGACTACACGGCCCAGCCTTATGACATACAAATTCAACATCCTCTACATCTTCTTGCCTCGTCCTTCCAGGGTAAGCAGTCCTCTAAAGATGGCGGTATGGCCCACAAACAACGCCATCCCCCCCGAATCGAAACCCAAGGCAGAAAAAGGGAACACTGGTCAGGTATCGGTCCCCTGACGAAAACGTTCTCCTCAGCCGGTAAGGACTTTCATATAGGACTCTGAGATGACTTTTTGAGTTGGGCTTAGCGTATTGATCAACCTGGGATCTTCCTTGGTGTTTGTATTTGCGGGATGAAATGACTAGTAAATGTGTGGACTAGAAGTTAAATAGATGAAGGGTTGCATAGTGCATCGCTGGGCTCCGATAAGGCCTCAATAGCTGTCTAACTCTCCAGTACAGGTAGATCTCCCACCTAAACCATGGCTTTCCCAAGACTCATTGAACTCGTGCATTCCATTTCACCACTTCTCTCTACCACTTGCCCTTTCAGAACTGCACCCTGTAGATTAAATAGGAGCCTTTGCTATCAAAACAAGCAGATACTGAGACAGTAGTTGTTATCTTTTCCATCGTATTTACGGGGTGGGTATCCTGAAACCTATTTCCACTTCATCTGCAATCGTCAGTCTGGGTTGCCTGTAGTCTCTCTTCGAGAGCACCTCCAGCACAGGCCGTACATCGGCCAAAGGCATGTCGCAAGCGATGTGCCACCAGGCCACGTAGTCCAGGCTTCTCAATAATGAACAAAGGGCCATTGCTATGGAATTATCACGGGCGACCCAACGCGAGATGCGCCGACTTCATCCTTGACGTTCCTCACTTCTACAAACTCGGTGTGGAGGGAGGTGCTCCCGTCGGCCCTACGCCTGAAAAAGCCGACTATCCTCCCGCGCACAATGTGGCCCATGATGTTCTTCTCCTCGGTCTTCGGCTCCGTCCACATATCCACTATCCTCTTCTCATTGGCCGGCAGGGTCCAGCCCGGCTCGATCGGGGCGAGGGGTCGTCCGTAGGGGTCCAGGGATATGTCGTGTTCCAGCTCGATGGTCCGCCGCGCCATGGCGACCAGCGTCGCCATCTCCCAGAGGTTCTCGCGCGGGAGGCCCAGGATGGGGATCAGGCGCAGGGCCTCCAGCCTCGTCTCCAGGTGCCGGCACGTGGTGGCGACGAAGAACAGCATCGGCGTGTACCCCGTCTCAAACATGAACTTTGGCGTCTTCGCGCTGAGGCTCGCGAGTTTCGAACGCTCCGAGACGGCGACGACTGTCGTGGCGAGGTTTTTGACTATGCGGCTGTAGTTCGTCAAGAATTTATCGAACCCTGTCTGGTTGTTCATGAATGCCATGTTCAGCCAGACGCGGCAGCATTCATAACGCGTTGAAAGAAAACCCCGGAGCATCTTGGGCAGATAGTCTTCCTCGAGCTCGAACAGCTTGGTGGTAGGGGTGTCCGAGTACCGGATCCGGTCGTTGAACTGGGTAAACAGGGCGTTCCACCTATCCAGCAGCTGATTGATGTTCTCCTGCTGTGCGAGTAATTCCGGTGGGACGGCACAGCCCCTGAGCGAGTCGTCGCGGTAGGGGTACCCTTTCTTCATGAGCTGCAGCGTCTGGCAATATATATCGTCGATCATCAACTGGGCATCCTGGAACGTCGAGAAATTGGGCGGGACATGGCGCTCCAGCCCGCTCAGGTCCGGAAAGTCGGATTTCTCATTGCTGAAGAAGAAGGAATACTCGGAGAGGCGGCGGAAGAGCGGGAGCAGGTGTTCTTTCGTCCAGGGGAACTCGTTGTGAGTGTCCCGCAGGATGGCGACGCCGTGCTTGCAGTGTCTAATGGCAGCTTCGCGGCCCGACCGCAGGAACTCGATACATATAAACAACAGACAGACGAGCAGCACGACGGGCTGCTTCTCGCGGGACATCATGCCCTTCAGCTCATGGATAGCGGCATTGTAGTGCCGCAAGGCAAAACTGTGGTCCCGGGGGACGACTGCCGCGTTGTCCCCGGTGTGGAACTGCTCGTAGAGGTCACTGATAGCCAGGATAGAGTGCGTGACAGCCGGTTCGAGGGTGCTGAACTGCATGACGATATGCGTCCAGAAGTAGGGGTCTACGGCGCCTGAGAGGAGCGGGCCCACGGCTTCGGCAAAGTACTGCAAGGCACGACTGTCGTTGGGGGTGTTGATGCCGGGAGAGGCGCGGCTCGGTTGGAGTCTAATGATGGACGAGCCGGGGGAGCTTGATGAGACATCGGACAAGTCGGCAACGTGCGGGTAGCCATCGCATTTCCGGCCCGTGACGGTACAACGGTTGCAGAATGGTCTCGTCTCGTCACATTTGATCTTGCGAACTCTGCCGACAGGTTAGACACGATGATACAGAGGCGTCCGACGCCATCCACCCCCATCCATCCGTCTTCAGTATGTGTTGGTCCCCTAATCTCGGGTCGTCACGACGTCCAATCGGAGGGCTAGAACCGGCCTGGACTTACTTGCAGGTTAAACATCCCGTCCTGACCTTTCGGCTACCTTTCCGAGCCATGGTATGTATGTCCCTTTTGTGTTTCCCTCTCTTGTTTCCCCTTCCCCTTTCCCCTGGCCGTCTTGCGCTAAACAGGATCAAGTCTCCAGAAAAGGGCTCGAGCCAGCCTTGTTCTGCTTTCGGGGGCGACGACGCAAATCCGAGCCAGCCAGTAACGTTGGTCTTGTGGCGATCTGCTAGGTGCCGGTGGGTGCCGGTCCGCGCCTCAGTCTCGGTGAGCGCAGCCTGATGGGAAAAAGAACTTTCTTAGGAGTCCGAGGTCGAGGTGCAGGAATGCGAGCGACGGACCGGGCCAGATAATATCTGTGCCCACCAACCTCGGAACGTCCAAGTGGGACTCGCAAGGGTGAGACCGAACCGGCCAATGTCGTCTTGCAGAGACCACAGAATCCCTGCCGTCCGCATGGGGTGGCATGGGAAGGCTCCAGTGAGCATGTTTTCTGTGGTGTCGACTTTTCCCTCTATGCCCTTTCAGGACGACAAGATTCCAAAGGAAAAGCCACTAGCAATTAGGCATCCATTTGACGGCCGAAACCGCTCAGAGGTGCATGGAGCGTTGGAAGCATCATGGTAGACAACTGCCTTCATCTCGAGCTCAACAGGGGAGGGGGGTAATAGTCCTCAAGACTGTGCTATATCGAAATCGCATTTATAGGACTCTGTACATGTCAGATCTCCATGTGAACGAGCATGGCAACGTGTTGGTGATTTGTACCCGTTGCCGGGCTGGAGTAATTTTGGGGTCTGCATAATGTCTGACAATAGCAGCATGGTAAGATTGGAAACCACCGGATCTGTTCTAACTGCAAGAGCAAGTGGAAAGAAAACAGCCAAAAACCCAACAGTTACTTTCGCTGGTTGATCCAACCCTCACAATGTGGCTGGATTGATGACTGAGTGAAAGCTACTACGCCTATTGTCTCGATTGTTTGCTCTTTTTCTTCCGCACTAGAATCGCCTGGCAAGCGACGGCTCATAGTGCTTTGGTCATTTGACGAGAGCGTGTACTTGAGCCCCTATGTACGAGAGCAATGCTATTAGCCTCGTTTTGAGAGGAAGAATTGGCCTTTTCAAGTGTTGTCGTTCGCGAATGTGCGTCGTGCCATTGTGGGATGATTGATTGGACAGTTTTGGTTTTGTTTTTTGTAGACCTGCTCTCCATCTTCAAGAGAAAGGGACGATCAGGATATATCATGTTTCGTTAATCCTCCCCCAACTCCTGTTTCCCACAACGATACGGGCGTCTCGTTGTGGTCTGGAGTGGAAAGTGTGGACGTTGCCACTCGTCAGAACAAACCTGTTCTAGTCCGCACCCAGTCTCTCTTCTCATTGCCAAATCGTCACCAGCAATGCCATGTACTCTTGACGCCAATATACATGAAGTAGAGATCCTTATAATTTCGCTGCTTAGGATAAGAACGGAACTACGCTAGACACAGAGGCTGAATCATAGATGGGAAGGTCTGTGAACGGTTCTGACGCCGCATGCTAGAAGCATCATTCAAGCTAACAGAACTGCCGACGTGCTTCCCTATTTCTAAATGTCAAATTCCAGTAAGCAGAATGGCAAAAGTCAGTATCTGCATGCCGTTTTGCACAAGGAACTAAAAATGACAAAAACGTAGGCTCGCCGCGAGAACACGCGCGAGTGCCACGGAAAGGTCCATCCAGGATTCGAACCTGGGCCTACGGAAGGATATGATTGTGAAATCAGAATCCGACGTCCTAACCAACTAGACTAATAGACCATCTATGAAGCGTTTGCTTCGCGGATCTTAATGCTCAGTAAATGCTCATGTGGGATTGGGACCTGGGGGTTGAAGCCCTGGATGTGGGCGGGGTATATTGTCAAGTGGATCTTGTCAACAAGCTAAGCACGAATCTAGAGGGATGATGAAAAAGACAGGTTATAGAGAGATAAAACTTCTTCCACCAGCTGAGGGTAGTAATGCAATTCAATAGGACGTGAAGAGGACTGCCTAGATACTGAAATACAACTGCAAAGTTAGCCTTGTTAAAATAGCATTGTGTTTAGATAAGAACTTATGCATAGAGCACCGTCATTTTCTAGCCATGCAACCGACTATGCGCACGCAAAGGGAGCCATAAGGGGGGTGCGCGGCCGCCAAGGTGTAAAGAGTTGTCTCTATTGTCAATCTAGCATTTATGTGTTTAGGCGATTTTACAATCTTGAGGAAGAAAAACGAATAATGCAATGCAATTAGACTAGAAGATTTATGCAAAAAAATCTAGGTTTAGCAAACACGAGAGCTCTAAAGAGAACAATGTACTCTCTATAGATACAAGATCTAATGTATAACAAGTCGACTGCAAACAAGCCTGAAAAGACAGGAGACTAGCTAGGTGATGTATTAAGACAATGGGATAGAGGGTGATTAAGTTAGACGATGTGGCGGGGCGTGTGATGTGAGCTATTAAGTAAATAAAGCCGGACTTTTCCTCAATAACATAACAGGGCGATTGGTTTAGTGGTATAATGACCGCTTAGCATGCGGTAGGTCCAGGGTTCGATTCCCTGATCGTCCAATATTTTTTAGATTTTTGTCATCTGAAAGGTATCCTCTCAAGCCTCCCTTTTCCCTCCGTCGCCTTGAAATCGAGCAATATTCAAAGCAGCATCTGCATATAATTTTGCCTGCACTAACGAGTTTTTTGCTCTTCTTGGCGCAAATGTAAATCTAAAATCCTGCGAACAGTGACCTCGCACTCCGCTTTAGGGGTTTTGTTTGCTTGTTCCTGACCGTCCCAAATAAGATTTTTGGGAAAAGGCTTTTTGCAGTGCTTTCATAGGTCATAGGAGTCATCTTGGATGATTTGAATTGTCACGTTCTTGTCTCCATTTGCTTGTAAAGTAATGCAATAATTAGAAGCATGCCGAACCAAATGTTGTACAGCAGAGTGAAACTAAGAGTCGACGTATTCTATCTAGTCTGAAGAAACACGATGACGCCTCCTTACATGATCTCGAAGATTGTCCTCTCGGCTAAAAATCCTGTCGCAGTGCTCACAGGGTATCGCCGGGTTATGTTTTTGCTCATGCCTAAGCCTATCCTTCTTCGAAGAAAACCCTACCGACATTCTGCTGTTTTCAGCGCTTTTGGAGGACGCTTCAGACATTTGACATCCTGCTATGCGGCAAAAGAATCGTTCAATATGCTGTCTGTAATGCTTCGCAAGGTCGCAACGTCGAACGAATAGAACCTTTGACGAGCAGCCCGGGAATGTGCAACCCACAGGGTATTGGAGTTCTCCGCTCGTAAATGACAGCCGGCGAGCCGTGTCCGTATTTTCGCACGCTGGATTTTCGAAAACGTAATCGGAGGCAGACGTGTATGCTGGGGAGATTCGGATAGGTTGGTCCTCGGAGGACACGCGCTGATCAACTGGCAACCCCCATCCTAGTTCATCCGCCAGGTCCAACCCTAACATCATTGACTCCTCTGCGGGGGATCTTCGTGATGCAATATCTATAGTTGAGCCGAGCCTATCGTCCTCTGGCGCCACTGGTAGTGTACCGCTGGCGAAGGAGCCGTTGGGACTAAACGCATCGATATCCCCAGCGACGTCCAGGCCCGTAAGAAAGGAAGTTGCAAGTCGAGATTCGGTATGAAAGTCCTGCGTTCCGCTGGACTCCAGAGGAAATGTCCTTAAATTACCCATGAAACTGCTGAGCGAGAAGCCTATATCTGGTCTGGCACCTGCTTCGAGGAACGTCGCCTCACTCTGCTCACCTTGATTGCATTGGTTTTGGCTGGCGACAAGTAGCAAGTCGCAGGGATCAAACCTGGAACCGACGCCGCCATTGAAATTTGCGGTAGGTGAATCCTTCCCGAGATCCTGCGAGAGGCCTTAGAAGTTATCCCAGACTCAAACACAGTGAGTAGCTTATCCCTTACCCAAAGTGAGTTCTGGCAGTATGCGCGGGACGCGTCTAGATCCCATAGCCATGACTTTGTGTGAGGACGATGACACGAGACGTCCATAACTTGGCCTGTGAGGTCTGCAAAATTCAGGAAGTAAGGAGAGTCGAAAGGATGTCCAACAAATGAGGTTAGAGACTGAAATTTGTAGTTGGTCGCCGGTGACCAACCATAGCCATGTTCCCCTGTCATCGAATGGTGACAGGAGCGCCAGCAACATTGGGAGCAATGAGATGCTGGGCCGCACATTCTGGGATGCGTATGGGCAAGTACAAGCCATTCATCTCGTTGAATCATCGGGTTGGGTTAAGATAGCTTTTGTAGGTACACGCGCGGAAACTTCCTGATTCATGAAGTGCGAACCTTGCATAAAGTCCATGGATATAGTTGCCCTTGTGTGAAACCAAGCTAGATGTGTATGCAGAAAAGCTTTGAGTTAACTCGTGGTTATTCTAGCATTCGATTCTTCTGGAAGGGTGATGCTGTGATTACAGATGATAGCTTTGTGCTGGTTGAGAGCTGCTTCCATTTGGCGAAATCAAGACTCCACGTCATGCAATTAGGCCGCCACAGCTGTTGGTGCAAATCTGCAATGCCGGACCGGATATCCCCCCTAACTCCCCTCACGTTAGATGTAAGCAGTGACCCTCGACAGCTCGACTATGAAAGCAAAGATTCAGCATACTTATCAAGGGTAACGCAGCTCAAGCCCAAACTTTCGCACACTCCATAACCATTGGGGGAAATAGTGTACATCTGGACATCGTCGGTCCGAATGTCTTCACACGGGGACTAGTCCAAAGTTCACAGTTTGCCGACGGAAGAGTCCGTCGAAAGGTCAATGGCCGTGTAGTAATGTAAAGATGAGACGGCTATGTTCTAATGTTGATGCGTGAGTCTTGGTGTTATGTGTAGTCGGTGCGCTCATTAGAATACATACTCTATCTCTCGTGTTGAAAGAAGGCTTCTCATCATCTGGAATCAGGCTGATGTAACCAGATGTTGGTATGACAGTTTGCCCGCATATGTGAAAACGCCTTTAGACAATGTGAGATAGAGTATTAGTCTATTACTTGTGATGTTTAACGAGCGGAAACAAGACGGCCATACGGGTCCCCAGCTTCGGGCCGCCCTAAAAGACGGGACGGCCAACTGTCGGGCCCGTGAAAATGCCGAATGCCGTTGGTCGGCCATGAACGTCCGTATGCCCCGAAGTTCGGGTTGCTGCAAGGGGCCGGCCCGTGTCAGAAGTACAGGCAGCTGGTCTATTCCAGCATTAACACATGTTTCCTGCTCTTTCTGCACAGCTCTATCTGTACT
This sequence comes from Colletotrichum destructivum, assembly GCF_034447905.1. Classification (NCBI taxonomy): domain Eukaryota; kingdom Fungi; phylum Ascomycota; class Sordariomycetes; order Glomerellales; family Glomerellaceae; genus Colletotrichum; species Colletotrichum destructivum. The sequence goes on along the minus strand of NC_085901.1, from coordinate 3,683,310 downwards.
GATGGAATCCTGAATCCGCAATGTCTCTGGCGTGTGTATCGTGGCCCTCGAGGCGCAAGGACTCAGTTGTGGCCTGGCCAGAAGACAAAGCCGGTGCCCCAAGGAAGTACTCTGCAATACTCCGGATACCTTTGAAATTTGTTATTATATCTCTGGATGTAGCCTGAAGTGAAGCGCCGATGCTGCATTGGCATTTCACAAATTTCGCTGGTGAGGGCCTAAGTAGGACAATGACTGTTCAGTTCGCCCTTTATCAAAGATATAATCCACCTGACTAAACATTCCATCAAGCTCGACGCGGAATTGCTCCCCCTCACAGTAATTTTCAAAATCTTTTATCGTGAATTCTGAAAATGCTAATGTCGAGGGAGCCCGCGTTCTCAACAATACCCTCAATCTGAGATTGAAAACGCTCAGGAGACACTCCCTAAGAAAAACACCCAAGTCTTTGTGAATTGGGTCCCAAAGCTGCTCAATGATGACTGCATCTAGCTGTTAGGCAACCCTTAGACAACGGACAAATCCCTGTGGTGGAGATCTGCAACGTCTGGCTGGCTCCGTATGCTGCTACGGCAGTAGAGCAGAGCTTAGTCTCTGAATAGAGGAGATCTTCAAATTCGCGACTTGCGTTGAGATTCAAAGTTTCAATGAGATACCCATCTATTTTTGACTGAGAGTTGGACAATACTGAAGCCAAGAGAACCAGTTTAGCCACGAGGAAGTCGGTGACCAAGCCCATGATTGCAGTGGTTCGGCGAAAAACCTGTACAACTCAGCACGGTGTATTCCCCAATTTGATTTTCACAGCTTGATCATATCTTAACTGATATCGGTATTTACTTTTTGAAGTCTTTGTTCCCTGCTGTCGGCTGCAGTGAGCTGTGGCGACACACGTAGCTGATAAATTTCTAGTGATAGCGAGTGAAGTTTTCTTGCTGATTAAACGAGCGTTCCATCGCAACATGCAAGTTAGCAAGGATGATAGCATGAATATATTTCGATCGAATAGCAACATGAAGATTTATTTCCTCCGTCAGTCGTACCGTCGCAGTCGGAGGAACTCCTAAGATGTAAACAAAAGCTTGAATGTTTAGGCCTCCAAGTTCGATGTCCGAAAACCAGGATCTCGGCGTTGAATCTGGCTAGAAGCGTGACATGGCAGAATGAGACCACTTGTTCGTGCGCCTAGCGGTTGTTATGAGTCATTAGCGTGTATCAAACTGCTTCTCAAGCAGAAAAGGACACACTCTGAGCGAAGTGACCATGAAGTGACTGTTGATCATATCAAACGGGATAGAGACTTCACGAACTATCGGGAGATAATCTCGGAGGTGTGTCATGTAATTAATCGAGAAAAAGTACTCATCTTCCTGCCAACTGTTTGGTTGCAAGTGTCATTGTCCTTTAGTACTGAGAATAAGCCTTGGCTACCTGCTTTCTGATCATTACTTTGACACAAAAGGCTGCCCATTTCCGATGCAATCCGGGCTCGATGCCGACCATTCTATGGCTGCAACGAAGAACGTGACATACTCGATGATGTCGGAGAAGAGTTTTCAAAGTCGGGTGGGACCTGCAACATGGAAGAACGTATCGCGCTTTACGACAATCTCTCTTTGTCTGAAAAGTCAAAATCTTTGCATTCTGTTGGAGATGGCGTTATTGACTAATTCAGCATTGTTGCTCATTGACCGCGCACAGCTCTGTAGCATGCCAAGGTCGAGCAACTTGGAAACAATGCCAAAATGTGAGTGTCAACACGCCGTTCAAGGTACCACGTTACTCAAAATTTTCCTAGTTGGAACTAGAAAAGTCCTGTTTCAACAAGACTTCAAATACGCCAGCATAGATGCGGCCACAGACGAGGGCAAGTTGAACAAGACGCTTGAGCATTGTACGGGTTTTCTGCCTGGTGAGAATTGATTCTTCCCTAGCTTCGATGTTTCACAAGCTTAAATTACCGGAACAGAACATGGCAGATGTAGTGTCGCCGTCGAACCACCTGGTCGCGGTGGATTGACACCGCCTTACTCATGGCCTTTCTTACCTCATGAACAGAAGATTGTCCACACGGAAAGGTAAGTTGTCTACATGATGCCTCTGTTTCATCACTTGGTCAATATAGCCCATCCAGTACTACATACAACTATTAGCACACAGTCTATGGTAGTCAACGGCATTTGGTAGCTACGGGCGTTTGATGATTGATGGACACCGACCGGTAGATCTGGACCACGATATTCACTGTTTCGATTACGTAAGACCGTGTTTGTTATGCTCAGGTGATACTAGCGTTAAGGGATTTACCGAGTATGATGATGGTTGGGGGGTCTGCTCATACGTGCGTGGACACTGAGGCGATCAAGGTCTGGACTGAATAGCATGCAGTGCTGAAATTCCGGGGCTTTCCTGATCATCTTTGAAATCCAAATCCCCTGTTTCTTTCCCCAATGCTCACGTTGGATTCTTGCAGGGGACTGATTTAGTCGCCTGTTGACTTCATTGTGAGGTCAAGGCCGTGCATGAAGTGTGGTAACACATTGGTTAAATTGGTGAAACTCTACTACTCTGGCCCTGAACAATCGGATCAAATCAATGTCTCGAAAAGAGTTGTAAAGAGCAGGTTCAGAAATTGCGGGTTGGAGTTGGCTTGATCTAGCTTCGTGTTGTGCGGAGCGAGGTGGCCCTGCTGGCTGAAGCGACCGCTGGGAACGATCGATGCGGGCCTGGGAGACAGATTCATTGTCTTGAGACCAGAGCGGCAGTCCGGCCCGTACTTTTGCTTCACTTGCTTGAGGCCATTCCGACGACATACAAAAGTTCTTTCGAACTCAAATTGGAGTTGAACCACTAGAGATCTATATCGTGTTACAAATAGCGTTTCAAAAATATCTAGAATACTCCAACCGTGTCTGGAATCTTGGGCAGACTTTTGTTGTAAAGTTGTTCAACAATCTGCAGTCCATTGGGTCCTCCACTGGCGAGTCAAACTTCAATAGAAGGGCACTCTTCAGTGATAGAAGAGCCATGAATGGGTCGACCATGATTACCTTTTCTTCTCGTTTCCCGTCTAAAATTCTCTGAGGAAAGAATGTGCTCTCTGTAGGCTCCGGATCTAGGCAAGACTCAATTTGGCACGTCTTTTCGGGTAGGCGTCTATCGATATCCCGATAAATCGATAGTAGAGTTAGGTACCAGACTTTGCTATGGCTCTCCTCACATACCTGAGACTTCGAGATAGTCTGTTCAGAGCATCAAGAGTCTGGTAGTAACTCCACACGCTATCCTTGCATGTTTCCAGGGTAGCAAGATGCACCACCCTGGCCTCATAAGAGCAATCATTTCCGTTAAGACTTGCAACTGAGTCCGTGTCAGATCGGTCCGTTTCACCTGTGGGAGAGTTGCAGACGTCAAATTTGAATCCTCGATCTTCGATCAATGGTGGAGAGCCTTTTCGAGCTTGGTAGAAAGGCCATGTGTCTGGTGGAAATAGACGCTTTTCTTCGTGGTCACTTAACTGTCAACTCTATTGTTTCTGAATTGGTAAGAGGAAATCTCTTAGTTGTGGTGAACATACCATCTCCAGGAAGACAGGCAGCATTTGTATCCTGCACGCTCACGATGCGTCGGAGCCCAGTCATCGTGGACCGAGAACAGAGCTTCTGAGGAAATGGATTCAATATCCGATTTGTCGCTCCAAACTGTTTTTGCGGAAATCTTGACAAGATATTATTCTGTTGGATAGGACTGCATATGCCATCGGACCCAGTGGACGCCAGTTGGGATTCTCTTATGTGGCTGGAAACGTTCGGGATTCTTTGATAGTACCCAGCGTTCTCTTCGTGAGCCCGACGACGAGTCTTTTGAAAGGCTCTGGTTGGGATATAAGTACATCTCTGTCAAGATCGTACCGAGATTTGACTGCTGACTTGATACTCTTTTTGACCTTTGGCTTGTTGATTAAAACCTGCAAACCGAGGACCGTCTTACTTGAGTAACGCAAGTTACATAAAAAAGATATGGCGCACTTAACTGCACCGGGCTATGGGACTGAAACATGTTTTTGATAGAGCATGAACTTCTTCGAAGCTGAAGTCCAATAGTGCTCTAAGCTACGCAAGAAAGTTTCCCCGTGCTTCTGCTAATCTTTCAAAGAGCTAGTCATGTATAAACAGTTACCTTCATCGATATAAAAGTAACTTTTCTAGGCCACCACCCACCTGCAAACCCGCATGATCTGTTTTAGTAATGCGTTAGAAGAAGAAAAGCATAGATCTAAAGATCTGTCGACATCCTAATATCTGAACTAACAGATTGAGAGGCATCAATAGCTGGCCCTATTACTACTCATTGGGGTATCCGTCATAAAAATAGAGTCATGGAATTTGATAGACTTTGGTAGCTACTATCCAATTCATATCCAGCGTACTCGGTGTCACTTGAACAAGAAAACAGAATTGACGCACTAGTCTCTTTTCTCGCTCTAATTTCGTGCTGTAGTACTTTCGGGCCACTCGAACAAACTATTGACAGCACCCTGGCTTGTCGCATAGTCTCGCATAATTTCACGACATATCGTCCGCACACGATCCATTCCTCATCGGCTAAGACGTTCGAATATGGCAATATACAGTCACATCGAGACTTAACTGCAAATGGCCGTGCAAAGCGCTCCGGATGTCTGTTTCACAATGTTTGCGATCAATGCTACCGACGAAAGCTGGGCTGTTCCCGCGAGAAGCCAGCATGTAAATGCTGCTTTTAGACGGGTCGCCAGTGCACTCACAACATCACAAGACCAATCGGTCGCCCGAAAAGGGCACAACTCAATGCTGAAGACGATTGTGGTGGCTCCGAGGAAGTATGCGAGCCCAGAGTCGAGGGTAGGTTTTCAGTACAGGGAGGACAGCTGTGGACATTTAGCTAAGATTTGCAGAAATAGCAGAACGACAAAATGAGACACTGGAAAGTATCGACAGTCAAAAAGTCGTTTCGCAGGTGAGTACACATGTTAGCGCTGCCGCTTCCTGGTCGTCGTTTAGCTAATTTTTAGGATGAGGCTCCGGCATGCTCACCGCAGCTTCAACTACATGATCAGGAAGGCAACACCCCAGAATTGGGAGTGCTGGAGTGCTATGCTCGAAGGATATGTGATAGATTCGAGAGTTGGTCCAGCCGTGATGAAAATAGACTGGTGAGGAAAGTTTCATAGAGTTTCTCAACGATATAGGTAGATCAGAAGAGCTTATGGTAACTTAATGATCGCTTCAGACACGCTGTATTCTGATCCTGATTCACTATCCTCAATTCATTTATGACAAAATGCAATCCAGTAAGATGACTTGCTTCATCCTTGCAGCTGAGATGCTCACTCTACCCTTATGCACTACAGAACATAGTGAAACTGTCGAAGCCATTCTCAAACTACAATACTACACCACCACATCCTCTTGGCTCCAACTCAAAGCACGGTACCTGCGTAACCGTCCTGGTAAAATCTCCGAGCATTAGGTTCTCGGCCATTGTATTGAAACTTAGGCCCCCCTAACCTACATATTCCCAAGGCTTATCTTTGCTTGCGCATGCATCCAGCCTGATGATGGCGTTTATGACCGAATCACACTCTTTGTTCACTACTTAACAAACTGCAGGCAAGGAATGAAAAATACATGTTTTACCGACATTCCTTCCGTTCTTTCCATATGTTAATGGTTATCCAATACCATGAACTTCACTGCTTCACCAGTTAAGGCCTTCCAGAAAACCTCGCAACCTTGCTCCAGTTGGCACGGTCTAAGGATATTGCCGAACCCCGCGTCTCATGGCATCGATCCACGGAAGCAAGCCATTCTTACGGCATTCAGACAACACAGCGGATGTAGGCATCAGATCCTCCTGCAAACGACATGGCTCGCCTATCAGAGCATCTTTTTTTCTCTCACTTGCTACTATTTCTTGCCACGTCGTTGGGCTGGCTCTTAGCCATGCTTATCACTTCAACACCCGCACTTCCACCAACGGAACGAACGACACCTTTAGCCAAGTCTCCAGGCTTGAATGTGACAAGCACCAGACGGCAGCTCACCTGTGGCAACTCGACCGAGGAGGCCGTCGCATTAGGCTGCAAGTTTGATGCCTCGCTCGGCGGCTGGTTAGCAGCTCCTTGCTACGATCAAGCTTGGGTCGACGATTATCTCTCTGACGGCAGCGGAACTGCATACGCAGACAAGAACCTAACGCAGCGCATGACCCATTCAGAAGTTCTCGAAAGAGGGGTATATTGGTCCTCGTTCCGAGATCACATCAACCACTGTGTGGCTGGTTGGAGGCGACAGTCACAAGCCTTCTTCGAGGATCGCCCAGCGCTTGACAGCTCGATTATCAGTGTCACGCATGTCTCACATTGCGCGCAACTCCTTATGGATGCTGCCTTGGGTACACAGCGCAGGGATCCTACTGAGAATGTCACAGGCTATTTCGAATGCTGGGTTCGCGATTGAAGAGGGCTGTTTTCTAAACACTTGGGTGTTGGTCTTATCTTTTGAAAGTCTTGTTTGTGTAGCAATATGTTTATCAGACTTTGGTTTCCATTAGGCACTCTGTGAGAACGGCATGACTTCTAGTTCCAAATACGACCCTAGTTAGGATTTCCAACGAGTCACAATGTTCCGGCGAATTTTACTTGGCTTGTGACATTTGAACCGTTACCTTGTAACATCAAGAAAATAATCTTGGGGGATGACAACAGGCTTTGTTTTTCTGTTTTTGTCCTCGCTCCATACCGTGGTAGTAAATTCTTGAGCTCGCCGATGTCCAACCCCCTCCAGCGTATCAGTGTTTTTTATCAAGTGCTTGGTCTCAGTGTTTTACACAGCATCCCAGCGTGCGATATGTTGGGTGAGGATACCTGTGTAAGCCACCAAATCGCAGCACAGTAATTGTGTATCCACTTTTGCGGCATTCATCGCAGGCAGTGAGGTGAGACGATGGCAGTAAGTGAAGCGGAGAGGAAGCTGTTTGGGCCGGCATGAATCGAGTTCGTCTTGGTGACAGATCAGAACGACCGTTCCGCGATTTGAGTGCAAAGTAAAGGAGCCGCGGACACATATTGCGAAGATAAGGTTGTGTGATGCGACATGAATCAGGCAACTGAATCATGAGATAGGGAAATACCGGTCGTAATATCCGGGTGTGAAGCTTGGAGCGGAAACAACCGCATTGGAGGCCTAGGAAAGTTACTTGTTTACTATCTGAGCTCTGACGCACTCATAGCACCCAAAGTGGTCTAAAAGGCGGTTCGGCGAGCGAGGCCTGCATCTTTCCAGCTATATGAGAGGGTGAGATATCTAGGAATGCCGGCTAAGATTCAGTCTTTACTCAATAGAAATAACACCATCAAGTGTGGTGGTAGACTTGCTCCGTATTTTCGGCCCACCAGACCCCCCGGTTCCCCCGTGTTTCCGGCGCGCGTAACCCGGCGGCAAACGCTTTCTTGGCCCTCTAGCGACCTCTTCATTAGGCGACTGTTTGTTTTGTCCCAAAGGATTCGTAGACGAGACTGACTCGACTGGCCTGGCTGTTTCAACGGTGGCAAGACTGGGTTTCTGAATCTGCGGGTTCTGCTTAGTTGTTTCCTGCAGACAAGCTACGGTGTTAAATAGACTAGAATCATATTCGGTGCCTGGAGAGTGAGCAGATTGGTTGAGTGGTCGGTCATCCATAGTCTCGGTCGCCCAGCCCAGTGGGATGTACGATATTCCAGCCCCCGACGGTCTACGCCGGCGCTACACGTTAAGTGTCTCAACCCGGCATTTTGATCAAGTCCTTCACGAAGTCAATAGCCGGAAGTTCAAGGTCAACGGGAGATCAAAAAGGTAGCTAAAATCCGGGTCAGAAGAAACGTGTCCGTTGGAGCGGTGACAACAGCCATGGCAAGGACCTTGTAAGTACGCCCTAAATCTACATCTTATGGAGCCTCGGCTTCTTGGGTTGTCACGGGTGTCGATGCATCTGTTTTTACGTGTTGATCCCCCTCCTCACATGGATTTTTGTGCGTTTGATCCAGAATTGTACAAAGGTTCCCTCGTCGCCTTGGAGGCGGGCGTAGATGACAGCAAGTTCTCTATCGATCGATCACTTGGACGGCGGCGGGCGAGTATTTTGTTGTTGGCCCGAAGTCGTGCCGATCCATCTCTTCACTTGACCAAGCATGCATGGTGCACTTCACTTTGACCAAACATCTTGTCTGTTGAACTATTTCTCAGCGTTTCTTCTAAGCATCAATCGCAACCCAAACTCCCGTCTTGTGTTTGTTCTCCCTGCCATTTGCTCTCTGTTTCCAGCGAAATGTTCTCTCGCACGAGATCCCTGACGTCCGGTCCCCGCCTCGCGAGGTCTCTCTCGACCGCGCGGGGTTCCTTATCGGGGCTCAAGATCAACGCGGCTCGGCTCCAGGAGACGATTCATCATACGTGCCACTGGGGTGCAGCCCATCGCTACGGCAAGTAGGTGTTCAATTCTTAAACCAGATCCTTTTGGCCAAGAAAAGTAACACAGGCCATTTCTTGTGGTAAATTAGCGGACCGACGGAAACGGGCATGGCCCGCCTCGCGCTGTCCGACGACGACGCCCGCGTGAGACGCTGGCTGGCCGAGGAGGTGGCGGATCTCGGCTGCGAGCTCTCGGTTGACGAGATGGGTAACATGTTCGCGAAGAGGAAGGGCGCCCTGAGGTCGCCGGCGCCGATGACGGCCATGGGCAGCCATCTCGACACGCAGCCCCGCGGCGGGCGGTACGACGGCATCCTGGGCGTGCTCGCCGCCGTCGAGGCGATGCGGACGATGAAGGAAAGCGGCTTCGAGACGCAGTTGGACGTCGGCATCGTCAACTGGACCAAGTGAGTTGAGCAGTGCGCAGCGACGCTGACGGATGTGGTTGCGTCGTCGATGAAAGTGAACCTGGGAACTGCTGACTGACTGGCTACGGCCCACCGCAGCGAGGAGGGCGCCCGCTTCCCCAAGTCGATGATGTCGTCTGGCGTCTGGGCGGGCGAGATCTCGCGCGAAAAGGCCTGGGGCCTAGCCGACATCTTCGACCCCTCCGTCACGGTGAAGGCGGAACTGGAGAGACACGGCTACGTCGGGCCCCTGGCTTGCTCGAGCGACGAAGGCGCGGGCGGCTATCCCCTGGGCGCGCATTTCGAGTTGCACATCGAGCAGGGCCCCCTCCTGGAGGAGAGCGGCAAGAGACTCGGCGTCGTGCAGGGCGCGCAGGCGTACCGGTGGTACACCGTCACCGTCACGGGCCGCGACGCGCACACGGGCACGACGCCGCTGAAGTCACGCAGGGACCCGGTGCTCGCGGCCTCCAAGATGATCGCGGCCTCGAACGGCATCGCCAAGGAACTCGGCGCGCTGGCGTCGACGGGCGTCATCAAGATCCCGCCCAGCTCGTCGACCAACACCATCGTCTCCGAGGTCGTCTTCACCCTCGACATCCGGCACCCCGAGGACGCGGTCGTCGACGAGGTCCAGCAGCGCTGCCTCGAGTCCTTTGGGAGAGTCGCCGGAGAGGACGGCCGCGGCGTCGAGATGCAGTGCACGCTCGACACCAACTCGCCCGCGGTCAGGTTTGACGGGGAGTGCATCCGGGCCGTGGAGGACGCGGCCAACGGCCTCGTCGGACCGGACGGATGGCTGCCGCTGACGAGCGGCGCCGGGCATGACAGCGTCTACACGAGCAAACGGTGTCCGACCACGATGATCTTCGTGCCCTGCAAGGACGGCGTGAGCCACCACCCGGAGGAGTACTGCAGCCCGGAGGACTGGTGAGTTTCACATGCAACGCAGTTAGCGTGTGAGTGGTGTTGAGGTGCATGCATGATCTGACGATTGATAGCGCCACTGGTACCCAAGCCTTGCTCGAAGCTGTCATCGGGTACGATCGACTGAGAGCTAGCCGGATCTGAGATGAGTTGGGACTCAACGAAATCATGAATGAAACGGTTCGGGAGGTCCATTTTCGATTTGTATATTTTGAGATATCCCTCGAAGATCATCTCAAGAGACCATACGGTGTTGGTGTTATTCCAGTGAGCTGCTGTGAACGTGGCCACAGTAAACGAGTCCCTTAGTGCACGCAATTGCATGAACATGATGGACAGGCCCAAACCTCTCTCTATCTTCTTGGCGCCTTTTCCCCTCTTCAAAAAAAGAAGGTAAAGGAGAAGGAAGTTGTGTCGAGTGTGGCAAAAGCAAAAACATACAACACCAGGTATTCGCTGGTCGTCACCGACCCAACTACTAATCCGGCCCTCACTGGCTTATCTATGGGAGAGCGGACGGGATCCCGAGTTCTCCAGTGGGTATGGTCGTATGTGATGAATATCGTTACTAAAGATGTTTATGTACTTTGAGATCATCTTTCTTGGTTGGGACCTTTCTTAAGAAAAGACTGTATTCTTATCTTAAATCAATCATTTGATTTCTCAGCACGCCCTTCGTGTTCATGTCGAAACCGCGCCCTTCTGCGCGTTGATCTCACAGCATTTCTGGCAGGCCGATCCATGATGTCAGACACCCGGATGAGGCCCCTTTCCAATGCGATAGGTGGGCTACAACAGCGCTGAAGGGCCACCCGGGCCAGACCTCGGAGTACCCCGCGTCTCCCCTATGCCACCTCTGCCACCTCTGCCGGGTAGGGGGGCGTAAGCTCTCCAACAGCGTATCATTAGGGTGAATTAGTAAGAATGTGGCTTGTACCTTGTGCTGTGACGCCATACGCACGTCCAGGTGTCGTCCAAATAAGGGCGCGTTCGTATGAGCGTGAGCATAAAACATGGTGAGTCCTGCTCTAGATGCTGAAGTACTGATTTTACATGCCGAAGAACGGATCATCACACCCGGCGGAAACACACTCAAGCCACATATTGAATCCTCCATTGGAATTGACAAAGGACTATTCAACTCTCTTACACACGTCAGCGGCACAAAGCTGAACAAACCCCCCCCCCCCCCTCCTTTCTAATAATCACAATCACAATGGCATCCCCAATCAAGCCCTTCAAGATCGAGGTCCCCGACTCCAAGATCCAGGAGCTGCACGCCAAGCTCGACATCGCCACGTTCCCGCCACAGTTCGCCCTCACCGAGAGCTGGGACTACGGCACCCCCGTATCCGAGGTCAAGAGGCTCGCCGAGCGCTGGCGCAACGGCTTCGACTGGCGCGCCGCCGAGGCCCGGCTGAACGAGCTGCCCCAGTTCACAACGACCGTCGCCGTGGACGGCTTCGGCGACCTCGACATCCACTTCCTGCACCAGAAGAGCAAGCACCCCGGGGCGGTCCCCTTGATCTTCGTCCATGGCTGTGAGTAGATATGTCGACGTCTCGTGTGCCCGCGGGACACCAGGGGAACCATATCATTGAGCTGACTTTTTCCTCCTTCCCCCCAAATCCAGGGCCTGGTAGTTTTCTGGAGGTCCTCAAGATCCTGCCCCTGTTGACGACGGAGAAGAACGGGCTCTCGTTTGACGTCGTCGCGCCTTCGCTACCCAACTTTGGCTTCTCCGACGGTCCGGTGAAGCCAGGTTTCCGCATGCCACAGTACGCCGAGGTCATGCACAAGATCATGTTGAAGCTCGGCTATAACCAATACGGTCAGCACATCTCCTCCTCCCCACACCCCCCCCCCCCCAAGAAAAAAAACAATAGTCATGATATGCTGTTTCTTGACGTAGTACTGACGACTAGCCAGTGACACAAGGAGGTGACTGGGGCTTCGGCATCACCCGGTTCATGGGTCTCCAGTACCCCGACCACGTCCTGGCCTCGCACATCAACATGGTCTCGGCCTTCCCGCCGTCCCCGCTCAAGAACCCGTGGCAGTACATCAAGAGCCTGTTCCCGTACACAGAGAAGGAGAGGAAGGGTATCGAGCGCAGCCAGTGGTTCAACAAGGAGGGCTACGGCTACAACCTCGAGCAGAGCACCAGGCCCTCGACGCTGGGCCTCGCGTGGGCCGACTCCCCCGTCGCGCTGCTCTCGTGGATCCTGGAGAAGCTGCACGACTGGACCGACGGCTACCCGTGGACCGACGACGAGATCCTGACGTGGATCTCCGTCTACCAGTTCTCCCGGGCCGGGCCCGAGGCCAGCGCGCGCATCTACTACGAGGTGGCGCACCCGAAGCGGCCGACGGAGCACATCACCTGGGTGCCGCGCGTCAAGCTGGGCCTGTCCATCTTCCCCATGGATCTGTCCGTGCCGCCGCTGAGCCACGCCAAGACGCTGGGCCCCGTCGTCTTCGCCGTCACCCACGGCGACGGGGGCCACTTTGCCGCGCACGAGAGGCCGGAGGTCCTCGTCAAGGATCTGAGGGACATGTTCAGCAAGGGCGGCGGCGCGCACGACGTGGCCGTGAAGCTGTCGAAACAGAGCATCTCAGCCAAGCTGTGAAATGGGGGTGGGGTTTCCAGATGGTCGATGCCGATAGTGAAAAGAATCACAACAAAGTTCCATATAACTACACATATACAAAAGATGACAATATGCATGGCTGGCAGCTGCACATGGCGACAGGGGGGGGGGGGCGAGGGGGGCGGAGGTGATATTGAGACAATTTGAGATTTCAACTCCATCTACAAACTGTAATTGATACAAATGCCACAGGCAGGCTACGTTGATTCAGTGCCACACCTTTCTTCATCACTACCTTACGTCAAAAGGAACTTGGCTTCAAGCAGCGATGGCGCGCGGCGCTAGCTATGTCTCAGTTTGAGACCCGGGAAGGGGGATAGAATTCGGTATTATTAGCCCAACCCCTACCGGCAAAAGAGGCGTCCAAGCTAAGATCATCACCGATCGATGGTCACTCGTTTGTCAACAAAACAATTCAAGAAAAAACAAACAGGCGGTGGCATATGCTGATGAAGTCACGGAACCGAAAAAGGGGGGGGGGGGAGAGTTGGACAGCACCGGAACCTCCACATTCCCCGACGTCTGCGGCTTGCTCCTAAGGTATTACGTGTGGTAACCATGAGAAAAGGAGGTCTCACCATCGGTCCATCGCTCGCGCGCGGGGGGAGAAACCGCTGACGCAGGACGCCGTATGCCCGTATCACCGGCGGGTCATCGCAGCCGCATCGAGTTAAAAAGAAAGCCACACGGCCGTTGAGCGATACCGTATCAGAGCAAGACGCGACGACCGACCCCGGGAAGTTTGGGTTTTGTATCACTGTTTTCTTTTCTAAATGTCCCCCCCCCCCCCCCCCCTCTCGTTCTCGTAAGGCTTGCCGCTAAGGTCCTAGACCACACGATCCTACGCGCTACTTAGTTTCCCTTCCCGTGGACGGACCAAAGCCTACAAAGTCTCCATCTCTCCCTCTATCTCTCTCTCTTCCTCTCGCTCTCCTTGAGAAAAGGGATCATGTGGTTTTCTCTTTTGTTTCTCTTTTTCCCCTAAGAACTTGTATTTTCCATTACAAAAGTCCAAGAAAAGAGAAAAAAGGACCAAGGAGAGAGATCCTCAAACATGTCCACGACTGACAAGCCCCGCGGCGGCGTCGACCACTCCCATGGCCACCACCACGAGATCCCGAGGCCGCACCTCAGCGCCATGGGAGGCCACCTGGTCGCGGCGTCGGGCGAGTTCGTCGGCACCTTCTTCTTCCTCTTCTTCGGCTACGCCGGCCAGATCATGGTCGTCCTCCAGGGCGCCGACGCGGCCCCGGACGGCTCGCTCAGCAGCCAGGGCGTCGTCTTCATCGCCCTGACCTACGGCTTCTCCCTCCTCGTCAACGTCTGGACCTTTTACCGCGTCAGCGGTGGGCTGTTCAATCCCGCGGTAAGGAGGTTTTTTTTTTTTTTTAATTATCTTTTTCCGGCATGGAGATGAAAACAGCACGTAAAAAAGCTATTCGCTAAACCTCTTTTGCGTAATCTAGGTCTCTCTGGGTCTGTCCCTCGGCGGCCAGCTGCCCTGGATGCGCTCCCTATTCCTCATCCCGGCACAGCTGCTGGCTTCCATGTGCGCCGGCGGACTGGTCGAGGCGATGTTCCCCGGCAACATCTCGCAGGCCAACTCCCTGCTCGGATCGCGCACCTCGGTCGTCCAGGGCCTCTTCCTCGAGATGTTCTTCACCGCCCAGCTCGTCATCGTCGTCTTCATGCTCGCCGTCGAGAAGTCCCGCGACACGTTCCTCGCGCCCATCGGCGTCGGCCTCGCTCTCTTTATGATCATGATTCCCGGTAAGCACATACACGCACTCTCTCTCTCTCTCTCTCACCTCTCCTTATGTTTCCGCGCGTCGGATAGCCTTGTGAGGGAGGCTAACGAACGGGGTTCTAGGCACGTTTGCCACGGGCGGGTCGCTCAACCCGGCTCGCAGCTTTGGATGCGCCGTGGCCGGGAAACAGTTCCCCAACTACCATTGGATTTACTGGCTGGGCCCGGCCTTGGGAGGCGCCCTGGCCGCGGCGTATTATCGTTTCGTGAAATGGGCACACTATGAGGAGGCCAACCCGGGCCAAGACTTGCCTGTGGACCCGGAAGATCTAGCGGCTAACAGAGTCCCTGGGCTGCCCGGGTTGATGCCTCATCATCATGAGGTGTAGTGTATTCGGGGCGGACTAATAAAGTAAATTGATTTGGATTGTATGAGAAATCTGTGAGTAGGCAGAACGACTTGTTTAAGTAGGCATTGGAGGCGGTTTGGATTTCAGGCACAAAAAGGAAAGGTAGCGAGTATGATCTGACACGTTGTTGATTATATCCGAGTCTCGAGTCTCTCCTTCACTTCTGCATGAGAAAATCATCGAAGTTCCCTGGTCATTATTTCTCTACTCTTCAAATCGTCTTTACTCTATCACCAGCGATCTTGATAGCATCCTGTATTTCCCTGGGTCGTAACATAGCATACCTCCTTCATGGTATGAACGGCATGATCAGTGCAATTCCGTATGATATAGTTCTCGTGCAACTCACCATCTCTAGTAGGAATCGGTGCTGTTTGTAATAGCGATGGAAAAACTTCCTACCTCGGTGGAGTGAGTGGCTGGAATAATGGTTGATAATCGCATTCACCCCTTGAACTCCAAATCCGCCTCAATCGTGAAGTTGGCGAGACCACAAGAATCAATAAGTGAACATGTTGCTTGCGCTTTATCCTAGATAGTTCTGCTTTGGCTTTGTTAACGGCTATCAGCCAAAGCGAGGTCACGCGAAAGCAGCAATATGGCAAGTATCTCACTTTCCAAGACACTATTAACACATTCTCCGAGTACACGATGAAGCCGGACGCCTCAGGAAAACCACCAACATATTCAGCGCTGACTGGAGTCTCAGTACTATCTTCTGAAATGATTGGTCTGGATGATCCCTAAACTGTGGCGCGTAGTTATCCTCAACAACAGACGCGGCTTAGGGGATTGACGTCTGGCCGTGCTGCTTACCCAGCCATGCAAGATGCTAGCTTTTTCAACTACGCAGACGGGCCCTGGTAAGGCCAACGATTCGCTCAAGACCCTTCACCTTCAGGCTTCCGGGAATCGTCAGACATGTCGTGCCGTGGCTATGAAGCTTCGCACGCGATTGTCGCCAAGGGTAGTTTGGTGCGCTGGCTGAATGACTCCGTGGAGTTTCAGGAAACAAGCTGCCGCACAGTGAAATTCATCGTCAATTGAAGCTCTAACTCAATGAGTATTAAGTCCAAGCGCTCAATTAGTATCAGTGGATTTAGCTAAAAAAGCCTCCGAGCCCCTTTCTCTGTCGTCTATGCCGAGATACATCATCGCGATCACCCATTCGCTTCGTTCTTTTTATTTTCCCTATCCGTCTGATTCATTTCATGCAATAGACCGTTTTTCATTTTTCGTAGAGACATCTCTGGTCCGTCGTTCATAAAAAGTACCATCAGACATGCTCTTCCTCATCTTCCTCGTCGTGGTTGTCGTCCCGCCTGGCGTCGCGCTCATACCCGTCGTCTCGATGCTGGTCCTGCTCGGCATCGTCGTCGTCGTGGCCATCAACAGAGTCGGGACCTATCGTTGTTGGTGTTTTGGTTCGTCGCTGCTCCCACGTCTTTCTGGCGGTGCCGATGCTGCTGCCGTCGGGATCGAGAGGGATGCTCGCCGCCTCGTCCGGGTGGAGCGTGGAAATGCCGCGCGACGGCCGCGTCAGCGTCCGCAGCGTCGACTCTTGGCCGGGAGATGTGATCCAGTTGATGACGAGAGCGGAGAAACAGACTGGGTGGGACGCGTTAGCGAAGGAAGTGTCGAGAGGAGAAAGGCTTGCTCTCACTGTCAGTGTTGCAGCACAGCAAGCAAAGCCATGCGACTTCGCCGTTTAGGGCCATGAGAACCGTGAGATTTCTTTCATGGGGGTGTTAATTTCGTTCAACGCGACCATGGAGATGAGCTACGTACGTTACGCTGCTCAAAAGTGTGCAGCATGACCCGATGAAGGTACGGATGACGAGTTTCCGCAGTCTTATATTTGGCGGAGCGCGCGGTATCCGTCTATTTCGCCAGTCCAATGTCCACGGCTTCCAGAAGTTGTACTTTACGGAGTGGAGGCCTTTGAATCCGATTAGCTTCATCTTCGGCGTCCACGCGTGGACACGATGATTGTCATATGACTTACTCAATAGGGGCAGCAGGAACAAAATGGTAAGATAAACCTGCCGGACGGATCAGATTGTGGTCGCTACACTAGCTGAGAGGGTACTCACATTCACGGCCGCGTCAAACGAAATGAGTGGCAGCAGCACTGGTTGTTCCATTCCGATGATGCAGATGCCGTTCTCGAAATGTGTAATTCGGCTACGGCAAAGGTTCAGTGCGAGTTACAACCCCGCCGTATCAAACTGAGCCTTACAAGATAAAGTTCATGATGACAATGAGGACGAACACTCCTGCTACGAGGTTAGCAGTGGAAGCATTCGTGAGCTGGCTCGAGGGCCCATACCGAGCATGCCAAACGAGTTGGTAAGGTAAAGCTTCGACTTCAGGCGGCTTTTTCTCGTTTGGCGAATAATGTGCTACAATGACTGTGAGAATACCGCAAGCGGGTTATTCTTAGGGCAACTGGTCACTTACAGCCCGGTCCACCATGAAGAGGTAGATGAACTTCATGCCTCACAGTTAGCCTCGGTTGTATGAAGGAGGTGTCGTGTAGTTCACGACTCAAACGTACCAACTGAATCCCAACAGTCAGCAAGCTCCATTCAATGAGTACGGTGTTGGTCTAGCATACCTTTGTTGTGACATATGCCCCCAGGCAGAAGAGAGTGGCCGCGGAGCATGTGTGGAAGTTGAGGTCGGCCCCAAATCCAAACTGGAGGATGGAAGTACCGAAAACAAATAAAAAGGAAAAGAAGTAGATCAATATCACGACTTGGACAGTTAGTAAACCCAGTCGTCGACCCAGATGGATCATCACTTACGCCACATGGTCCAGGGCAGTATCTTCCAGTCTTTTACTGACAGCCATCGCATTACTACGTTCGTAGGTCAGCACAAAAGGGGGAAGGTCCACTGGAGTCCGCCGAGCGCGTCGAAGGAATAACTGACTAAAGAGAGTAGCGAGTAAACAGGCTGATATCATGGCGACAATGATGCTGACGACCTTTCCGGCGAGAGGCTCCGGCGAATGGTTGATACTCGCGCGGCGCGCCACGGCCGCGACGACGGCGCCCGATAGCTCCATGGCTCCAGCTCCCGCGTGCTGTCGCAGATTGCTATTGGGGCCCCATCAAGACCGATCGTGTTCTACCTGCTAGCCTCGGAGACGCCGACGCGAGTTGCCGGGGGATGCAAGGTAGGGGGGTGATGCGGGACAACAAGGCGAGGAGGTGGCCCGCGATGGGGTGTTTCGAGGCCCCCTTTGACCGACGGATTGAAAGTGGTCGATGCTCGACGATTTGGTTCTCAAACGAGCGTGGAGAGGGAGTAACAAGCTCCTTTGGGAGTTGATCAAGGCGGGAACGGGGGGTGGAGAGGATGATGGAGACAATACTATGGCTCGACGCGGGGGACGGAGAGGGGCATCGAGGGATGATGATGGCATTGTTTGGGGAAACTTTGTCCCATCAAGACGAGAGCAGTCCAAACTCGCCTCCATACCCCAATCCCATCGTTGTATCCTCAAGACGGAGAAGAAACAGGGACTTCCGCGCTCACACAGACACACACAAACTCGCACATCTACGATGTAGAGTCCTGGGACGCACGTGGCACGCCGGTGCCGTGCGGCGGTTTGCGTGGCATGTCCAAGCGGCGATGAAGAAATCCAACCCAAATCTCAACGAATAGAGTTCTGGTCAAACGCGCCATGCAACGGTATGATGGTGGCATGGCAACCCTCGCCGACCATCCTGACTCGTGTTGTGCATGTTTTCACCCCCCCTCCATACCCGATGATGGCTGTGACAATTTTCGGCTTCCCGTCATAGCTTTTCGCAGCTTTCGCGTTCGTTCGGGCCTCTCACGGGCGCACATGACAGGTAGAGAGATTCGGCCTTCTTTCTTGAGCATTCCCGTCTCAAGAGGACGGGGTGGCGGGTGGCGGAGAACGGAGGGCGCAGCCATGTGATACGACCACAGGTCTGATCATATGGAATGGGGGTTCTCTTACTCGGGATGTTTTCTGTCCCTTCAGGGTAGTCTGTGTGGACTGAGAGTCCGACGACTGTCTGTCTGTCTTCCGAACATGTAAACAAGCTGGCTGGTATCCGGCCGTCTGTTCTGTTCGGCGTCGCCCGGAAACGGAAACCTGCGACAAAGTCAGTACCCTCTCTACCCTGTCCATGAGAGACTTTTGAGAGCCACCGGTATGGTTATCGGAGAGTGTCCGCAATACATTGTCAAAGATATATTAGGAAAAGTATTCAAACCATGCCCGGATATAAGTCTCAAGATATATCCGGGCTATTCTTACGCTCGTCCGACACGAAGAAGCTCGAGGCATTGCAAAAGAGATGCGCCGACAATGGATGTATATTAACGCAGAACGACACGCACTGCAGCCCGTAAGCCTAGAACGTGAGGATTGGCTACATTCCTGGTTACAAGAATGCGTTTGCAAAGACAAAAGGAGGCTTCGTCTGCCGTTCTACGAATCGCATGGTGCCAGTTGACGTCGGCATGAGATTTTACACTTTGTTGGCATGGTTAGGGATCAGTTAGCCGTGGAAAGGCATTGACAACGAGTCGTCGGAAGCACTGATTCAAAAAGGTCCACTGAATAAGATTTAGGTACGGTTCGTGGTGTGCCGATGATGACATCGGAATGCTGTGGGTGAGCCTTGTTCGAGCATGGGTTGCCCAAGTTGACCCTGTGCCAAGCTTTCGGATAATTGAGAGTCGCGACAGACAACAAAGCGTGGTTAAATGATGATAGAGAGCGTCCGGGTTAGTCCGAGAGACACATCAAACTTGAACGCAGCAATATGAGCCTCAGATCCTTGGTTCTGGTGTCTCTTGCCGTCTCTCAACTGATTGTATGTCTGAGTACGGATACTGTGATGTGAAAGAACCTGGGCATATTGGGAGTTACTCGCGCCAAATTGAGGGCCTTCGCTTGGCAGTTCAACTCTGAACAAGCAGCCTTGGCATGGGACGATTTTAAGTATCGTGTGCAATCGAATCATGGGTCAGATCAGCAGCCATCCAAGTCAACGTGTCTTCTGCGGTCAACTTTGAGACAGAACGTGTTGTCTCGGGATATGACAGCGGCACAGAGACTCACCGGTGCTCCCGTAGAAGAAAACGTGGCTGGGTCTTGTCAAGATTCATGTTGTAGCTTCCGTGATTTGGTGGACAAGCAAGCTTGTTTCCACTAGCAATACGAAAACACAATTGAATAAAGCGAACATGTGGTCTCTCTCCCTCAACTCAAGCGGCTGATCAATGTTTTCTACTTCATGAATTCCATCTCGCGGAGATGCTCGCGCCACACGCCGACGGGATCAAAGCCCCCTACGGCCATGTCCTTCACGCCGCCGTCCTTGACGCCATACAGATACGGCTTCTCGTCGGCATAGCAAGCCGTCTCCGCCTCGTTGGGCAGCGTCCCGTCGAGGATGTACGCCCGGGCAATGGCGTCGGTGCACCGCGACGTGTCCCTCGACGAGTGCCCGTAGCCGTGGTGCGCGATCAGCCTGGCGTTGTCGCGCCCCATCTCCGCCAGCAGCCGGCGGCCGTTGCGCAGCGGCGTCGCCGGGTCGTACGTCTCCGCGATGAGGAGCACCGGGTTCCGGAGCGCGTTGTCGAGGCCGCCGCGGTAGACGCCGGCGGGCTCGGGCCAGTACTTTGTGAAGCGCTGGCACGGGAACACGTCGTAGAAGCGCGAGTTGCCCGAGAGCCAGGACGTGGCCGTCATATTGGCCCAGAGGGACTCCCACCAGTCGAGGCCGTCTGGCGGAAGGGGCGCGTCGTAGGAGTCGCCGCAGATGACGAGAAAGCCGAGCTCGTCTGACGAGGGCCGCTTGTTGGGCGTGGCTGGCAGGGCCGGGTCATATCCCCAAGCCGCGTTCTCGAGGAACGCCGCGGCGAGCGTCGAGTTGCCTTGTTCCAGGTCGGACAGCATCCTCGCGAGGGCCGGCCAGGTTTGGGCGTTGTACATGGCGCTGTAGATGGCGGCGGTAAGCACCGAGTACGTCACGAGCGATGGGCCGCTCTCCTGCGTGTACCCGGCGATGGGACGGTCGACGAGCGAGGAGAGAAATGACCTCAGCCGACGGTCCAGCTGCTTGAGGGTGACGGGCTCCTTTCCGTCTCTGGGCTCCGCCAACGCGCAGTGGTTTGGCCCGGCGTTGATGCACTCGCCGAGGAAGCCGTCGTACCACGCATCCGTCGCGTTGTCGAGAGCCGTCCATCCGAAGCCGCCGAGCAGGCGGTGATCGCGCACGTACTCAGTCCCGTCGAGGATCATGCGGCCAACGCTGTCGGGAAACAGGTTCGCGTACGTCTGGCCGATGCCGGTCCCGTAGCTGACGAGATAGCCCGTCAGCTCGTCCTCGCCGAGGGCCTTCCTGATCTCCTCCAGGTCGCGGGCGACCATTCCCGTGCCGACGAAGCGGCCGAGGTCCCCGTGGGTCTCCCAGCAGGCCTTGAAAATCGCGTCGTTCATGGCGTCCGCGATGTTGAGCTGGCGCTTGGGGTCGGATACCTCCAGGTACTGCCCGGTGATGAGCGACCAGTGGTCCCGGTCGACGTCGTATGGGAAGCAGGCCACGGCTGGCTGGGTGATGTTGACCCCCCTCGGATCCCAGCCCAGGACATCAAAGGTGCCGTTGCTGAGGCGCTTGGAGACCTGCTCCGAGACCCTCCAAACGTAAGACGTTCCGCTGCCGCCTGGGCCGCCGGGTTCGACGACGATGGTCCGCTGGCTCTTGCCGCCCGGGGGCGGGTTCTTGTGGCTGTCGACAGGCGCGCCCACGCGGGCCAATCCGGAGACCTGATACTTCGTGATGGCCAGCCGGACGATTCGGTCGTCCGACTTGTTGGTGTAGTCTAGGGGTACCTCCAGGTAGCCGCAGAGATAGATGCCGCGGTCGGAGTAAGGATCGGCGGCAGCCCGCTCGACGGAAACCGTCTTGTTCCCCCAGCTCCAATGAGACGGGTCCGGGTCGAAGAGCCCCGCCCAGGTCTGTTCGGGATGAGGGTCGTCGAGCGGCGGCGGAACCGAGGCGTTCGTGCAGGGGATCAGACGGAAGGGGTCCTTGGGAAGAGGAAACCGGCCGAAGGGAGAGTCATTGCTGTGGCTGTGGCTTTTGTGACGCTCCAACCCGAGTATTTGAGGCGCGTGCAAGTAGATGTTGCCGAAGCTGAGCAAAATGAGCACGCCGATAATCGCCAGATCCGTGCCAAGTCTTGAGCGCCGAGACCGAAGCGGAGGCGGCGGCGGCGGCGGCGGCGGTAGCGGCGGACGTATCGTCGAATAGTCTACATTCCCCATGGTTACACGTGTGCTCAATCAAGATAGACAAGACTTCGAGGAATTGGATGTTGTAGTAGGGAGGAAAGGAAATCACGCTGCGCTTGTGGTGACGGCAGCACAGCTAGGTAACCTGCTTCCCAGTCCGTCCTGGCTCAGTGAAGACACGCGTTAGTGAGTGGCAGTGAGACGGCCGCTGCCTGGCCTGGTGAGTTGGGAGGGGTTTGAATCCTGCGAGGTTGGTGCACTTTCACCTTCCCGGGCTGGGCGAGGGGGGGGATCTATCGGCCGAGATGCCCCCACTTCTTCCGCCGAAATCGGCTCCGGGCTCCGGCTCCGGCCGGCAGAAGAACCCGAAATCACGGCTGTGGCGGCATGTTACGCGACATTGATGGATTCCAGATCGGACCATTTCACAGATGATGACAAAAGGAGGATTCTATACCCTGTTTGATCGAATATGAAAAAGAAAAAAAACCGCTCATAATGGGTAGTAACAACCAAAAAACAATCAAGCCTCCGTCTTGCGATCCTGCGTGAACGGTCCTTCTTTTGAGTCCTTCCCCGTCGAGTCGCCCTTCCCAAAGGGCTTCGTCTCGCTCAAGTCCAGGTCCACGCTCGCCCTCCATCCCATCCACCAGCGGCCGCTGAACAGCTCCTCCATCCTCTCCATCGGGATGCCCTTGGTCTCGGGCGCCCAGAGGCCGAGGAGGACGAGCCCGCCGGCGCAGATGCACGCCCAGAAGACGTAGGCGCCCCAGATGTCGAGGCTGACGAACATGTTGGGCGTCACGCGCACGACGGCGAACTGGAAGAACCAGTGCAGCGTCATGTTGGTCGCGTAGCAGACGCTACGGATGCGCGTCGGGTAGATCTCGGTGCCGTACAGGTACTGCACGGTGCACAGGCCGATGGACCAGCCGACGGCGTAGACGAAGACGGAGGCGATGGCGGCGTCGGACGCCGGCTTGTTGCCGCCGTCGATCCACACGGCCATGTACACGGCCATGTACACGTGGGTGACGCACTGCAGGAACAGGCCGGCGATGAAGCACCGCCGGCGGCCAAAGACGTCGACGAGGCCCCAGGTGAAGACCATGGTGAAGACGAGCTTGACGGCACCGTACGCGCCGCTCGTGATGAGCGACGTGTTGTCGCCGACGACGCCGGCGTACCGGAAGATCTCGGGGATGTAGTACGTGATGCCGTTACCGCCGGACCACTGCGCGATGGTCTGCATGGCGGCGCCGAGGAGGAACCGCGTGCGGTAGGTGGGGATGGTGGCGATGTCCTTGACGATGGACCAGGTGGACGCGTCGGCGAGGATCTGCTGCCGGTTGCGGATCTGCTCGTGAATCTCGTCGTACTCGAGCGCGAGGGCCTGGTCGCCCGGGTCGGCGTGCCGGAGCTTCGCCAGGACGGCGAGGGCCTCGTCGCCGCGGTCCCGGGACGCGAGCCAGCGCGGGGTGTCGTCGAGGAAGAAGGACGCGACGAAGGCCAGGCCGACGGGGATGAGCGGGATGGCGATGACGAGGCGGTACTGCATCCTCGTTGCGGCCAGCGTTGCGTTGGCGGCGTAGTTGATGAAGAAGCCTGGGCAAGTCAGCGTGATGACGCTCTAAGAAACAACCCCGTCTCCCCCTCCCCCAGCCCCCAAACGGCCCGAGGCTTTGTTGAATACTTTGGGCTCACCTATGGTCAGGAACGACAGCAGGACAACCATGTAGATGCTGACGACCATGCCGCGCGACTTGGCCGGGGCGATCTCGGACAGGTACAGAGGGGCGACGACGGTGAGGCCGCCGGCGCCGATGCCGCCCCAGATGCGGGCGAAGAGCATCAGGCCGAGGATGCCGGACGCGAAGACCTGCATGAGGGCGCCCGCCATCCACACGGCGATGAACAGCTGCCAGGCCCTCAGCCGGCCGAGCCGGTCGTTGACGGCGAGGGCGAGGAGGGAGCCGAAGGCGGCGCCGAGGACGCCGAACGACGAGATGTTGGCCTTGCGGTCCGCTAGGCCGGACGGGTTGCCCTCCCAGTCGCTCGGGAGGAGGCCGAAGTCCCGCTTGAAGGAGTTCAGGCCCGTCGACGCGCTAAAGCCGCCTTCATCGTAACCTGCAGGGGGAGAAACAGAGAAGAGCTAGTCAGTTTACGAGAGTTCCCAGGTGGAGTTTTTTCTTTTTCTTTTTTTCCTATAGAAACAAGGGGACATGACGGATGGCTCCTTCGTTAGGGCTCCTTTTGGAATAGACGGATGGGATGGACTGACGGCCGTTGACCGACTATAGATAGATAACGCAGGGTGTGTGTGTGTTTGTGTGCACGCGCGCGCGCGCATAGACTTGAGACTTACCCTTGGGGATAGACCCGCACGAGATAACAATGATTGTCAGTAGGTAGTAGGGGTTGAGATGGACCATTTTGCGGTCGTCAAGGTGAGTTGCCTTTCCTCCGTTGGTTGCGGGCGCAGAGTTGGGAATTTCGAAAAAAGTTTTTTTTTTCCTTTTCTTCCCGTTGTCGGGCCCCCTTATTTTGCGACACGCAATCTCTGACAAGAGTCACACCACACGCAACCCGTCGCCCCGAGCTTGTCTTCTCTCGCCCGTCGGCCGTCCTCAGTCTTCTTCTTATTCTTCTTCCCTCGCCCGTACGGAAAACCGTCGCTCAAGCTTCGCGGGGGGAGGGGTGAGAGAGAGGGAGAGGGGGGGAGGGACCGCAATCACTCTCCGGGGTAAGACGGATACAGACAGACAGGCTCGCTCACGTTGTCTCCAGACTTTTGAGAGGGGGGGGCTCGGTTCGTGGTTCAACCCCACGATTTCGTCGTTCGGCGGTCGATCGCGCGGGAGGAGGAGGAGGAGATCTTGTGCAGGCGGGTGGGGGAATTGGGGGGGTTCACCGTTCAGAGTAGACATCGGACGTTGGCCGAACTGAGAGGAGAGAGTAAGGAGGACTCTGGAAGGGGGTGAAAGAAGAGCCAGGAGCGAGGTTTCTTAGTAAGGCATCTCCACCTTCACTCGGGAGTTGCGTTCATCCAGTCCCAGTCTCCCCAGTCTCTTCCCCCGTCCTGTGTGTAAGTGCCGGGCTGGCCAGCAGGTAAGGCTTCAAAAGGCAAGGGGGGGTTACACAAGTATCTTGCAGCGTGGAGACGGCAGCAGAGTGACTTGGCTCCAGCATCACACACTCACGGTATTCCCGGATCGCTCCCGGACGAAGTCTTTGGGTTCCAGGGTCCTAGAGGCCGTGTCACCCGTGCGCGCCACTCACTCACAGGCCGCTACAGCAGAAACTACTTCTCACTCTCACTGCTCTGTACCTCTGTACTCTCACCCTCACTCTCACTCTCACTCTCACTGGTCAATCTCAGTCTCATCGCTCACTCCGTTCTGCCAGCTCTCACCCTCTCGGCCAACTTCCGAACCGCCCTCACGCAGCCCGCGCCCTGACTCGTGGCGAACAGCACAACATAGTGACGACCCTCTCTCTCACTTACTTTCTCTCTCTCTTACTCTCGCACATTACACCGCGCATGGAGTGAGCCCGGGACGCCGCCGCCGCATCCCAATGGCCCGAGTCCCTGGACGTCAATCATCCCTCCCTCCCCCCACTCCACTCAACAACAACCCGCTGCTGGCCGTCCGTCGGGCAGGTTCCATACCTAGGGTGATGTGTTCTGAAAATAGTTCCATGTCATGTATGCGTAGTTAGTAGTTACACCACACACACACACAAACACACACACACACAGACACAAACCGCTCACCACCAAAAGCCGCAACCGAACTTTCAATCTCCCCGGGTTCAAAGGCTGGCTGTGCTTGCTACCTTGATCATCGGCCATCCTCCGAGCCCACGAAGCCCCAAAACTCTTGACTAGCCAGCCTGCATCTCTACTCTTTCTCTCTCTCTCTCTTCCTAATACCCTTCACCACTTAAACCTCCACTACTGTTCCTACTACAAGGACTCACTTGTTGCATATCCTGCGGATCTACGGATAGAGTCTTCCCTCTTCGAGGATGCTGCAACTCAATGATCCACACAATGACCCGGGCCTTTGGTGGGTTCTCCTCAAGCGCGATGGGCCGACATCCATATGTGCAGGCGCACCGCCGCCGCCATCGCACCGTTCAAATGTCGTCTCTGCTGCCCGTCGTTGTTGCGGATAACAGAAACCCCGTCTCGTCGGTCTTGTCGTCGGTTTGTTCTCGCGAGGAGAAGGATTCATCCCTTCCACACTCTTCCAGCAACCGGCCGACCAACGTCCATCTCCACCACCACCACCATCTTCTCCCACGTCGACTCATAGAGCCTCGAAGACGACTACCACCACCGCAAGCCCGCCTCTTTTCCACGGCAGGGTCCTTTTCCGCTCCCCTTACACATAGGACGACCCTCGATATGCTTCACGAAAGGCCCATGCCTCCGTCACACCCCTCCATCACCTCCCTCTCCTCCTCCTCATCATCCCCCTCTTCATCCTCTTCCTCCTCACTCCCTCATCAACTTCAGGCCGTCATGGCTCTTCTACAACCTCTCCTCGCCCCGACGTCGACCAGACACGACGATAAGCTCTCACACAGGGTCGTCACCACCGCACGGCGGAAGTTGACTCTGCCGGAGCGGATCCCCCGTGGCGCGTGGGACTCACACATGCACGTTGTCGACCCTGCCGCATATCCCTTGGCGAAGGATGCCGTATACTGTCCCAAGACGCACCGGCTAGACCAGGCCCTCTCGTTCGAGTCGTCCGTCGGCATCGACAACATCGTCCTCGTCCAGCCCTCCATCTACGGATACGATAACACGTGCCTACTCGACGCCCTGCGTGCTCTCGGCCCCCGCCGCGGCCGGGCCGTCGTGGCATTTGAACCGGGCAGTCTCTCCGAGAGCACCCGCCGGGAGTGGCACAAGCTCGGGGTAAGAGGCGTGCGCATCAACCTGTCCTCCGTCGGCAAGTCCCTCGACGCCCGGGAGCTCCGCGAGCTGCTGCACCGCTACGCCCACGACTGCAAGCCCCTGGACTGGGTCATCCAGCTGTACATGCCCATGTCCATGATCGAGCTGCTGGAGCCCGTCGTCCCGACGCTCGGCGTCCGCGTCTGCATCGACCACCTCGGCCACCCGTGCGTCAAGGACATGCCGTCGGAGGACCCGTACGACATGCCGGGCTTCGCGTCCCTGGCGAAGCTGCTGCGGGCCGGCAACACGTACGTCAAGCTGTCGGCGCCGTACCGTCTAAGCTCCCGGGCCGACCACAGCGACCTGGAGCCCATCGCGCGCGAGGTCCTGCGCCTACGGGGCAGGGACCGCGTCATATTTGCGACGGACTGGCCGCACACCCGGTTCGAGGGGCTGGACATCCGGCCGTGGATGGAGACGGTCCTCGACTGGTGCGGCAAGGACGATGTCCTGACCGACAGGCTGTTCAGGGGCAACGCGGAGGACCTGTGGAATGCCCGGCACGGGAGATGATGCATTCCAACGGCGACGACACTGGGTCTTATTCGTGTTGATGTAAAGCGTTGCATGCCTCCCATTATTCTTGTCTTTAGCATAGCAAGCGCTGCCTGTCTTTTTGTCTTTTTTTTCTTTCTCTTCTCATTGCAGAGAAACACTTGCGTTGGTCTCGGCCGACGCATTTTCACGATTTACGACTACCAAAGAACTTAGAAACGAACAATAATACCATGAGCCCAGATTGTCTCTGATTTCTCTTCCTGTCGATCTGCCTGTTAGTGAGTGTATAATGCCACAACACACGTGTCATTGCGGAGCTCACTGGGCAGCTAGCACGTCTTGGTATGTGGTGCCCGTCTCGGGTTCGGACCGAAAACCCATCACCTTGGGGCCCTAGGACTCTCTGCGAGCTGGCTCACTGGTCCAAGCTCTCCGGGTCTCTCGGTCAGAGGCCGAACGAAATAGAGGTTGCGCGCGCATCTTTACGGGCACTGCTGTTGATGACCCATGCCCATGGCCTCTACGACGATCGCTTGCGATGGAAACCGGGTCGATGGTGCTTGGCGTCCTGTGTGGCCGTTCACATGTAACGTGTAGGGAACATCCCCATATTCAGTCGGGAGGCATGTATCTAGCCTCTAACCTTGTATGTAAGTTATCATTCAGAAAGAGAGGCTGTCGAGCTGGGGGCAGCGCACAAACTCACAACTTTAAGATAAGCTTTGGCCCGTGTCAGTTTGACTTTTTCCTATACCTCAGACTTTTCCCTTCCCGTAAGTGTAACCCTGTAGTACTTTAAAACTCTTGGCTCGGGATACACATCCTTCCCACACACACGCAAAAAAAGAAGAAAAAAAGAGTTGGGTACTCATACGACCTCCAAGACAAGGTCCTTCAAGATGAGGTCCTCCAAGACGAGGTTGAACTGTATAGACTACAACGCTTTATTCACACAGTTCGCGGCTACCAATCACATTAAGCATCGTCAGGCATGTGCTGACGCCAGTAGAGCCAGCTTTGAGCGCCTGGGTCTGGACATTGGTCGTGAACACATCTTGAGTCCCAACTCACCCAAAGGACAACTCGCGGCTCGCTGCTCGACCTCAGACCAGCCCGGGCTTCGTGTCACCAAGCGGGTGGGCCAGATCCGGATGCCGCGGGTGCAATGTGTGTGATGGACCCCCACAGCTGCGGGCGAGGAGATCCGCGGCGGGGGAAAGGGTTGTCAGACTTGCATGCAACGCTGGGTTGGGAGACGAGGGCGGTCTGCGTGCTGCAGGACGGACTTAGTTCTGAGCAGCAGCGGACACGGACTAATCCGGGCGGAGTGTAACGGTGGTAAGGTTTTTACGCAGTTCCCGGAGAAGTTTAGGCGATGACCAACAGCGTCGTCCCCCTCATCGTGGCAAGACGCTTTGGGAATCCCGCGGTATTATCTGGTCTTCAGCGGAGGCACACGGCAGCGACGGCAACGACGGCAACGACGGCAACGACGGCCTGTAGTGGACTCGGAAGATGGCTTCGACAACATTTACGCTCTTTTCAAGGAATGCCAACCAGCACGGAACCAAAGACGGGTGGGCTGGGGAACTGACTACCTGTTCGACACCATTTAACGGTGGATGACCCCGAGCTCTCCATCCGGGGGAACCTCGTGTCTTCAGGATTCATATCCCATGTGCGCCAATCTAACCCCACACAGAATTCCGCGGGGAGGCTTGCTTATTTACCAAAAAATTGGCTTAATATCCCCAGGTTTCCAGCCAGCCAGGTGGATTTAGCGACGTAAAGAGCCGACTTCTCGCTGTAACATCCCATCCCCCCCAGCTTTTTGAAAGAACCCCTCTCCCCTCTTCCCCCGGCCGACTTCCGGCGTGCTCGACAAGGGCCTTCCGGGTTCCGGCCACCGTCCGTAGGGGAAACAATCCAACAGTCCTCGCTCGAGAGCGGCCGAATGAGGAAACCGGAGCCTCTGCACTCCTAAATTCGTATAGGCTATTTCGTTTTTCTTGTTAGACGGTGGAAAACAAGCCTGCTTTTGGCTCTGCGCAGCGCTATTCGATGGTTTTTTTTAGCTCACAGCTTCCCCCGGAGTACGGAACCGTTTGCGGGGAAGGGCTTATCTACATCTAAATATTGAACCTGGGGGAATGATGTCGATCCCAAGACTATCAAGTGATTGTCGAGAAAGCCGTCATGACAATAAGTACGGGCAGAAGACGACTCTTGTAGCGCTCGTTTGGTGGTTATACACTCCGGCCACCGCTAATTTCCATCCGACTCGAATTCAAAAGCTTCTTAACAGTACAGAGTAGAGACCGTTCCAGAAATGCGTCCCGAAACCGCCCTACTCCTCATCCCCGCCGCCCTCGCGCAGACCCTGTGCCCCCTCACGCCCTGCAGCGCCGTCCACGTCCTCCTCGTCCGCGGCACGAACGAGCCGTACCCGGGCCTGCAGCAGCCCATCGCCGAGGCCGTCTGCGCGGGCTGGGACTGCACATGGGCCAGCGTCGAGTATCCGGCCGTCTTCCGCCCGAGCTACTGCGCCTCGGTCGAGGGCGGCGTCGCCAACACGCTCAGGGCGGTGACCGACTACGCCACGCGCTGCCCGGACTCCCGGATCGTGCTGTCCGGGTTCTCGCAGGGCGGGCAAGTTGTGGGAGACCTGTTGGGCGGCGGCGGCGGGGAGTTTGTGTCGCAGAACTGCGTGCAGGAGGCGAACGAGGGCATCTCGTCGGAGACGTTCCCGGGCAACCACAGTAAGGACTGACTACTACCCACCACACGGAGTCGTGATGAGTCTTTGTTTTTGTTTTTTTTCTGTTCCGGGTTGCTGATGTGATTGTGATTGATAACAGTTGCCGCTGCGCTGGTCTGGGGCTCTCCTAGACACGTTGCCAACCAGAGCTACAACCTGCTCGTCGGGGCCCGTCTGCAATCCGTAAGCACGCCTATCCATCTATGCACGTTGATGGGACGGGACGGACGGACGGCCTGAATGCTAACGACCGAGTCAGGGATTCCCCAGAGAAGGCGCCCAGCTCGCGTCTCTGAACCGGTGGTCTTCGATTCTGCGCGACTACTGCAACTTTGACGATCCCGCGTGCGCCCAGGGGACCAGCTGGGACGCGCACGAGAACTACGGGCTGAAATACGCCGAGGATGCGGCCCAGTTTGTACGGTTCAAGACATGTTAGGCTGTTGCAGAGAGTCAAGTGTGAATGAGTAGGTGCATACTAAGGAAGTTGTAAATTGTCAGCAATCTAAACACTAAAAGAACCAATTAAAACACAACTAATAACATACTCTCTCTAAGACTATTATAAAGTATACTAAGTGCAAAGATATAGTAAATGTAGCTCTTAAAGCCTAAGAGACTATGGATAGATACAGATAGATATGCATGTAGATCCTAAGGACACTGTTTGTGGAAAAGAAATGATATGAAAATGCCAAAAGGAAATGCCCCCTCACGGGATTGAACCGTGGACCTTCGCATGTTGTGCAAGAGTACGAGTGCGACGCTCTACCACTGAGCCAAAGGGGCTACTATGAGATGTGTAATTTTGCAACTCCAGTGGTTATCATGCACACCTCATCAGCTCACTCGGACAAGTGTTTCTTTCTTCCGGCGGTCAACTGGCCACGATATGTCAAGTTGCAAAGTTAGTCTCCTTTAGCGTCCCCGTTGTACAACTAAAGGCCCAACAGCATCACATCTGTCTCTCGGTGAACTTCCAGCAATCCCCTCCCACTGCCCCTAGCCTCAACTAGTAAACATCTCGGCCCAAGTCCGCGACGACACAACCTCGGCCATCCCCCGTGCCGGCAAGCCGGGGTTTCCATCAGGCGCATCCATCCATCCATCTAGCACGTCGAGAAACTTCCCCAGCCCCAGCAACTATATCCGCTGACGGGCATCGGTCCAACAAGTCAGTGTGCCCCCACCTTCGCTCGCGATATACCTCATGCTGTACGGATAGTAGTTTTTTTTCTTTTTCTTTCTCTCCCAGTACATACATACCCTCTTTTAGTTGATGGCCCTAGGCTCTTGTTTCAGCGAGACTTACAGCGAGAGGTTGCGATAATCCGCAACCCTTCGGCCTATTAGCCCGCCGTGCAATTTCGCTAACGACTCTGACAAGCAAGGATTTCCACAAAAAAAAAATGCCTGTTCGGTGTCGTCATGACCTTGATCAGGAAAGAAGTAGGAGAGAGGAATGGAGAAATGCGGTCACCAGGACCCTGACGCTCGGTAAACGTGCCGCCGCCTATCAAACATCGGATCACCCATCCGAGCCCGTCCCTCGCTTGTCCGTCCGTCCCCTCCTTCGGACCCTGGCCGCGAACATCTGATCCGACAACACAAGAAGAGAAGAGGAAGCACTATAACTGGTTGTTCCGCACCAAAGGACAGGACGGATCAGACGACTACCCAGACGACCAGACCAGCCGCGGCCCCTTCGGCGCGCTTCATGGGACCATCATAGGCTTAGCCCACATCCCGGCAGACACCAACGGTCCCGCTCACCGTCCTCAGTGCCCCGGCCCTTCGGTCCTCCGGTCACGATGATAACCCGAAACCCATCCCATCCCATCCATCCATCACTTCCGTTCCTCCGTTCCCCCGTGATCCATCATCTCCTTACCGCCATGACACATGCCAGCGCGCGTCCTCGGTCCCTCCTCCATGGCGCATGTAACCTCCGGATGCATCTGCATATACGCACTAGTCTCCCCCTCCCCCCTCCCCAGGTTTTCCAAGATCAAAAGTCCAGATTCTCCTCCGTCTCCCCCTGGCCTGCCATGGCCTGTCATGGCCTGTCACACCAGGCCCTCCGGACTACTCCTGAAGTCTCGGCCTACGATGCAGATTCACATCGGGCACCGGAAGTTGACCGAGGTGCTTGCAAGGGCCCTGAGAACAAATCGCCGAACCGGACGGGATGATGATGATGATGACAATGATGTATCAACCGCTCCCCCCCCAAGAAATCACCGGCGCCAAATCAACCCCCGTTTCGTGATCGGGCCGGCGGCGTATTAAGTGGAGGACGCGCCGAGCCGCCGAGCAACACAGCCCTTCCCAAGACTCTCGACTCACAGACACCAAAAACGGAAAACCCCCTAAGGGCGAGATGGACGACGGAAAAGCGATTGCCTCGGAGATTTCCCTTTTTTATTCCCCTTCGCCTGCTGTCGGCGGCACGACGGTGAAACATGACAGGCTCGACGATGCGGACGATGTCCGAGGCGGGAAAAAGCATCGTCCCTCTTCCCCCCCCCCCACGCAACACAGCGAAGAGAGCTCCCAACTCAATTCCCAAGGTCTCGGAACATGCCCGAGTGGGGGGTGGGAGTTCCTCTGTCTATCTCTCTCCCTTTCGCTTTCTCTCTTGTGCTTGTCTCTATCTCGTTCCTTAGGGACCCCAGGACCGCGGTCGCTCTTCGGGCCTCTCGGCGGGCGTGAAGTAAGAGGCGAAGCAAGGCGTGATATGGGGCGGGCGCCGATGCGGTCTTGTGTGGGAACGCGACGTATATCATCTCGAAACCTCCGCGGCGAGCAACGGCAAAGCCGGCCAGACGCCCAAGCTCCATGAAAAAAGGTCTCCACGTCAACAAACCAACAAAAAAAAAGGGCAAAGCAAGCATCCCCCTCTGTGCCGACAGACACCGAGGTTACCGGAAGCTTTAACAGCACCCAGACACCAAGACGAGACCAGACCGCAAGACAAGAGCGCGAGAGACCTACACCCCACAGCATCAGCATGGAACAGTCCGGTGTCTTGACCAAGATCGTAGCGGGCGGTGTTGCGGGGGTTTCAGAAACGCTCGTCACCGTGAGTCCACTCCTCCTCTCCCCCTGGGTATCTCATCTCATCATCGTTCGTTTCTTCTCCTCCTCGAAAATATGGAACATCTCATCCCACATGTCTTATCATTCTGGGATGGTTGGACGCCACACGGTCCATGCCATATGGGGCACAAGCCTTATAACAATGGTTCTACGCAGTAAATCATGTCGTAATTCTCTCTAACGAAAAGCTTTGAACGCTACACCAGTACCCGGCAGAGTTCGTCAAGACGCGCCGCCAGCTGCACTTCACCTCCTCCACCTCCTCCTCCTCCTCCAACGGCGCGGCGGCGGCGACGGGTAGGCCGCCCAACCCGCCCGGCTCGCTCTCCATCCTCCGCGACACAGTCGCCCGATCCGGCGTGAGGGGGGTCTACTCGGGCGTCCAGGCCCTCGCGGCATCCAACGCGGCAAAGTCGGGCATCCGGTTCCTCGCCTTCGAGACCACGCGCAGCCAACTCGATGCTCTCGCCGGCCGGGCCCCGGTTCCGGGAAGCGGCCACCAACGGCAGCCGCGCGCCGCGTGGATCAACGTCGTGAGCGGCCTCGCCGCCGGCGTGGCGGAGAGCATCGCCGTCGTCACGCCCGGCGAGGCCATCAAGACCAAGATGATCCACGACGCGTCCTCGGGCGGGGTCGGCGGCGGGCGGTTCGCGGGCCGCGGGCTCCTTGGCGCCGTCGGCGTGCTGGTCCGCGAGGAAGGCCCGCGGGGCCTGTGGCGCGGGCTGACGCCGGTGCTGTGCAAGCAGGGCACCAACAGCGCCGTGCGGTTCACGACGTTCGCGATGCTCCAGGAGCGCGTCGCCGTGTGGTGGCCCGCGCTGGACGGGAGCGTGGGCAGCACGCTTGTCTTGGGCGGCATTAGCGGCGTCTTTACTGTGTAAGAAGAGCCAGGATTTTCCCAATGGAGGAAAGAAGCGGCTATCGGATTCGCGGTCGCTGACTTTTGTGTCGTCCACGTCAGGTATGCGTCGATGCCGTTTGACAACATCAAGACGAGGATGCAGAGCGTCGACGCGCGGTACAAGGGGATGCTGGACTGCGCCGCGCAGACCCTTCGCGAGGACGGCGTGCTGGCGTTTTGGCGAGGCACGTCGCCGAGACTGGTCCGGCTGACTGTAAGTTTGTATAAAAAGAATTGCGGGAGAGACAACATCCCCCCCTGCTCCCTCCCCTCAGCTAGCTAGCTAACCGCGACGGATATCAGCTCTCGAGCGGCATCACGTTCACGGTATATGATCAGGTGGTGCGCTTGATCAAGTCGGCCCAGGCAGACCGCGACGCCACTGACCTACAGCGCGTCTAACTAAGACTTGACGCCGGGGAATGGATGCTGCTGCTGCTTCGGACGGCGTCCTGCGGTGGTGGATGCTATTCATCTATCGCGCCGACCCGGACGCTCAACGGCTCTATGGACGACATGGTCTGGAATACCTGCGGGTCGATGGCGAAGGCCTCCGGGCCGAGTGTGTCGACGAAGGGGAAGTTGTAGATCTGCTCGGGCGAACTGGTCGCCTCGGGGCCCGGCGGCATGGATGTGGGCGGCACGTTGGCCGGCCGGGGCTGCGGGATGCCATAGGTCGCCATGGGCGGGATCGCGTCCGTCTTGGGTAGGCCGAGGGCGCCGACGTCGATGCCCAGGCTGACGAGCTCGCGGACGATGAGGTTCAGGGCGCTGCTGATGACTGTGGGAAACGTGTCAGTTGAGTGGTTTGCTGGCCGAGCAATACGGCGGACTTCATCATCATCTTCTTCTTGTGCTTCTTTTATCTTCTCTTTCCTCACTCACCTGGGTTGATGCGCTTGACGGACGCGAGGATGCGGGCGCAGTACTCCAGCCGACGCAGCGCCTGGGTGTCGTCGACGCTGGACTGGACTTGGAGCAGGAAAATGGAGGCGGAGATGTACACGCTGTACGAGAGGGAGAGGACGCAGTGGCTGATGCCGAAGGATCGGCAGAACAGGTCGAAGATGGCGATGATGCCCGTCGCGGACGTCACGCATTCGCCAAGATACCTCTGCACCGGCTGCAAGTTCTCCCCGACCCTGCTCCGCTGTGATAGCATGGGGCGATAGAGGAGGATCTTGAAAGTGCGGTAGAGTACGCTAATCAAACATGTCAGATATGAATGAGAGAGAGAGAGAGAGAGAGAGAGAGAGAGAGAGAGAGAGAGAGAGAGAGAGAGAGAGAGAGAGAGAGAGAGAGAGAGAGAGTGTGTGTGTGTGTGTGTGTACGTGTCGTATACCGCACCATAGACACACGGTAGGGGAAAGCGCTTACTTCAACGTGATGATGTGGGAGGGCGGCGCCAACGCGGGGAGCGACGCAGGCTCCATCTTGAGGTGAGGAGGCAGGTCGTCCCACCACTGGCGCAGGGCGACCTCTTGCTTGGCGAGACAGTCCTGCATCTCGGCCTGGCTGTTGGGGCGTACGGGGTCGTACATGTGGACGAGGATCTCGTTGAAGACAATCGAGAGGCGGCACATCTGCATGAAGCAGGACGTCGAGTGGGCCGCGGACGGGGGGTACTTCCAGCCGCCCTCGGGGACGACGCCGAACGGGGTCCACGATTCGTTTTCGGACGAGTCGTCGACTGTCCGGTGGTGTTAGCCTGCGCGGGGAAAAAGAAAAGTACCGGGCACAGCGAGACTAGAACTCACACATGATCTGGGGCGGCGACACGGACGTCTGCTGGAGCGACGGCGAGCGCCCGAGGTAGAGACTGATCATCTTGTCCCAGAAGTAGCAGCTCCAGAACAACCGGTGGCGGATCTCGACGTCCTCGTCCGTCAGCTGCACCGAGCCGGGGTATCTCTGGCCGTCAACGCAGATGCCCAGGTGGTCGATGATGCGGAAGGCCAGGCCGCTGTACGTCCACGCCTGCGCGCTGTTGCCGACGCTGCACTCCTGCGCGCTGAGCAGCAGCAAGGTCTGGACCGTCGGGATGGAGCAGATGCCCTGGCTGAGCTCCTCGAAGACCATGCTGCGGGCATGTTTGCCGAAGAGCGCGCCGCCGTCGTAGAACTCGTCCAGCTTCTCCTTGGTTGCGGGGTCGCTGCGGCCCCAACGGATCGAATGTGATAATACTGCGTTCATCAGGGTATGGGAGTAGTATGGTCCCAGCGTCTGCATGTCGCCTGGTAAAGAAAGGTCAGTGTGCCCTGTGACAGGGAGCCGGGCCGACGAGGTTACTTACGGGTGAAGGCAGGTCTATAGATGAAGTTGAAAAGGGGCTGGATCCAACACCAGTGGACGTTTAACAAGTATTGGAATGGTTCCTAGGCCAGAGGGGAGAAATGTCAGTCAAGCAGTCCCGTTCATAGGGGGGGGGGGGGGGGGACCGGCGGTACGTACTGGGATATCAGACATGTTCTCGAGCGCCCTCTGCTGCCAGGCGTTGGCAACCAACCTCTCGCGCCTCTGCATGGCCTGGTTCGACGTCGACTGCTGGTCCCTCGCCCCCGAAGGCCGGTCGCCCGGCAGCTGGAAGAAACTGGTGGAGCCATGGTAGGTGATGGCGCCCTTGTCGTCGACCTTGAGGCCCTTGAAGCTCTCGCTCACCGACTCCTCGTCTTGGGATTCAAAGTGGTGAGAGTCGGTCATGGGCGACTGGCCCGCCGACGGCCCGATGCTGGGCGACGACGTCCGGGAAGGCTCTGAAGGCCCGTGGCCATGCGCCTTTGCGGCGGCGAGTTGAGCCTCGAGCTCCTTGATGCGGTGCTCCAATCGCGACGTGTACGACAGGGTCGGGTTGCTGTTGGCGAAAGTCAACACAACTGGACTGTCACACAGTGACATAGTCGACCCCCGGCCAGGGTGAGGGAGAGTAAGTAGTACTCACAGCTTATAGACGCACTCATCGGCTCGGGCGGCGCAACGATTGCAGGTCGGCTGTTCTCCGCCGCATTTGACCTGCCGAGTTCCGGATCAGCCACAGTCCCGTCCACCCCTCCCCAAATGCCGGAAGCCGTCCGAGATATCCGTTTCCCACCCGGATGGACCAAGTCCGCCCCCCCCCCTCTTCCTCCCCGCAACGCGAGATCGATGACCAGGCCCGGTGTCACCCTAGGCAGGATCATCAAACACGACGGGCGGCGCGCCTCAGCCGCCGTTGTCTGCCAGTTGACGGGCGATGCAGGGGGGCAGGTCGCGGGGGGTTTTTGTGTGGCGCTGCCGCGGGGAATGCGGGAAATGAGGCGCACGGGAAAGGGGAAAGTGAAAGAGAGGGACAGGATAGGACGTACCTTGCGCCGACGGCATGGCTCGCATGAGAAGGCGCTCTTCTTGATAGCCCTCGTCGAGGACATGGTGATCTACCATGGGTTGTCTTTGTCTTTGTGTCTCTGTTGCTGTCTCTTGTCTCGCCTCTTTCTGTCTGTGTCTCGCTCGTCTCCCGAAGTTGATGCGGGACAGAAAAGGATGTCGAACTCAGCCTTCTTTGGTGGAGACAGGGAGGGTAAAAAAAAAAAAAAAAGGAAAAAAAAAAAGGCAAAGCGAAATCGGCCAATGTGCGACCCTTTTGCCGCCCTATGTTGCCCGGGGTTGAGCTGTTGTTGGTGGTGGTGGTGGTGGTAGCAGTAGTGGTGGCAGCAGTGGTTTTGGCACTTGCGTGACAGGCTTTCGGCCAGGTCGGGGAGGGATCGGGAACCACGGGACGGACTGTCTGGCCCCACTTAATGTTCCCCAGCGCTCCTTCTTTCCTTCTCTCTTTCTCTCTTTCTCTCCTTCTCTGCCCAAAATTTGGGATTTTTTGGCGCTAACTGGTCAACTGTGACGCGCCTGAGACGTGCCATGATCGAATGGAACCCCACCACGATAGCGATTGAACCAATCGCGGACCAAGTAGAAGACCCGTCAGACCCACTCTTGCCCATTCGTCAGCGGCTTTCCCCGATGCGTCCCTCCGACAGTCGCCCCGCTTCGGTGAATGTGGGGCGCTGACCGACCGGCTCTTCCCCCGCGGAGGTGTGCAAGTCCACACCGAGATGAGGTAATCCCAGTCTTAGTCACCCTCACTCTCATGCTCCAGCACGCATTCTCATTCTCATTCTCATTCTCATGCTCACTCAACTCATGCTTATGCTTGTGCTCACGCTCATGCTCATGCTAAATCTCACAACTGCTCATCATGTTGCCATGCTTCTATTGATCACACACACAGACTCCATTAAGGGGCATCCCAAATTTTAACACGTCCCCATCATTCACCATCCTCTCATTCATCTCACCCCAATCACCATGGGCGAGGATGCCAGCCATTTGGGCACGCCGAGGCGACTGCGCCGCGCAGCCGCAGGATTCTCCAGATTGAGATTGGTCTCATGAAAGCAGTCCCTGATAGTGGTGGTGCGAAGCCGATATGGATCTTCTGCATATAATCCTCTCAGCCCCCCCCCGCGTCTCGCCTCCAACTGTGCCTCATTCCCGTCTCCATATCCTCTCAGCGGAACCACTGATATCCCATACGGTTTGAAGCCGCCGTCCATGGTGGCGGTGTTCGTGGTTGCCCCGACCGGAAGACGCAGCAGTCTCAACATGGACGCGCCGACGACAACCTCGACCTCGGCAGCCTCCCTCCCGCGCGTCACGCCCTCGCTGAATTGTCGCCAGCCATTCGATACGTCCGATGCCAACGCCAAGAGCATCTGCAACGATGTTTACGCGACTTCCCGAACCGAGTGTCCCACGGGCTACACCCTGGCATGTCTCCGTACGATCAGCAACAGCGGGTCGTCTTTCACCTCGACGGGCTACGCATTCCCGGCCAATTCCAACCTCCCCGTCACGACCATAATCGCAACAAACTATATCAACGTGTATTGCTGTCCCGAGTGAGTCTTCTCCCCCCCCCCCCCCCCGCCCCTTCTTACAAAACAGTTGGTCTCGCGACCTATACAGTCGCACTCACACTACTCCCTCACGCGACTAATCCTTCCCAGCACGATCCCCTGGGGCTGCGAAGGAGCCCTCGCTACCAGCTGTGGCTTACTTGCCACGTCTGATACGGTCTTCGACATGGGCGCGACGATGGAAGCGTACTCCGCGACGAGTATGCAGGTGGTCCGCGGCTACGCCGTCACCCTCTCCCAGGCTGCCGCCACATCGAGGGAGGTCATAGAGCGGAACGTCCTGCAAAACTCGAGGATACTGGAAGTCGTCACACAGACGACCACCGTCGCCGAGGAGTCTACGACGGTATGGTGCGGCTTGCCCTCCTGCGCGGACTTGGCCAACGACATCTATGTCACCAGAGTGAGCTTGCAGACCAAGGCGCCCGAGCCGTTCGTCCTGCTGCCGCCGCCGCACATGGGGAGGCTCGGCACGCTGGGGTCCGTTGCCGTGTCGGGCTTCATCGCGGTCATCGTATTGGCGGCGTCGCTGCTCATCTCGTGGGCGATGCAGTATCGCAAGCGCACACGACGACAGGTTCAGGTCCGGTAAGGATTGGGGGAGGGGCGATCACACAGCCAGTACAGTATCGGCGGCGGACGGACGGACGGACGAGAGAGCGAGCACATGAACAGGAGCGAGGCGTGTGTCTATACGGAACATTTCAGTATTTCTTGATTAATGGTATCTTTAACGTATGGGTATCTCTCATGCCGGGGTGTTTTTTGTCTTTTTGAAAATCAACAAGGGGAGCGCGGGGAGGGGAGGGGGGAGCCGCCGACGTTGTATATCCCTCGAAAACCAAGGCCCCCCTCCCCTTTTCAAACTCCAGTCCTTTCAACGCCGTGCCGAATGGCTCCGTATTACGGGGTATTTCTTGGTACAATCTTCACCATGGAAGAAAAATAAACAGAGAGAAATGCAAGAGAATAAGGGTGAGCGTCGGCGAGTTACACCTGCACCATGGCCTCGTTCCCGTGTCGGGTCCTGTCGTGGCTGAATTCGAACCACGCGCGGGCGATAAGCCCAAACTCGGACATCCTGTGAAACACTTAGTCTTTCGTTTTTGAGAGGAAGAGAGAGAGAGAGAGAAAGAGAGAGAGAGAGAGAGATGAAAGGAGATGAGAACGCACATGATGAGACCCAGCAGGAATGCCAGGGCCGCCTCGTACTGGATGTACGGGTACGCGTAGTAGCCGTTGGACTTCTTGGACTCGATCTGGATGACGAGGAGGACCCAGCAGATGGTCGTCCCCATGGCGAAGCACAGCTCCATGCCGAAATGGACATGCTTCGGAATGCCGCCGCGGTACGGCTCCCTCTTGCGCCATATCACGGTCGTGAGGGACCATATCAACATCAAGAAAGACTAGCAAAGGGGGTGGGTTTCCTGTCAGCAACCACTTCATCATACGCCACACACACATACACACGTCTGAGACGCATTCATCCCTCCTCTTCGTCATGCACTTACAATGGGGACGGTCAGCCACATGGTGTAAAAGATGGGGTCGGCCGGGCTCGTCGAGTCGTTGAGGTACTTGCCGCGCCGCGAGACGTAGATGTTGATGTTGAGGAACATGATGACCAGCGGCACGATGGTGGCGATCTGCCGCAGGACGTAATACATGTAGGTAAGGCGCCGCCTCTTGCGGGCGAAGCTGTCGTCCACGACGGCCGGCGAGCATTCGCTGCGGGGCCGGCCGGGCTGGCCGTACCAGTGCCGCGCCGACGACGCCGACGAAGACGCGGCGTCGTCGGCGTTGTTGCTGTCGGGCGTGTAGTAGATTTGTGTGTTGCTGTGACCTTGGGCGTACATCTGGCCCCCCGGCGGGTGGTGATATCCCTGGCTGTAAGGCGGCGCTGAGTAGCCTTGATGGCTGTATGCGCCGTTGTGTAGGGACATGGCGGCGGCGTCGGTGGCGGCGTCGACGACGGTGTAAAGTATGTGTGTGTGTGTTTGTGTGTATGTGTGTTTGTGTATGTGTGTGTGTTTGTGTGTGATCCTCCCTCGTCTCGACTTGTTTTTTTCCTCTGGTCCTTTCTCTCTGTTTAAACTTGTTCTTTTGCTTCTTCCGGGCTGTCTCCCAAGGTCGATTATCTTCAACAGAAAACCAGTGTTTCTCCACAACACATCAACACCGGTTGCCGCTTATTAACGGAGGTCCAGGTCCCCAGGCAGCGGGAAGGCTTTAATATATGGGGGACGTCCAGGGTAGCTTGAAGAAAAAAACCGGTCCAGGAAGAAAACCACAAAAGGCTAGGATGTGTGTAAGTGTGTGGTATGGTATTGTGTGGTGTGTGGTGCGGTGCAGAGCTGTTCAGTGTTTGGGGGGTGAGATGGGCTTGGTCAGAGTGCAGAAGCCCCCATGACGTTCCGGGCGCGAACTTGGGCGACCTTTTAGGGGAAACCAGCAAGATGTGCGCCAGGATTGAGAGCGGGAGCGAGAACAAGTCGTGAGGGAAGCCCAGAGACGCCGAGCATGGAGCTCTGATTGCGCCTGACCATTTCTCCCGATTCCCAAGAAAAACCGAGGAAGAATTAAAAAAACTCAAACAAGGAGAGAAGGGGGGAAAGGTGCAGAGGGAATGGAATGGGCGGCGAGTGGGTGATGGGGCGGACCAGGAGAAAAGGGAAAGGGAAAGAAGAAAAAAAGAGGCCCAGCTGTAATTGTACACTGGGCATCTGGGCAAGCCTCTGGGCAAAGCCTGGGCACGAGAGCACAACAGAGACTGTGTGAGAGGTACAAAAGTCTGGGCATTTCTCATCCTACCTACACT
The DNA here is from genome assembly GCF_034447905.1 of Colletotrichum destructivum. NCBI lineage: Eukaryota > Fungi > Ascomycota > Sordariomycetes > Glomerellales > Glomerellaceae > Colletotrichum > Colletotrichum destructivum. The sequence goes on along the minus strand of NC_085901.1, from coordinate 3,641,396 downwards.
ACGAGAACGAAGAGACTGAGTGAATGAGTAAGTGAGTGAGCGAGTGAGTGAGCGAGTGAGAGAGAGAGAGGTCTTGAGAGGTCTCAAACGCTGCTTGCCAAGAGGCGCTATCAGCTCACTGACTCCAAAATGGGCCACAGAGACAACCTTGGCGTACGGTTTGTCTGTGTTATTCTTGGCGGGCTTGGGAGTCTTGGGGGGGGGGGGGGGGGGGGGGGGAGGGACTTTGGGTTCACGGCTAGCCAAGGCCAAGAACCTCTCCCCCTCAAGCGAATGATGGAACGGCGGCGAGCAAGCTGTCGGAGGACGACAATCGGTGTCAGGGCATGCAGCATGCCTCTTGGGCGTCTTTCAGGAGGGGAGGGAGTGAGGGAGAAGAGAGGAAGACTCAGGTGGCATCGCGGTCTTCGTTGCAAACACACTGCCACATTGCCAACGCATGTCGAGCAGGGCAGCAGACACAGGCGAAGCAGCACCAACAGACAAGGCCGAGCAGGACATCATGTCGTTTGGCCTGCATACTTGAGTGAGAGGCATCCGTAGAAAAAGGAAGGGATGCAGACGGATACGCTTGGGACAGACAGGGACACCCACTGCTGCCAAACCCCCGCCAAGGGGACTGCGGCGTGCCGCCCCAATGAGCCATTGCCTGTGTCACAAGAACAGACTTTCCCCCAAAGACTTTCGGTGAACAGAGAGAACGCCGCGCTGTACTACGCTGCGCTGCCGCTGGCCCAGCCCTCTGGGCGGTTCTCTGGGCGGTCGCTAGAGCGTTCTTGGGGGGGGGGGGGGGGGGGGGGGGGCGAAGCAGCATTCCCAACGGATGGCGGTGCCGTTTCGGTGGCGGCAGAAGCAACTGTTATTTGCTGGCAACTGCACCACGTTCTAGAGAGCGAGAGAGAGAGAGAGTTTGAGTTTCGATGGTTTTGCGCGGGCCAAGGGACATGGCATTCTCCTGTCTCGCCGGGGTTTCTGAATGCCATGCCATTCGGCATTTCGCCCTGCCTAGACTCTGGACTCGGCATACCTCAGCGTTGGCCCCCTCCCCCCTCCCCCCCGGTTGTCCCAGATGATTCATTTCCGTTGTGTTTCCGTTGCGTCGTCGTCAATTGGCAGATCCCCTTCTGCGTCGTCCTCGAGTGAGTTAAGTTGAGTCTTGGGCGTGTGTGCGAGTGCGCGTGCGTGCGATGTCCGGGTTTTGGTGGGTGTGGGTGTGGGCGACACAATGGGACACACACGAAAAGACATGACGAGGGGGGGGAGATTACCATTTGGTAACTTATTCTCTCTCTCACGGAAGCCGGATCGTCGAGGCTCTGGGCGGGAACTTTTGGAGGCGTTCCTGGGCAGTTCACCCTTCGGCTCATCTTCTCCAAACTTGTTCCTCATCGTCCGTCCTTCTCTCGTCTTCGCGCTCTTGATCCTTCATCTCCCTCGCTTGCAAACCCTCTCGAAAGACCATCAGGGACTTATCCCGCCCCCGGCCGGCCAACCGTGTGCAGCAAGTACCGAGACATGCACCCTTGGTCTGTTTGCAGCAACATTACGGGGGCGGGAGTGGTCCAGCTTCCTTATCTCTCCAGGTACGCATTTACAACAAACGGGCGTCGTCTCTGCCAAAATGCCAGCGGCCCACGAAAGACAAGATACATGGAGCAGGAAAGCGAGTTTGCTTTCAGTCTCGGACGATGCCGAGCAAAGGCCTAAACCCTCCCTTCTTTACCGCTTGTCACTGTCTGTCACAGACCACCCCCCTCCCCCCCCCCCCCCCCAGAAGTACTCTGTAAATCATTTCAGGGTCCAGGTCCAAAGATGGGATCATTTCCCATGCCCAAACTTTTGGTTTTGCCGAACGTCGACGCTTTTTTCGTCTTCCGCCCTTTGCTTTGCTCGGCTCTCTCTCTCTCTCTCTCTTCTCTTTGCTCATAGTCAGGGATCGATCACTTCCAAAGGCGCCGACGGCGGTAGCACACCACCGCTGGGCGGCTCGCCAAGCAAACCGCCATGAAGCGAGTCAATCCGTTCTGTCCGTCAAGCGTTCGATGTTTTCTCTTGTCAAACCGCTGATCTCGACAATCGCGCGCTCCGATGACGAACATGGCCCCTACCCCTCAAAGGAACGTCGAAATTGGCCCCCAATCCCACCACATCACGTTCACCTCTCACCCAATACCAAGACCCATTGACTCGGGCCTCCGCCCGCTAGACGAGGCTCTTGGGAGGGTTCACCTTGCCCCGTGATTCACAATGCGGAGGAGAACTGGCCAATTGGCGGCCCTGAGCGTGGTGTTCCGGGCTCGACAGCCCGCTCGTACGACTCTGCTACCCCCTCCCCTCCCAAGACTTTCTCACAAGAGTCCAAATGTTCCAGGTGGTGATGTCCTCATTGCTGGGCACGCCGCCAGATAGCCCGCGCTCCCGTCTCGAAACCAACCGTAGTTAACACACCTAATTCCACACAAATCCGCCCCCCCTCCCCTCGGTTGCACCCGCACCCGGTCGCTTTCTGTTTGCTCTCGTCTCGCCCAGAGCATTGGCACCGCTTCGGCCAAGGCCCCGTCCTGACTGACCCTTGCTATGCAAACGAGAAACGACATAAGGAAAGGAAGGGGTGGAGGAAAGAAAACAAAAACTGCGAATGGCCCAGCGGCATGTGCACGAATCGCCGCGGCCAAGTCGGCCACATGGCGCCTTGGCGTTGGAGGGGGGGGAGAGCCCGTCTCGTACATCTTGGAGACTGCGGTCCAAAGGACCCCCCCCCCCTCGACATCGATGGGGGGCTTGGCATCACAAGAGACGAGCCGAGTCGGAGATTTCCGTACCTCATCATCGGGTCCCGTCCCTGGGGATTCGTGTCTCTTCCCAGGACGGACAGACGGGTCGGTGTCTCTACTATGAGTATGGTTGCGAGCGGTTCTCAGCAACGAGATGGCGAGACACAGACGATGACTTGATTGCGGGAGACCCTCGGGAACTGACGCACTTGACCCTCCACCCCCAAGAGACCTTATTGTTTTTCTCCTAGACTTCTTCCCTCGATCAACGCGTTCCCCCGGTGGGTTGAACTCTGTGGGTATCTGTGGCAGTTGATGTACATTGTATATTGGAATGCCCCTGGGTAAAACCCACAGCGACTTTTCCAGAACGAGTGGGAGACGAAGAACCTAAAAGCCCTCCTCCACATTCACTGGATCCCTACCGACGCTTCGATCACGCGTAGAACGGGCAACTCTTACCGACACTCTATTCAGAGAACCGACGTCTTCGGATATTATACGAGATTTACCAGTTGTCAAACTCTCTCCCTCTCTCTCTCTCTCTCGATCTGTGGACACATGGTACTGTTTCGGAGAAGAGCTAGCTCACAGGTGTTGGTACACAGGTATTTTTGTTCACCATCGTTCAATGTGAAGAGGCCGATTACTCAAACACACGTCTAAAAGTTGGTCTTCGTGGCCGCGCCCTGTCGATTCTCGATGTCAGTCTCGCCGGAGAAATCGCATAATACTGGAAGCCTCTTTCTCGTGGCCGTGACCACCAGCACGATGCCGGTATGCATGTAGGAACACATAGCCGGCAGAGACCAAAAGGGTTCACACCGGGGCTAATCTGCCGGTTCAACCCGACGGTGTCGATGCCGGCGCCCGAGAACGATCTCGGCCGGCACGGCAATGCCGAAGACCGCCTTCCGTGACGGCCCGCCCGCTCGAATACCGCATGAGGAAGCGATTTCGTAGGATCCGGTGTTCTGGAACAAATGGCTGGCGAGGGTTTCCTTGTCCACGGCCAGCAGCAGTTCTTCCCTGCCCCGTCGCAACAGACCCAGGGCTACGGATATGAGCGAGCATACGATGCGATGAATGCGGGAGTGGTTCCAGGGTAACTCGTGCGAGACATTTTGAGCACGATTATTAATTTACACCTGCAGATTGACAGTAATCAACCGAACCCAACCACCATAGTCATGCACTCAAGATGTGTTCAAGAGCCTCGCACATCCCTGAGGCCATGTTCCAGTGTCTTTCCCCCCGTCACCATTTCTCAGTGATGTGGTTCCAGGTGGGGACTCGGCTCCTCTAGGACACTTTCGTGTGTTGGTGTCGTCTTCGAAACGTTTGACCTTACACCAGAAGCACTGACATCGACCAAGACAGCCATGGACAGTTAGTATTTGACTCATTGTCAGCCATGTCGCAACATCGAACACCGCCCGGGATCCCAACCGTTATCAACATAACTCGAGATACTGCAAAGCGTTGCGACTTGAGAACCCACCATCTTCCGCCGAGCGATTGACACACATCCTCGCGGCTAGAAGTCTTGACCCAACGTTCTGCCAATTGAGAGCTTCCATCTCTTTGTATTCAGCTGCGAAGTCTCGTCGCCTCCAAGTGAATCCCGAGTTGACAATGCTCATTATACGAGCCATTTGGTTGTCATGGTTCCTGGCTACCGACGACAATATTCGACACTTGCTGCCAAGAAAGAGATTGGACCTTGCTTATCCCCGCCCGCAACACAGCGTCTGCTGTTCTTTGCTCATCCAAAAAAGCTCTTGTTGTCAGCCTCCTGTTGTATTGTATGTACTCCAACATGTTCCGACAACGGTCTTGCCAACATCCAGATTGATGCTTTTCTGTTGTTGTTTTTCCCAACCTCGCCATCGCCCCCCTGCTTTCTTATTACCAACGCCCCGTCGCGTCAAACTACGCGGTCCATCCAGCCCATTGACGTCAGCCAACCGGCCTAGATGCCGACGGGGGGCCTTGGTAGGGACCAGAGCTGACGCACGCAGTGGAGTCCTCCGCCGGTCCAATACTGCCGCGAGGCCTGAATGACTGAAAAGGACTCTTGCTTGGTTGTCCGTAACTGGGTGTTTGTTCCTCAAAACTCTGGGTCTTGGGCTCCCTCTTTGCATCTAGAACTAGTTCTGCGCATCCAGTTCTGCGTATCCAGTTCTTTGCATATCCATCTTTTAACCTTGCTGCCCGCCCACACACAGCCAGCCAGACGCCGGTTCGGTTCGTCCCATCTCTTAGCAGCTAGCTCCAATTGCTACTCTATACACTACCTCACTCTCACCATTCTCACCATCCTCACCTGGTGATAACAAGCCGTTCTCTTTCTTTCTCTCTCTCCGTCACCCTCTTCGCCTCGCCACCCATGGGATCCTGCTGCTCGACCTCGGACAACTCGTCCCAGCACGAACTCGACCAACAACCCCGCCCCGCGCAGCCGCCGCCCTCCAACATGCCGCCCGCTCGCGACCACGTCGTCAGCCTCGACAAGAAATGGGCCTACCACGCCGTCGACGGCTACGAGCTCAACAACAACACCTGGGGCCTCGAGAGCGCCACCTCGGGCTCCCAGCGCACTCACTACGACGGACCCAGCCCGCCCGGCGCCTCCGGGGCCGTCGGCATCGCCTGGTCGACCGACTGGGAATGGCAGGGCGGCGAGAACAACGTCAAGTCGTACGTCTACGGCGCGCGCCAGTTCGAGCGCCGCCTGCTGAGCGAGATCCGCGCGCTGCCGACCGAGGCCGAGTGGCACTATAGCACGTGGGATGTGCGCGCCAACGTCGCCTACGACATCTTTACGGACCCGGACAAGGACCACACCAACAGCAGCGGCGAGTTTGAGGTCATGATCTGGTGAGTGGAGACGATACACAAATACACACACACACACATACACAAGCTGGTGTTTTGGTTTCCGTACGTGTTGTTGCTTGGCTAACCCGTACAAACAAAAAAAAGGCTGGCGAAGCTCGGCGGCGTGTGGCCCATCAGCGAGTCCAAGGCGCCCATCGCCCACGTCGACATCTGCGGCCACCAGTGGGAGGTGCACTTTGGCTACAACCACGGCGGCGCCATGAAGGTGTACAGCTTCCTGCCGGTCAACGGCCCGATCCAAAACTTCAGTGCCGACGTGAAGCAGTTCTTCGACTTTTTGAGCCACCAGTTCCAGTTCCCGCAGCACAACCAGTACATGCTGGGTGAGTTGTCCCCTTGCCACCTCGCCCCCCCAATTGATATACAGGTCATCGGCCACGAGGAACGCCTTGCTGACGGCGTGTGATGTAGTCTACCAGCTCGGTACCGAGGCGTTCACCGGCGGCCCTGCCGAGTTCGTGGTGCCCAAGTTCATTGCCGACGTCGTCTGAGGATGAGTCGCGCGTGCGTGGTGTGTGTGCGTGTGTTTACATGTGTGCATTGTGCAATGCGTTGCTTCATGATACCATAGAGGAACCGTTAGACGGGTAAGTCTTTTTTTAGCGCGATTTGCTCTCAGAACTTCTATAGTCTATAGTGGTAATAATACACATTTTTGATACAACACGAGGGGAGGGGAGATGGTCCAGCATCGGCCTCGGGGGACCTCGTCATGACGCGATGCAGTGATCCACGCCGGCGGTCAATAGCAACTTGGCATACTGCTGGTGCAGGAACACGGCAACGCCCCCCAGCGGCGCAGCCTTGCCCTCGCTCACCCCGTCGAGGACGAGAGACTGGAGGGCAAACCTCGCGACGCGGGTCTGCGGGTCGAGCTCCGTCGTGAGATTGCAGATGGTGTCCAGCTCGCGTGGTCCGTCCGGAGCGACTCTCGGGGAGAGGCCGCCGCGGAGCATGAGAGACCGGGGGGACTTGTCGACGACGATGAAGTCGTCGGCGAGGATTGTGCCTGTGGAGGTGAGTTGAGACACGTACTATGCGACGGTGTGTGTGTGAGAGGAGATGGACGAAGGAACCTACCGACTTGATATGTGCTCCTCAGCAGGTCTTCTTTTTCCCAGAGGTCACCTGCGTTGGCCTCGTTCTTGCGAGCCATCTCCAAGATTTTCCGCTGGGCGTTGAATCCTACCGCAGATCAGCAAAGGGCGAATTTGCATCTCAACGTCTGCGCGGTCTCACCATATCTGCCCCAGACGCCCGCCGAGTACGCCTCCACGAGTCTCGATCCGCCGTTCAGCGCATCCTCCAACAGGTCCGGCCTGATGTCGTCGAACGTCACGGTCCGGACGTAGGAGTCGTGGAAGACGGGGTTGCCCCTTGGGTTCACCGTCTTCAAGAAGGGGTGCTGGAAAACGGGATCCGTGGCCGGGGAGAACCCGCCGTCGAAGACACACCGCCGCGTCCAGAAGTAGAAGCCGGTGGGGACCGCGACCGCGGTGCCCACGGCGAGCTTGGAGAGCGTCGCCAACCTCGCTCGTGAGAACAGGGATGCCATGATAGAGAGAGGGAGAGACACACACAGAGAGAGAGAGAGAGATCTGACTGATGCTGATTGGGTGAATCCAAGGCCTCGAGAATGAATTAAGTTTTGCAGAAGGGCTGGACGAGGACATGCCGGTATAAAAGGGGAACCAGTTCCCAAGGCCCCCCCAGTGCGTACGCGGATAGAGGGCCGACGGGGTTTTCCGTGTCGACCCGTTGCACGACCATATCGGGGAAATGGCGCCCTATTGAGAAGAAACACCGAAGAACATGGAAGAGGGAAAAGAGCCTGTGGACAAAGAAAAGGAAAAGTGGAGAAATAATGAACAAAACTCCTGAGTGAGGATCGCGTCTTCGGCCTTCGGCCTTGTGAGCGCGTCGAGGGCCGACTAGCACAAGAAAAGGGGCTCCACCTTCCGACGCCCCCAGTTCCGCCCGGCCTCCGAGGCTTCCGAGGACGCCCGGCCGAGTCCATCTACGTTGCCGGCTTCTGCGCGGCTCGTTTTGAAGATTCACAAGCCAAAGATGGCCTGAAAGTTCATCTTCTTCCAGGAGAAGCCCTTGTTCGCGCCCTTGGTTCATCTTGCTGCTTGGCATAAGAGCATGTGTCCCCTTTTTGGCACAACGTGGTCCGGCGACAAGACTACGTGCTTAGGGACGTAAACTCATACTGCGACATCATCTATATCCAGCCTCGGCGACGTCTGGATGTGAGACATGACGACGTCCTTGCCTGAGGTGCACAAACGACGAAATCGTGCCGGGGCTGGGTTTCAACGTGGGATGATGGTTGAAAATCGGCACGTTGCAGACTTGACTGACCAGCGGCCCAACGATTTACATCGCCCTGTTGTCATCTCGAGTAGTGGGTGATGCGAATGTGAACGACACTTTCTTCGTCTTTCCAGGCACGCGAGTCTCTTTTCGACACGCTGTTGGCCTCCCAAAATCCAAGACATGGTTCGATAATAGAACTCTAGGAGCCTCATTGGCCGCATCAGGCTGTGCTGTGCACTTTTGCGTGTTGCCTCGTTGAGGCTTTGCAAGGGAACAGCAGCGCTTAACAAATTGCTAGAAGACGAATCGAGCATCAGCATGTGGTTACACGGCAGGTCATAGATAAGAGAGGATGTTCAGCTTACCCAAACAGGCTCAATGCGCCACACCCACCACACCCTCATGATCAGGGCAAATGTGCATTTTTCATGCCTCTTCAGCGGGCGCCTGACGGCTGCCTACATGTTTTTCAGCCACAGACGCGTCTCGTCTTTGCCTTCGAAGTGAAGCCGCAGGCAATTCCAGCCTAAAACGAGGTTTCCAAAGGGCGAGTAACACGAACCGCAAGTATAAGAGTGACACACACCTGGCTGGTCTTGACCATCGGCACGGAAGCACACGTACCTATACATCAGCAAGCAGGAAACCAGCACCGTTACAACCTAGCACTTAGCGACCTTTTCCTTCTCTTTCTCTCGCGGCCGTCATCGTACACAGGCTGTGAAGCGGCCTTTTCACTACGATGAACTTGAACCGGCGTGACCAATCACAGGAAGACATTGACGCGACGCTGGGGGAGCTCTTGAACAACTTCTCGTTGGCTGCTAGCGGTGACGACGACGCGAGTTGGTACTCTCAATGCACAGGAAGGGTGAAGGCCAAGTGGGAGGAGGGGAATAGCAGCGAGACAAACAATATCCGATCGCGCATCAGAAACGAAATCGTGGTAAACATTCAGGGCAAACGGTTCGATAGCTCGATGACTGCCAAAGACATTGGGAACGCCTGGGGGATAAGCATCGGGCTATGTAAGGAATACTGCGGCCGCGACAAACTCAACATGGTAAGCAGACCACGCACTCGCCTACCTGAGTCTCCTGGCCAATGCTGATTTCTTAACACGATACAGGTCACCAGCTTCAACCGTCTCGCCGCCGGGTCCACGAGCTACCTGCTCCCGTGGCTCGCGCTCACGGCCCAGCTGCCGTACGAGACGGGAAGCACGGAGACGGACATCATGAGCGTCTGCGTCGGCCTCGGGAGCCCGATGCTCATGACTTTCTCCCTGATGATGACGATCCTAAACAAGCGGTGGATCCGGAAGCGGTTCCGCGACCTCGCCGGCAGCTGCGAGGGCGACGGCTTCACCCAGATGCGGGTCCGGCTCAAGAGCGCGCGCGTCATCGCCGAGGAAGCCCGGCAGGTGCCGACGCGGCTCTCGCAGAGGCACGCTTGGCTCGCGCGGCTGGTCATGCTGGACGCGAACACGGCCTGGTGGAGGGCGGCGTCGGAGAGCCTGAGGTCGACCCGTCGCGGGGCGACTCTGTCTCTCTACGCGCAGCTGTCGGTCGCCGCCATTGCTTGGGTTCTCACTGCCATCGGTTCGCTCAAGACCAAGGTCGGCGATACTGAAGAAGCCTTGGTTCTGTCCTCGGGTTCCCTATGGATATGGCTGGTATGCTTGCAGACCCTTCTTCCATGTTTCGATATCAGTATTACTGGCTCGGCAACATTTCATTCCCCTCATATCGGAGCCCTCTAACGTGGAACCTCATCTTCTAGGTTCCCGTCATCATAGGTTGGGTCTTGGTAGGGACTCAAGACAAGGAAGACACGATGCGAGTAGCCCTCGCCAACGCGAACAAAACCATCAACATCAAGAACGAGGAGACGGGCATCGAAGTCGTCAGCGACAGGAAGAGCGCCCTGCTGACCGACCCGGACACGCGATGCGTCAACGTGTCGCCGGCGACTTCGAAGGCCGCGCACAACACCAAGCCCAGAATGAACCTGCGCATCTTCGACGTCGCCGGCTTCCAGCGGCAGCAGGGCCCCGTCTTCAACTACGCCCGATCAATCACCTGGCTCAACTTCGCCGACCGGCTATATATGGCCTTCGAGGCCGCGACCGACAGGATGAAGGAACAGGAGAACCTCTCGTCCCAGCCCGACGACACGCGGGACGCTTACGTCAAGATCTCCGTCGACTGCGGTCTCGTGACCGACTACTGCGACCACGGCGACGCCGCCCAGAGCCCGCCGGCCCCCGTTCCCGATGCCTCCGCGTCGACCTCAAATAATGACACGGACAGCAGCCAGCAGCAGCTCCTGGGCGCGGAAGCGCCGCCCGGGCACGAGCTGGTCGAGTACCCTAGCCTCGAAGAGATGTCTCCCGCTGCAATGTCGACCTTCTGGCGGCACGCGGCCTTCTCGGCGGCCGTGGCGCTCGCTCTGCAATGGGGCACGACGGGTTGGGCCATCTACATGTCCTACGAGACCGTGGTCAAGGGGCTGGGGTGCCGGTCGGGCAGCTACGTCATCTACGGCCTTCTCGCGTCCGCCTCGTGCGCCGCGATGCTCGTCTCGGCCTGGCTCTCGCACTCGACGATGCGCGGGTACCAGGGGGAGCTGAACACGACCGGTTTCCTCACGTCCCACGGCGCGACGCGGCTACGCGGGGCCGCGGCAGTCACGGCGCGCCTCGCCGGCCAGTTCCTCCTCGTCGGCAACACGGTGTGGCTTCTGCTCATCTCCATCTTCGAGCTCATAGGCTTCTTCGACAGCTGCTACTGCGCCGGGACGCAGCTGAGCAAAGGGCTCGACCACGGCTGGATCCTCCTGTTCAAGGGCGCCGACTACCTCAAGTCGGACGCGCAGGCGGCCTGGGGAACGGGAATCGGCATGGGCTTCTTGACCATCTTCTTGGCGGTGATGATTTTTTACCTGGCGTCCCGGCAGAAGCATGAATAATCTCGGGACGCACGCGCCACGGACGAGATTACCTTATTGATCAAATCTGGCAGTGGAGGGGACAGTCTTGCATGCGAACTGGGATATTGGTCGTAACTAACAAAGTATATTCTGTTCGGGGAGGTTGGCACGTGCTACTTCTTCTCAATAAGAAAGCTTAAGCCCTTCTCAGATCTTCTTCTGTTCCTTGTTCGTATTGGGGTTATGATGCTGGCTGGCAACTCATAAGCCACAACTGCAACCGTAGGTCCACTTTTGCCCCCATCATTACAAAATGGAAAACCGACAAGATAGAAACACAGACTCTGTTGTCCAGCACAAGTCGTGTTGCATGGTAGGTTTGGTGCCCAGGAGTGGTTGATTGGAGAGACTCTGAGCTTATGGAAGTCGGATGAGGACAACACGACTCCCTGTTCCAAGCCTGGCTCAGTTTTTTTGTATGGATTCGAACTCGTAGTAAACATGGTTCCAACCCTTCCCATCCCTTTCTATGTCATATTCCACCTTGACGTGAACAAGCTCCTTGTTGATCTTGAAGTCTGCGATGGCGCCCCGGATAGCGGAGGAGAAGATGGTCTCTCCAAGCGCCTTCCAACAAGCTGTGCGCCCCGAGTCTGTTTCCTTGTTGGTCACTTGGAAGGGGGTGTTGGGGCTCAACCCCATTACGGCGCGGCAATCGTCCAATGCATCCAGCATGTTCTTGTTCCGGATCTGGTAGCCGAGCACCACCTTCAGTTCCGACAGCTGGAGGCCCGTCATGGTCCAGCACTCCTTGAGGATCTGTCGCATCTTCAGCCTCGGCTTCACCTTGTCGTGTTCGTTCATGGCCCTAACAACCGTGAGGCGCTTGGACTGTTGGTTGATCAGGAGGGAGGTGACGGGCATGATTTCGCCCAGTTCATTCAGCTCCTGGTAGCCCTCGGAGAAGACGCTGAATGCCCATCGGTTGCCGGACTCTTCGGACAGGACAGAATAGGCCGGGTTGTCCTTGAAACTTGTGTCAACTGCATAGCCACGAACGAAATTGTTTGCCCAGGCCACCTACAGCGAAAGGGCGAGCGGGCTCGGCGTTGATCTAAGCGTGTGGTGGTCAGCAATTGCGATGATCAATCGGTTTGCCAAACTCACAATGCTGACAAGCAGGCAGAATGCCAACAGAGCCGCCGAGGAATAACGTGAAAACATTATAGAAAAAAAAAAAACGTCCGTGTCTTTGCGACAATAAAACGGAATTACAGTAGAACAAGGTCTTAGCTTGTGTGAGCTGAATGGTAATCACCGGCCTCCTGGATGTTTATATTGCTCCTATACACATGACGGGCGAGTCATTAATGACGGACGGAAAGGCCGACGGCATGTCATACTTCGCAGATCGAAATACGGCCAGATAGAGTCGAATCGACGCAAAACCGAGGGGTTAAATGAGTCGTGCTCATGCGGTGCGGGAGCAGGGGCAACCCAGTTCCCCAGAACATGCCGATCTTAGTTGACGAGCGTAGTCTATATCACAACCGCCTTCGGGCTCTTCCGTTTCTTGCGTGGAATGGGATGAACGGGAAAGTCTAATATACATTAGTTGGAGACTGCTGATGTCGTGCATATTGTCAGAACCCAGGAATCCAGAGCCCAGAACCTTGGAAGAAGGAGGCCATGGCGAGAAGAGATAGTAATCACCAACTTTAACAACAACAAAACCTATAATTGGCAGTGTTATGATAACCTATAGTAAGTAAATGCGGTAAGAGAACACTGCTGCGGCCGGTTATAGTCTAAGATTAGCAACAAAGCACTCGGCACCCCCCACGGTTTAATTTCCAGCCTTCCATCCGGTCTCTTCCAGAAAGCATATATGGCAACGGGACAGTCCGCAAATGCTACCCTGAGAACCTTCACTCTGGTATCCCACTCTGATCACTCTCTTTTTTACCGCCGGCTGTGTTCACTCGCTCATACACGCCGACCATGTTGCGCCAATCGCTGTTTTCGCTCCTTTCCCTCGGCCTGGCCACCCTCACATCCGGCGCTGCTCTCGCCCCGCGTGGTGAGGACGTCGCGGTGGGTAACAAGTGGGTAGACCACGACAAAGTGACTCGCCTCCAGCAAGCGCCGTCGTCGGACAAAAAGCGCGGCGAACTCGAATTGCTCTTCAAGCCTTACCTGAACGTTCCGGACGGATGCTTCCCTTACGCTGCCGTCGATATAGAAGGGAACCATGGGTAAGTGGACTGTCGAACCCCCCATACTGCCAGCTGGGTTACGACTAACACAGGTGGTTCAATAGCGCTGGACTTCGTCCGACGGGCGACAAAGGCGGCGACTGTCGTCACGAGGATAGAGGTCAAATCTACTCCAGGGTGGGATTCTTAAATGGCGAAACCGAAGGCACCAACGGCCGCACCGCCGTGCTCTACTCTTGGTATCTGCCCAAGGTACAAGAAAAACCCGAAAAACACAAGCACTACTACCTGACTGTTGTCGTCTGGCTCCACTCGAACAAGTGCAACGCCGAAGCCAGCGAATATGAGATCGCCGGCGTCAGCTACTCCAATGGCCGCGATACTTTCGACACGACCTCGAACCGGCAAACCAAATACACCAGCTCGGAAGGCGGCGTTGGCGCCGTCAACACGCACCCCATCGTCGGCTACAACGGCGGGGTCAACGTGTTCCCCTGGGACGACGAATCCAAGTGGCCCATCACGCCCCCGCTGATCAGCTGGGACGCGCTGCCGAGGGCCGCTCTGGAACAGTTCAACGGCATTCAATACGAACACGCCCGCTGCCCCTTTTCGAAAGACAACTTCCAAGAGACCCTCAAAGCTGCGTACAACGAGGCCATGTATGCCGACCTGGGGCCCGGGCCGGCCGGTGATTGCGGATCGAATCCTCTGGACCCTGGATTGGGTCCTGAGCCGGTGCCTTTGCCGGAGCCTGAGCCTGAGCCCACCGATCCCACCGATCCGTCCACTGATCCCACCGACCCGTCCACTGATCCCACCGACCCGTCCACTGATCCCACCGATCCGTCCACTGATCCCACCGATCCGTCCACTGATCCTTCGGAGGAGCCATTTGAGGATGCCCCGGAGGGGCCGACGGATCCTGAGGGGCCGACGGATCCTGACTTCCCAGTCCGAAGGGCATGATAACGCCAATGTTTAATCAAACTAGAGACCAAGCACGGGTTTTCCAGCTTGTCATAGAGTGTCGCATAGTGCTGAAGATAGATAATTTTCATTGTAATCTCTGTAACATGCTGTCAGTGATACACAAACAAGTCTTGGTGATGCCGCAGTCCAGGATGATCGTGACCTTCGGTACCATGCCACGATTTCGCCGCCCCTTTGTCGACCCGACTGTCGTCGAGAAGAGTTGGGTGAACGTCGACACATGGAGAATAAACTGACGATCAGAACGAGTCGAGGCTATCAAAAACTGCTCGGCTAAATGCGCAGAAGAACTGCCTTCGAGGCACGTCGTTTACAAAAACGAAAGGTCCCTACCTTTCTGCATGTAACATCGAAAGCTGACAGAAACTCACAAAGAACCCCCGTCGCAGGGGGGGGGGTTCATCTTTGTCTCGCGGGGATGTCATTATCGAAATATCTCTCATCGTCGCTGGCGTACACGATCCCTTCCTCGTAGCAGGAAGGTTCCCTTGGGGGGAGTTGGTGCTTGCACTGAACCCTCGCAACAGCCGAATGCACTCGTGGCCGGGGATAACCCTCCGGGAGCTCCGCCACATGCGTTGTCCAGAATTCATGTTCCACTTCCATGGACAAGAACTTCTTGTAGAACTGCCCATGGATTACGTGCTCCGGGAAGGGTGGCTCTCCAGCCCCCCCGACGTGGACATACCGCATGAGGTGCTTGTCCGTGAACGCGAAGGAGAGAAAGCCGGGGTCGTTCAGGTGGATGCGGCCGTCGGGGTCCATAACCCTCGTGGGGACCAACCGTTGGGTGTTCGGGAACGCCTGGAACAGACGCTTCAGCTCTCGCGTCACCTGCGTCACGGCTGCATCGTCCCGCGGATTCGGCTGCCAGTCGAAGAAATCGAACTCCCACACGTGGATCTGTTTGAACGGCTTCCAGGCCGCCGGCACTTGGTCGAGAAAGAGAGAGAGCCCGAAGTTCATCCTCATGTCCAGCAGCAAAGAGTCCGTCGCAAGGTCGCAGTACACCGTTCTCGTGTCGGCGGGGTTGTCAGTCCTTGGAATCGCGTCGAGGTGCTTGGCGGCGACCTGGCGCGACTCCCTGCAGACCTGAAAGGCGACGGGTACCGGAACGCAAATCTCCAACGTTTGGCGGTCGCGTTTGGGAATGGAGCACGAATCCTTCAACAGGTGCATTTGGTGAGTCGGCAGGGTGAATTGCCAAATCATCGTCCTGAGCTCGAGTGGCAGCGCGTGGCTCCATCCCGTTGACTGACTCTGATGTAGGGGCCTAGACTCTGAAGACGTCATTGCGAGAGAAGAGGGCCGAGTATGCGGTGTCTCTCGAATGGGGTGGTGTAGAATGTGATAAGGGGATGTTTTGGCGGTCCGGGTGAAGGGGAGACGAAGATGAAGCAGATGACCACGAGGAAGCAGAGCTAACGGTGCGGGGTCAGTACCGGAGGATTAGGCACCAGGTAATACGGATAACCGACTCTAGAGGACTCTGGACATTCATGTCAGCACGAACGGATTCATCGTTATGTTCAAGCAAAAGCCCCGCACGGTCCCACTAAGGTCAGGCAAGCCCGAAGCCTCCTGGCCGCTCCGGACCGGCGACCCAAACGGCCCAGGTAATCGGCGACAACCGGAGCGGAGCACCCCGCACTTTGCCCATATCATTCGCACCTTTAAATATATTTTACGTCATTGTTTCAGCTCCCAAGAACAGCCTTGAACTATCGTGTGCTGTCTCCAGACACCCGTGAGATGATCCGAATAGGCTTTTGAGTCTCAAGTGTGTGTGTGTGGGTGTAAACACCTTGTTCAGCAGTCCTTCTGTGATGTATTGCATACGGTGACAGAGGGCTTCAACGTTTTCATTTTGTTGGAGCCACTGAGTTGTAAATTACTTCTTGTCCAGGCCAAGTGACTTTGCCAGATTCTCAATCGAAAATATCAGCTAATTCTGGCTTCTCTCGCGTCTTCCAGCCCCCTTAGGAACTAACACTCAATCATGGAAATCCCACTTCGAGTCCTCAGGAGCACGTAAAAGCTTATCGCTAGGAAATGTGGCTAGCTCAGGAGATAAACTTGAGAGGAGGACTCAAGGGAAGCCGGCACGACGAAAAGTCTCTAGACAACCCATTTACAAAAGCGCGACCCAAAGTGGAAATGGACCAAAACAAACCCGTCATCTGCACTGTTCCTCTTCAGAGCAAGAGGACTCTGTTACAAGGTTAGAACCCTGAACTATCATCTCAATACGAAACTTCAAACATACTACTGGGTTTGAACGTAAATGTCAGAAGAGCCGCTGCTCTGGTAACCCTCGGTGGCCACGATCTGGTAGTAATGCTGGCCCAGGTTCAACCCGTACCTGGCCCAGGCGTTGAAGTGGTTCTGCATGTTGACGGAGCCTCCGACACGCTTCGAGGTGCGCACCGACCAATACTGCTGAAAGGTCCTTATGCCGTCGATCGACGGCTGGTTGGTTCGGGTCGAGACATAGATGTTGTAGGTCCCGCCGTCCGACGTGACGGTGCCCTTGAACTGGCCCCCGCTGCCGGGGTTGTACGTTCCGTACGATTCGACCACGTAATACTCGACGAGCGGGTTACGGGTCCAGCCATACACAGCCAGGTAGCCGTTTCCGCTGGGGTTGAAGGAACCGCCGTAGTTGATGGTTCTGTCACAGGATGAGCGAGGACTCCGCCAGGGCATTGTCTCACGAGAAGCTTCTTACCGGCCAGTGCCAGGGTTCCATCCCTTGCCGCCGACAAAGTTGCCGACGTTGGTCCAGCTCACCTGGTACCGGCTACCCGCGCCCATGGTGTACGTGACCCGGCCGCCTCCATCGGACCACCAGGAGTAGAAGTAGCCGTTGTGGGTACCCTCGGAGTTGGGCGTGACCTGGCGTTTCTCAAGAAGCTCGGTCGAGTTCCCATCGTTCTGCTCGTCGAGGAAGTCGAAGGGGCGAGCGAGCACAGAAGCGGCCGCCGCCGTCGCAAGGAGAATGTATTTCAAGGAGACCATGGTGATGAGAAGGGGGCTTGCACAATGATTTCGTTTATTAGAGATCTGATGGCGTGTTAGAAAAGCCATTTTCATGAAGATGCCGCGAATTATATAGGCAATTGCCCCCTCAACTGCTCCAAAAGAGTCGAAGCTGTCTTTGTTGCCACGCTCACGAGGGTCTCGTACATGGCCTGGGAATGCGAAGGGTGAATTTAGGCTATACCCTGGCTGCTTTACAGGCTAATGCCAATGAGAGAGAGATCAAATACAACGTACGTAAATCCAGAATCTTGGCTGCTACTGATGGCGAAACATCTTTCGGCTAAATTCATAGCACGACACCTATAACAGTCTCTATATAGCCATGCTTACAACCATTGGTCAGAGAAGTCCATAGTGCTGTTCTGCGTGGTGATCTATGTAATATAAGACATACGACACTATTGGCGCGTGGCCAGCCAAAAGCGCAATCACGGAAGTGTTTCCTGAACGGTCATGTAGCACTCCGATATGATCTCCTCTTCTACTGACGACGTACTACTGGTGGATACATGCGAAGCCGTAATCCGAGTCTAGACTGTTCAGGCGGCTGGATGAAATCTACCACCACCTGATGATGGCATCGAATGAGGTGCTGACCAACTCTGACTTCTGAGGCGTCTTCATACCTTCTGAAAGGTCAACTGATTGTCGCGGCCATATAACTAAATGTGATGTGAAAGTAAGAGAACCGCCGACCTGAGTAATATTAAGTGCTGATGATAACCTGAACCACTACACAAGCAAAGACCTTTCCCGCGATGCTCCGCAGCCATTATGAAATAAGCTTAAAACTGTTCTCGTTCAAAAGGTAGCAATGATTCTGTCTGCCATAGCGGGTAGTGTTTCTGCCACAACATCCATCTCTCCAAAGATGTCAGGTAACGCCTCTCCCTCCAGGGCGGAGCAGTATGCCGCCTTGAATCTACACAAGGTTAGTCGGTATTGGTGCGCATCGCAAAGGGGCCACCCGCAGGACTACATACCCCACTGTCTTTGCCGTTGACGCATCCCACAGATGCGCTGCCGCAAACCAGGGTGTACTCCCGCCGGCGGATAGCCTCTTCAGGATAGGGGTGTACGCCTCTGGGGTCGGCTTCGCCAGCCCAGCCGAGTCGCACGAGAGCAGGTTCTCGACGGGCATGTCGACCCCTCCCCGGGAAAAGTAGCCTCCCACGCGGGCAATGTCCCCGGCCGTGAAGCACCAGACGGTGAAGCCGGCGTCGCGGAGCTTGCCGATGCACTCGGCGGCCCCCTCGCGCAGCTGCAGCTTCTTCCACTCGCCAATCAGGTAGTCCACATCCTCATCGCTCGCGAACGCCCGCGGCTCCTCGACGCCGGCGTAGTGCAGGCACCGGTAAAACAGGGACGAGAAGACCTTGTAGAAGACGACGTAGCGGCCGGACATGGAGAGATAGGTGTACTCGCGCTCGGCCACCTCGAGCCAGCAGCAGCCGAGAAGCTTGGGCTGGATGCCCCGGGCCCGGAGCTTCTCGCCAAGACGTTCGTCGATGGCCTCGAAGAGGTGCTCGTATGTGACGAGCGTGCCGACGACGTCAAAGACAACATTCTTGGGGGTGGCCATGGCGAAGGAGGAAGTAGGGTGAGGATGCCTCAGAACGACGCAAAAAAAAGAAGTAGGGGTTAACAGGACGGTGACACGACGCAAGGGTCTTTCGGGGTACCTGCTGATTCCAAGCTATTCGAACCAACAAAATGTATCTTTTTAAATAGGAGGCTTATCGCTCCTGATGCAAGCTTGCGCCTTTTTGATTCACTCCCTCGTGTCTCCCCCGCACTTGGACCCAAATGCCGGGGGACAGGGGCGTGAGTTTCCGGCGCCGTTGCCGGCTTCCTATCGGCTAAAGCGCTTTCCGCCGCTTGGCTCTCTCGGCAACGTTATCGGTACCAGCGATTCATCCTTCAAGATAGGAAGGTTGATGTTGCGTTGCATTTGATGGTAGAAGGCCGGCCCGGTGCTTTCCCACGTGATCTGCTGTCTATACATCGACTGAAAGGGCAAACTAATCTCTCTATTCGAGACAAGTTGAGCTGCGAAAGAATCCAGGCCAATGTTTCCAACATTTCTTTGCATTTATTTTTCATTTTGCCTCAATTGCTAGTGATTGAGTCGTTAGAAACTATTCTCTGTCAATATTCTGGTAATGGGATTAGGAGAGTGCGTTAACAGAGGCAGTGTTTATCCAACATCTGCAAGATAAATAAGTTTCTTGTTGGACCTACTGCAGCTAAAGTCAAAATCACAGATATACTTGTTATAATGCTTTATGATCATGATGCACCCAGCACACTACGCAGAAGTCCTCAGAAGTCGCGTGTTGGATTCTCTCAGGCCTTGGTTGCATGGAACTTGAATTGGCCGACGATTAGCGTTCCAACCCAACACTATACCATGCAGTTGATGACCCCCGGATATCTGCTTCACTCACCGGAACCGGCTTGAGGTGCCGGCAGCCGATACTGTCTCCGGCTTGGGTTCGCTACCGGGCATTGATCGTTATCATGTCAGCCTGAGATAAGAGATGCACGCGGTGGGCGGAGCCCCGATGTATGTTGTGAGCTTATCAAACGCAGCTCTGGACAGAAAGATAAGGTATGTAAGTGGCAACTGAGGAAATTCGTTGTAGTTCCTGGTCGCACCACTTGTCTTGGGCTGAGGCTTACGACAAAGTCATATACACGATTTGGTCGGTCAGCTTCAGTACTAGTAACTGTCAACTATCCAAGGGACTGTCGAACCGTGGAGCGAAAATACGTCAACCGGGATCGAAGATAAAGCTAAAAAGGCTCAGACAATATCCAAATGTGATTTAATAAATCTCTCAAGTCTTTCAGGACACCACCCGGTTTTGTATTAATACGAGCAGCTTGCTCTCGAGACTTATTTTGGTTTCGGTCAGATCTTTCTGCAGACCGGAAAGCTTTAGACCCGTACAAGTTTCGTGATGTTGTCTCTCAGCTGAGTGCATTGATATTCAACAGCAGAACCACTGCAAACCACAGTAATAATTTTGTAGGAAACACGCCCTATATTACATATAAGTATCCAGTGTTGCTAAGCTTGACTACTTTGTCTCGTAAACAACACCTGCTGCTAACAGCATCAACGACCAGACAACCTGATCTTATCTGACGGTGTTTCTATTACACACATTTGCTATTGTATCTATAATAAAGACCGAGCAGAACGAATGTCTCAGATTCCGCCTGCAAGCAAATACGATCTAATCTACAGTTTCGCCCCCGGCCCCTGATAAGCCGCTTTCCAGCTTTCGAATACTGTGTTCTTGGAACTGTCTAATCTCGCCTGTGTGGCCTCGTAGATCCTTGGGATTCCTGTGTTCTGATAACTCTGTTGCTCCACAATCATTGACGCCACTCCCTTGGCCGACAGGAAGATCTGCGGCATGCCGTGTCCGTTGAACCCAGCGATAATGAACTGGTTCTGTCTCCCTGGGACGGCACCGATGTGCGGCAGACCGTCGGACGAGTATCCCATAACTGGCGCAATGTTAGTCTCCCGCCATCAATCTCAAAGCTGAGCTTGGAGGGGGGGTGCTTTGACTCACTCCCGGTCCACACCTTGGACGTGTACGCGCCGCTGTCCTCCCACCCGTGGAACACACGCTGCATGTACCCATCAAAGTGCGACTTGGCAGACTCGATCAGCTGGTCGTCGTTGACGTTGTTGTACCACGCCGGCAAGTCGTGGTAGTACGCCGACCGCGCGCCCCCGACGACGATGCTCCCGTCCAGCTTCGGGATCAGGTACTCGTACTCGGTGTCGGACCAGCGGACGATGTACGAGTTGGGCAGCAGGGGCGCGGGGCGTTTGCCGGGCGTGATGTGGCTGCAGATCCCGCGCACGGGCACGATCTTGTCGACGAACTCGGGGAGCAGCGAGGAGGTGTAGCCGTTGGTTGCGTACACGATCTTGGCGGCGCGGACCTTGCCCCGCGGGGTGGTCAGCGTCAGGTAGCCGTCCTTGTCGGGGGTCTGGGTCACCGCCTCGACGGGGGTATGGGTCTGCAGGTTGACGCCGGCGCTGACGGCTTTGGATAGGAGGGAGAGGATGAGCTTGTACGGGAACAGGTGACCCGCGGTATAAGAGAGGCAGCCCTTGACTCCTTTCACTCCGGACAGCTAGATATATGGTTTAGCATCATGACACGATGCGCCCGACGGCTCTCGACTTACTTGTTCCGCTTCAGCGCCCTCGGCAAAGTACACGTCCTTCATGACAGAAACGCCGTTCTTTCTGAGCATCTCAACTCCAGATCTCATGCGGTGGCAGATGGCGTCGGACATCAAGGCGTCAACAGCACGGGTGAGTACGAAGTCGCAATCGATCCCCTCCGCCTCAATCACCTTCTTCACCTCCGGCAGATTCCTTGCCTCAAACTCGGCGCACTCGGTCGCGGCCTCGATGCCGTGTGTGGCGACGAGACCCGACGGCCGACTGTACGGGTCAGGCTTGATGTGGCCGCCTGTATCGAGAGTCGTCCATAGTCAGAAAACAGCGGGGTCATCTAGAGAGCCGGTCGGGCGTACGTACCATTGCGTCCGGTTGCCCCGGAACATGCTTGTCGGGCTTCAATAATCGCGATCTTCGGAGGTGAAACCCCGCGAGAACGGCATTGATCGAGGATGTGGTACACCGTTGCGACCCCCGCATAACCGGCACCAATAACTGCGATATCGACCTGGCTTGGAAGCTCGGGGGTAGACCGATGATCGTCTAGAGGGTGCGGGGTTGACCTCCAGAAGGAGGTCGTGGAGTTGGGGACGGGGAGGGGGGAAGGGGGCATGGTGGCGTAGAGTGGCTTATTCCCCGAGATCAAACAAGGGCGTTAGTAGATGTTATCGGGGGTTGTCTTTCGTAGAACGTGCCGCTGAGGCCGCCGTTAATAAAAAGGTCAACAAGCTCGCCTCGGTCGAGATCTCGTCGGGATGAACGATGCTTATGTAAGCGCACTGAGGCGGGAAACCATTTCCAGTCCGCGGCGATCGGACTTCAAGATAGGAGAGGAATAGGTAGTAGCAATGAGCCGAACAGTTTGAGGGCCGGCCCGGTTACTTGTGGCAAAGGTACGATGGATAAGTCTGCTAACATGCGTCCAGACTCCGGCCGGATGGGTTTCGTCCCCGTCCATGAGCGGAAAAGGAGGAAGGAGAGCAAGCAGGTCACAACCGGCCCGGTCACGTAGATATCGACTGGACACTAAACCACCCTCTGGTGAGTTCTCCCACCCATCCTCCATACGGACCTCAAAGCTTATCTGTGTAACTGGGGAAAGTTGGAGATAACCCGGGGAACGCTGGTCCGCGATAGCCAAGATAAGACCCTGGTCTGTTGGACTCTGAGCAAGGTTGCAACGATAAGCGGAGCCAACCCAGACACAACCAGCCAACCTCAATTCACTGGTTGGTTGTCACTGAAGGGCCATCGTCATCGGTTCAGACTGCTCAAAGAGCCCCTGGTGACCGTGAACCATGGGAAAGGAGCCAATGATAGATTTGCGACAGCTGTTGAACACGATTATATACAAGTCGATGCCAGTTGGCTCTCTTCCTCAACCCAGAACCTCACTTCCTGACCCGCATCGAATACTTTCTCCTGGAACATGGAGCCTTCAAAAGCAAAACACGACAACGAAGTCCATGAAACGACTGACCATGCCGCTGGCACCAGCTATGTGTACGATGGGGGCCTCGTCGACGAGGTTGACGAAGCCTACCTTCGTGCTCCGAGGTCCACAAGATTCTATAGAGGTGTTCTGTTCCAGATGATCCTCTTTGGGGCGTAGGTTCAAATGCCCGTGGCCATCTATGTATGGCCATGCTTGTGGAGGTATCCAATTCTAAAAGTAAACAGCCTTTCCTTCGTGGGCCCTGCCATGTCCGATGCCATCTCCAACCTGGGAGGTGGCGGCCTCTCGACACCGTACCTGGCGAACATGGCAACCGCACTCAGCTACATGGCCGGGTGCATGATTACCGTCTTTGGCGGGCCGTTGATCAACAAGTTCGGCATCAAATGGTCTTGCATGATCGCCGCCGTATCGATGCCTCTTGCCGGTTCCGCCTACTACGTGAGCGCAAAGTATCACGTGGATTGGTATCTTCTTTTCGCAAGGGTATGTGATGGTGACGCACATATGGGAGCTCCTATTAATCGCTAACATTCGCGCAGCTGCTTGGAGGATTCACCTCCGGATTTCTGTACGTGGCCGAGACCGCTGCCATGTTGTCGTACCCGGAACCCAACGACAGAGGGTTCTACTTGGGTAAGAATGCCCCAGTCCATATGTTGGAATTTGTGCTAACAACTTGATCACACAGGTATTTGGTCTGCCATGCGAAACTCTGGCAGCGTCATTGGAGGTGCCATTAACTTTTCGAACAACCACTCACGAGCGAATGCGGGAGGCATTGCGTGGTCTACCTACCTGATATTCGTTGGCTTCGGTGAGTGACATTGCGCCATCCTCGCTCCAGTTGTTCAGATCTCTGACCGAGGACACGACAGAATGCACCGGTGTGATTTGGGCAGTCTTCCTGTCTCCCACCAGACGTGTGCGCCGTCGCAATGGCAGCAAGATCCCCATGCCAAGCAACATCAGCTGGAAGAAAGAGCTCATTGCCCTCTGGAGACACCTGCAGCGCAGAAAGGTAAGCGTCATGCCATCGAGACCTTTTGGGGGTTGGAAGAATAGCTGACAAAAGAAAACTTAGACGTGGCTTGTTTCTATCCCCGCGTTCTATTCGTTCTTCTTTGGCGGGACCATGGGTACCTACCTCTCCCTGCACTTCTCTGTTCGGGCGCGCGCGTTGTCGTCGTTGATTACTCGTGAGTGCTATCTTGACAAAAGTGCCGGCTTGTGATCTGACACGCCCTCTCCAGCAAGCCTTACCATTGTCATGGTCATTGCCTACGGAAAATTGCTGGACACGTCCCGTTGGTCGCAGGCCAAGCGGGCGTGGATCTCCTTCGTCTTCTGGGTCATTCCACAGGCGGCCTGCTTCATTTGGATCGGCATAGAGTACAGCAAATTTGGAGGAGGCAAGACGGAAGATGCCCTTGACTACGCGCTGTATGTTGCCTCTCCCCCCATGATCTAATGACGTGCGAACCAGCTGACAAGTTCGCCACCAAAGACACACCAGGAGATGGGCGGAAGCCTACCTCCCCTATCTCGTCATGTTTTCCACCGGCTACTGGACTCAGCTGTCCCTGTACTGGATTCTCGGGACGTTCTCCACGGATGTAGGGTCGTCGTCTCGCTCGGGCGGTCTGTTCCGCGCCTTCGAAACGGCCGGCCAGGCTGTCTCGTACGCCCTCAACTCCAAGACCGGTGCCGACCCGAGAATCCCCTTCTACATCAACGCCGCGATTCTGGTCGTTACGATTCCGTGCATGGTGTTCCTGATCAGACTGGTCCCCGAGGTGCCTGCCACCACAGACATAGATGCAGCGGACGTCGTTGCTGATGAAGATGCATCGGATCCAGATAGGAAGTAGTTCCGATATGGTTTGGGGTTTGTTTCTATTGTGTGATTTTTCTCAACCAAGCCCCCAGAATAAAGAGCGTCCGGGAACTCATGTTCCTTTTTCCTGTTTCTGTTTTGGGACTGTGTGTTTCCAAGCGTCTTGCGTGTGTACGCTTTCCACTGTTGCTTCAGTACTAGATGGGTGTAGAAATCGCTTTTGATACAGAGATACTCATGTGACAAGATTATGACAACGATCAACATTGCACTGAGTTCGGAAGCATGCTTCGACATGTTCAAGATGTGTATCCATTGTATACTCACAGATGGGTCAAGCCAACTCATCGGGATGACTCGACTGTTATATCAAGTGGAACAGTAAGCAAGATATAAGGTATGTGTAATTACTTCGCATTTCGTTGTCTGTCATGAGCTCTGTGCCGAAGTGTGAGTGACAGTTATCATTTGGGTTGTGATGTGTCGGAGGAGGGAGGGAAAGGAGCTAGCGAATGGTCCAGCGTAGTTATAGATGGAAACTCAAAAGACTGATCATGATTATGTTTGCCGCTAATCGAATACTGGCACTGCTCAGTTCCGAGTGGGCCGTTTTGGAGTGAGCAAGAATATTGCCCTTGGCTATCCTCCCGATTAAGTCGAAAGTAGATGAAGCGACTTTGATCCGACCCTGTCGAGGGCCAAGACCAGGCATGCGGATCGTTCACACTTGGAATGCACAAAAAAGGCCAAAAACATACAACACCAGGTATTCGCTGGTCGTCACCGACCCAACTACTAATCCGGCCCTCATTGGCTTATCTATGGGAGAGCGGACGGGATCCCGAGTTCTCCAATGGGTATGGTCGTATGTGATATGAACAAGCTTTCAGAACGATTATATTGCTAAGCTCAACTCCTACACCTCACGGCACTGATACCTCGCCAGCGTCACTATGCTTGTACCCATGTGCACCTCCCTCGCTTCGCAGCGATAGGTGTGCCTAATATCGGGTAAGCTAGCTTGACCCTACAGCTTATTAGGCTAATCTAAAACTAGTGGATATTCAGGTGGAGAACCATCTGTTCCCGGTTTAGGGGAAGGTAGTGGTAGTTCAGGAGTTACTAGTTTAGGTAGGGAAAGTTCTTTAGAAACGATCTTCGCTGTAGAAGAACTTTTATGTGAAATTCTGTTCTTCTACTTAAGTTATTTATCTCTCATTGAATAAATCCTTGCATTTGAACGAAAAGAGTTGCTAGAAATGCCTTTTTTTTTTATCAATCAATCTTTTGGACTTGCATTTTAGTTCTAATGTAAACAAAATGTCAAATTTCAAGAACAGCTAAGGAGGTATATTGCGTACCAAACCAGGTCTACAGAATAGCTGAATCAGGAGGGATGATTAGACACTAACATGTAACGACAACGCTGCATTCGGTGCTGCCGATACGATGCAATACCCTAACCCCAACCCTAAACTGGACCGTCTATCCTAGATCTCGCCGACATTGTTATGAGAGCGGGTTTTTGGCGGGCTGAACACATAGAAAAGCTGAGACTCAGAGTAATGATACAGCTTCTTGAGTCTATCAAAACTTCCTGCCAGTTTGATTGTACTTTAATGGTTGAAAGTTGAGAGAGTTTTTGGATCCGATGTTTGAGTATGCCTCACCCCGAATATTTCTTGTGCACTTGCTTGCGCACACCCAAGTAAGAATGTTGTTTCCATCACTAAAAAACATGCAAAATGCCTCGAATGCTCCTCACATTTGCAGTGATGGTTCGTCTGGCTTGTCTCGGTTTGTTGATAGATGGTCACCATTATGTCAGCAGTGTCGTTGAATTTGGCATGGCGGCGCCGAGAGTTATCTCGGTCGTCCGCCCCAATGAAATGGCTATCTACGGAGATACAAAACGGTACAATACGGGTACATGGCGTCGAGAGTGTGAGCACAGTGTGCGGACTCTATCGATGTCCTCTACTTGAACTTGCCTGAACAACTGCACGTCAGGACGTATCTGGAGGTTGATAGGGCTTATCACCCCCCTTCCGGCTTAGCCTTCATTATCTGGTTGAGCATGGTTTAGTTGCCTGAGCATCCTTGAAACCCTTCCTGAGGCCTGTGGATCGTTTTCGGGACTAGGTCTCTACGTCCACTCCTAGATTCCAACCCATTCGTCATCTGTAGGTCTTTCAACTACGCAGCACGACCACCTTCTCCTTCTCAGGCTTCGGAACGAGCTTCTGAACGATTACCAAATAGCATCTGGTTGACCGTCGTTTGAGGTAAAAGGGATGCTTTCGCCCCCCCCGGGAATCAGGCAACAGGTAGAAACGGAGTCTGGAAACTAATTCCACAAGTGATGCAAACAAGCATTAGTGTCAAAAAATGTCTATATACAACGAGGTACATGGATTCCCCGAACACATAGGCACAAAGAAGATTAAAAGGCCATTCGACAGCAACAGCTGCGCGCTGGAGGGGGAGGAGAGGAAGGACTCGGAAGCAGAACAAGCACCGTTGACACCTCTCCGCCGCATCTCCCCCCCACTCACCCCCAAAACGTTCAGTTTCCAACGCATACCGACCGCAGCAAAAGACGTCCAGTGCAGACAAAGCTATGGCGGGCTCGCTCACAGACACTGCGAGTACCACTGGTTGGTCTTGGTGCAGGTCAGTCCGGCGGCGCAGGCAGTCGCGCCGCTGTACCCGCTTCCACCGCACTGCGCCCACCTGCCGACGGTGACACCGGACTCGGCAGCGTAAGAGTCCTCGGCATCGGATTGCTCAACGGTGGTGGGGGCGGGGGAGACGGCGGGAGCGGAAGTCGCGACGGGTGCCGAAGTGGGGCTCGCGGCGGCGTTTTCCTTGACGATCGGCGCGGCGGATGCGGAGGCGGAAGCGGAGGCGGAAGCGGAGGCGGCGGCGCCCGAGTTCGAGGTCGTCGACTTGGTCCAGCCGCGGTTCTTGGAGAGCTCGTACCACCAGTTGCGGTACATCCAGCCATCGAACTCGGTGATCTCCATGGAGGCGCCCGCGAGCATGATGAACTTGTTCTGGCCGGTCGGCGTCCAGTCTGTGATTTCCATATGTCAGTTTTGCTATCCGATCGAAGTGTGTGTGCACACGCGCGCGCTGGGCATATCATACCATAGACTTGAATCACACGGGTTAGCAATCGTTCTTCTGTAGTATAGCATCTTGCAATCGACAAGAGGGGTATAACTTACAATCATCCAGGCCAAACGAGTGGCCCTGCGCGAGGCATCAATCAATCGTCAGCACATCCACTCCGCCTCCGCTCTTGACCACCGTTCCAGTAACTCACCATCTCGTGCAGAAGGATATGGACGTTCTCCGAGTCGATGTTGTTCAGCAGATACTCCCGCCCGATCTGCTGGCCCCAGTACGATCCGAACCCGCCCTCGAGCCCGTCCGTCAGCCACAGCGACTGGTCAAAGTGCCGGCCCTCGCCCGCCTCGCAGCCGCTAAAGTCCCCGTCGACGTGGGCCGCGCGCTCGCAGCCGACGGCGCACGCGGGCACGCCGTCCGGGTCCTTGTAGGTCGTGTACACGTCGATGCCGTCCGTGGACCCCTGGAGCAGCGCCGCGTCGCGGACGGCCCAGCCGACGACGTTGACGTCGATGTTGGTGTAGGGGAACCCGTCGAAGCCGTAGGCCCACTTGAACCACTTCTGGTACTGCGCCGCGTAGACGCTGGCGATCTTGGTGCGCTGCGCCGCGGTGACCGGGGCGGTCGAGTCCCAGCGGACGCAGATGTTGAGGGAGCCGTTGTTGGCGACGACCTGGTCCCAGCCCCAGCCCTTGTAGCTCTCGATGGTGCCGTCGTACGTCTTCTCGCAGTGATCCCAGACCTCGGCGAGCGGCGCCGCGAGCGCGGCGGGCGGGTTCCAGCCGGACTGGCGCTTGACGGGGCGGTTGCGGCGCTGCGGGCCGACGACGGCGGGGGACTGGCCCTCGAGGGCCTTCCAGACGGAGCCATCGAGGTCGGACTTGGCGGAGGTCGGGACCAGGGCCAGGGCCGAGGTGGCCGCGAGGGCAAGGAGGGTCGCGGTCGAGCTGAAGGACGGCATGTTTGGGATTTTGGTGTCGGGATTGGTGGAAACGAGTGTGTTTGTTTGTACAGCGAACGATGAATCAAAAACGAATGGAGCGTCTGGCAGACAATAAATGTAACAGCTTTTCCCCTTAGAACATGAACCAGTCAAATTCCGTAAAAAGCTACACTTCCGAGTAAACGAATGAATAAAGTGAGAGAGACGAATCAAGCTAGACGAGACTGAGAGAAGCAAGACAGGAGCGTGAGTGTAATCGACTCCCACCACGGACGTATAAGTAGCACGCTCAGTCGTTCTCGCATGCCTCATCCACCTCTGGAATAGGGGGGGGCGAGTCCAGACCAGCTGACACGAACGATTCCATCATCCGATTCCTCTCCCACTCCACAGCATCGAATCCACTGCTTGTTTCTCATCTACGCCAGGGTCCCGAGTTTCTGGAAAAGTAGGTGATGACTTCACCGCTAGCAGACTCGGGCTCGGATTCTCCAACCAGAAGAGCCATGCTGACGCCCTTCCTCCTCTCCCCTCCCCTGTCCGTAAGGCGGGTAAACGCGTACCAAGATTACAGGACGACCGCTTCTTCGCGGCTGCGGCTAGCGAGCTCGTTTAGAGGGGCCATCAGCAGGCTGCATGTCCGCATGTCCGCAAGTCCGCATGGCAAACTTGTGCCTGGTCGTCGGGGATATATTCGAAGCCAAGACGCTAGTCGGCAGATTTTCTTCCCCAGTGTTGCCTTCTCGACCCCCATGGGCCTGAACGGGGAAAGTCTCGCCTCTGAGATTGCGGTCCTGTTCCCCGCCCGGAGGAAGAGGCTGTTTTCGAGTTCGAGCCCCGTGTGCTCGGGCCGTTTACCGGGTGGGTTTTCCGGCACACCCCGGGAGGAACTGCTACGAAAGCAAAAACAAACCTGGGAAGTATGAAGAGCAAGTGAAGGGGGATAATAAAATCAAAGAAGGGTACATGCTGGTTCCTGGAGACATCGACACCGAGGCTCTTGTGTCAACATTTCAACGTCGAACTGGCCGGGGGGGGGGGTCTGCAGGAAATCAACAACCCATGTCTCCTAGCCTCGGCAAATAAATGGAGAAGGAAAGGGCCATCCACGTCTCAAAGGAGGAATGAGATTCGCGTTGCGATATAAAGGGGACGGAGGAGACAGGACGGAGAAGATATGACTGAAACAGATGTTATGGCAGAGCTGGGGTAGACACTGGCGAGGATTTCCTCAACAACTCCTACGGCGTAGCGCGGCACCTCAACTCCATCGCGGCGGACGGACGGTTCAGAGTACAGGGTAGAAAGAGGTCCAAAGTAAGATTAAGCTTGGGGTGGATAAGATTTGATCTTCATTTCGCGACCGCTTTACGTACTACCTTATTCAACCAAGAAGACGATTTCGACCCCCCCCCCCCCAGCAACCCCCTTACCAAACGTCATATTCCCATCCCTATACTCCCCGCAAATGATAAAATTAAGCCCTCCTGAAGACTCCCGTGAACTCAGACACTGCAAATCTCCAACTCCCAGAAGTTCTCCCACTTGTCGCTTATCCCTTTTCAGCGTCAAGACTCAAAAAAAATAGTCACCATAGCCTTCCCTCCCTCAGTCCTTGACCAGCCACACGCAGACGACGGGCTTCTGCCCCGGCAGCCCCGTGCGGCCCGCGTCCCATCCAATGTCGGCAATGCTCTTCTTCATCATGTCCTTGTCGTCGCCGGCGAAGCACAGGCCCTTGTACCACTTGCCGTTGCCCGCCTGCACGATCTCGAAGCACTTGTTCTTCTTGGGGTTCGGGTTGAGCGCACCGAAGCCCTTGAGCACCTCGGCCAGCGTCGTGTTGACGGGCACGTGGAACGCCGCAAAGGGCACGCGCGCGTTAGCCGGCAGTTGCCACGGCGGGGTTGACGTCCGGAACACGTGGATCTTGGTGTGCGCCGCCGGGAAGAAGTAGTTGTAGCCGGGCTCGCAGCCCGTGCCGCCCGTCGAGTTGCCGAGGTGCGCCGCCGGGTTGCGCGGGTCGAGCGTCGGGAGGCCCTGGGCCGCACGTGCTCCGTAAGAGGCCTGGCCGCCCGGTTGGAGTGGGTAAGTGTTGTAGCCACCGGCATGTTGCGGGTTGGGCCACATGTACGCCGTCGAGCCCGGATATGGCGCTGGGGGTCCGTACGAGGCGGCGTATGGGTACTGGTAGTGGTTGCCGTAGCCTCCGGCAGGCGGGATGTAGGCCTCGCCGTAGCGCGGCATCGGTACGCCGTTGTTCGGGCTGAAGAGAGGGCGGCGAGGATCCATGTCGTAGCCGTTGACGGGGTTAGACATGTTGAGGTTGGTTTTGTGGCTGATTTCGAGTGTCTCTCTCTCTCTCTCTCTCTGTGTGTGTGTGTATGTAAGGTTGACGGGCAGTTCACGTGGACGCGTCTGTCTTCAGAAGCGAAGAGGGTTCGGCTGCCAAGTGTTCACCCAGTTACCCACTTGGTGGTTATATTCTGTCACCCAGTGACCGGGGACGGGTCCTGCGAGCGCCGGGCTCCAGAGATGCTGGCCGTGAGGATGATGGTGATATGGATATCTTGGAGCGTATACTTGATCTCTTGGACGGTGGGTGCTGTGGGCAAGGTTGAGACTGCGGGCAAATCGATCGTTGAGGTCGTCGTTGGATGCTGAATCTGGGAGAAAAGTCAGCAACAAGGATTGAAGAGCATGTTTAAATAGGACGCAAGAGGCCAGCCCGGCGGTTGACTCGTAGTGAATGACGGCGGGCGACTGGGGGTGACTCACCGACGTCCGCCTCGGATGATGCGACTGATTGAGTATCTTGACGACGGCGCGGATCGGGCTGGAAGGCAAAGATTTCTGTGCTCCAGACGATGTTGTTGTGCTGGTCGTAAAAGGTGCCGACGATGAGGTAGCCCCAGAATGGAGGGTCGCGCGAGCAGTGCCAGTACTGGGCGATGATGAGCTTTATTGCTGGGTATGGGAGGTGTTCCGGCTCCTCGTCCGTGTTAGAAGAGCTGTAAGAAGCCACGGTGACTGCGAGTCGGTGACGGTGTAGAGACTGGAGTCTGAACTGGGGATAACAACGACGAAGCGTGTTTGCTTACAGCGATATATTTGGATTGTGCCGACTGAGAGTCAAGATGAGCTCCAGGGACAGTTGTATGAATAGTGAAAGCCAAAGTTGATGTGAGATGTGTTGGGGAAGAAGAGTTGGCCCATTCATCTAGGCGTTATTTAAGTGGGCGTTTGCCAGAGGTTATTTACGAGGGATGATCCAGTCAGTCGGTGACTGTCATGCCGTCAGATTTCAGACGAAGAATCCGCGCAAGCCCGCTGTCGTTGATTCACGATACGTTGGGTGTGACAATCGGTCGTCTGGCCACCCGCTCAAGCAGTCATCAGGGCGAAAAGAGTTAAGACGAGAATGAAGCCTGTATTGGCTCGGCAGTGAATCAAGACCATGTTGAGGACGCAAAGGCGCGGCCGTGAGAGGCGAGTAGCGGGAATCGGCTTGCTAAGCTGTCCATCTCCGCATGTAAAACCCAAGCAATTCTTCCTAGGCGAGAAAAAGCTGGTGAATTGGCTCTCCTACCAATGATGTGTGCAGTTGCGGCTGGTGTAAGTCGTCGGCATCTGGCTCAAGTGACGAATTCCCTTCCTTTTGTTTTCCTCTCCCATTTATTTCCCTTTCCAGAAGCCGTGGCTAATCCCTGTAATGCAAGCGAAGAGTCATGGTTATGTCATCTGTGAAAAGTAAAGTCCACTCGCGCAAATTCCATCATTTGCTGGCGTGCGTTGAGTGGATACTGCGATCCACCCCCTAAAGACAGCTCAAACCTGTCATGTCCCTTTCAAAAGCACAGCATCATGGTATCGGGGGGAACCATCTTCGTAAGCTCATGTCAAATGTCGAGCTGGAAAACGCCCGGAAGCGGTTGCTGTGTGGTAGCCATGTTTGCTCATCGCTAGGGATGCTTCGAATGTGGAGTCGCCGTCATCATGCAGGCACTCGTGGGTTATCGGCGCTTATCTCGACCCTGTGGCTCCAGGCTCCCCGGCACATCCGTCGTGGTCCCGTCCAGTCGTGTGCCACTTCGCACCGACAATACCGAGCTCGTGGATGTGTTGCAAATGCTGGCCGAGCACTTCCGGTTGGTGACTCTTCTACCGGTCAGGGTATCGCGAAGTATTTTCTCCCCTCCCAAGCCCATGTCGCAATGGTCATGCGGCGTGATGTTCTCGTCGGGCAAGGCAAAGGGTGTCTCATCAGTCTTCCACCCCGATATCCTCTTGGACAACGCGCACGCCGCCGGCCTTGATAGCGGCGGCCCCCTTGACCGAGTTTTTGAGCTGCTCAACCTCTTGCCTCACCATCTTGCGGCGCTCGACCTCGGTGACGAGGCCCTTGAGGTAGACCTCGGCCTGGACGGTGGCGCTGTACGACATTGCGGTCCAGCTCCAGGCGTTGCGGCGCTCGGCGTCGGCTCCGGCGGCGAGCAGGGTGCGCAGGACGAGCAGGTTGCCGTTGCTGCTCGCGAAGTGCAGGGCCGTGTTGCCGTCGAGGTCGGCGCGCTGGACGGCCTCCTGAGCGCCGTGGGGCACGTAGGTCAGCAGGATCTGCAGGACGGTGTCGTGGCCGCCGCGGCTGGCCTCCATTATGGCGTCACGCCAGCGCACGTCGCGGCGCAGGATGGCGTCAGGGGTGCGCTCGCAGAGGAAGTGGACGACGTCCGTGTGGCCGGCGTTGGCGGCGAGCATCAGAGCCGTCTGATGGTGCTCGTTGAGGGCTGGTTCGGGGGATTCGTGGCCGAGGTCGACGAGGACCTGGCAGATGGCGAGGTGGCCGAGCGAGGCGGCAAGGTGGAGGTTCGAGTTGGAGAGGCCCTCAGGCGAGCTGTCGGGGTTGTGGAGGAGGCGCGGGTGAGATTTGAGGATGCGCTTAACGAGGAGGGCGTCATTGGCCGTGATGGCGCGTCGCACGCGAAGAGAGGGTTCGATCCTGGAGGAGGGAAGAGACGACCGTCAGCTGAATTGCGTCACTGGGGGAGGTGGTTTGCAGGCGAACCTACATGATGAAGGCTGGGTGTGAGCAGCGGTGGCGGCGGCGGCGTCGTGACTGAACAATCTAGCGAAAGTGTTGACGTCGAGCGATGGCGGAGGTCTTCAGCGGCATCGCAGGCTACTGGTGCCGAGGTCGAAAGCGAATGTGTGAAGCGAGCGACGAGGGCGTGTTCAGGAGGTGACGGAAGCAAGGAGGAGAAAGGTGGTGGAGGTAGTAGAGGAGGAGGAGGAGGACGAAGACTAAGAAAGATGAGTAGGAACGAGTTTAGGGGGCCGGTGACAGACAGAAGCGCCGGATTTAGTGCATCAAGCCTGGAAGCCCCCTGGAAGCGGAAAGGAGCAACAGGGGTACGATGGGATGCGCAAGGGGGGGAAGAAGTCCCGACGTCGTATTGGCGGGGAAAGGGCGATATGGGGCTTATCTGCATCGCCCCGCTGAGTCATTATGTAGTGGTTTGGGTTGTCCTTTTTCCTGTGTATTTCGTTATGCTACTTTGTTGCCGCTTCTTTTTCACTTATTAGTGAGTGAGTGCTGATCAGTACTCTGTATTATTTCCTTCTTCACCTGAATCATCAATCGTCATTAATCCACATCTTCCATCAATCTCGCCTTTTCGCGGCATCTTGTCCCGGCCTCGGGGTCGGTGCACCAACTCGGGCAAGTCAATTGAGTTTACCCCGTCTAATCTTCTGCAACACAAGGTTTGGAGTCTTCCCTGCAGACAGACCAGACCGTCCCATCACGACTCATATGTACCTGGAAGTACACGCAACGAGGTGGTGTTCATCCAGCTAGCTGAGCGAACATGTCGTCACAAGGAATCTAATACAGGCAACCTAATTCTAAACTGTCCACCGTTCTAACAGCTTTCATTGAATACTCAATTGAAGTCTCCCCCGCCGATACTCGGGACGCGACGTAGTTCTATCGACCATTCGCGTTGCCCTCGACATCAACATCAACATCAACATTATCATCATCACCATCACCGTTGCCATCACCATCATCACTCATTAGCAGAACTGCAGATCGGATCGAGGCACCCATAGACTCAAAAAAGTCGCTTCTTTCTATTCTTCTACTTCGCTCACATCACATCTCCGCCTCTTACCACTAAGCCGAGGCCGCATACGGTGTGCGTGCCACAGGGCTACAGCGTTGAAGATCCAACATCGACGTACATCATACCCGGACTTCTTTCAACAAGTAAGGATGTCTGAAATCCGGCCTGCACCTTCAGGCATCCGGCTCTTGGGGTCGAGGCTATAACCCATAAGGGTCCCATGGTCCTGATCTACCATGCACAAACGTCTAAATACCATGGTGCCCATAGTTCAGGCTAGGGAGAAAGAGCGCGCATTCGGCACCACTATATGAAGCCTCTACAGTCTTGTGGAATGCTTGGACTTCTCGGCGTTGTTCGCCATCTGCTGGGACCACTTGGCCAGCAACTTCTCAAACACGTCCTTGCCCTTCTCCTGGCTGACGTCGAGCGGCTCCTTGTCCTGGCCTACGAGGCGCATCCTGTCGGGTCGTCAGCTTGTTCTGTACAGGGGAGGATTTCCTCCCACCCCCGATTCGACAACTCTGCCGGGGGGCCCTAGAGAGAGAAGGGGGGAAAATGAGATAAAAAAACACTAAAAGAAAAACTTACTGCGTACTGGCCAGCGAGTTTGTCAGTACAAAATTGTCCTCGCCGAGCAGCGTCTCGATGGCGCTCTTGGCCGTGCCCTCGAGCAGGATCCGCGGCAGGTCGAACTCGTTACACACCGGCCGCGCCAGCCCGATGCCGTGCACCGTCTCGAGCGCCCTCACCATGGCCGCCGTCGTGCGCAGCCCGCCCGTGACGTACACTTTGGTCTTGTCGAGCGCGGGGATGATGGCCTCGGCGAAGTCGAGGAAGAAGGCCTCGCGCCGCCTTGTGGACTCGCGCTTGTGCTGGAACGCGAGGTTCTGATACGTGCCGCCCGACAGCTCGACAAAGTCGAAGCCGCGGCCCTCGAGCATCGCGCACAGCGCCCGGCAGTCGTCGGTGCTGAAGCCGCCGTCCTGGAACTCGACGCTGTTGACCTTGATGCCGAGGCTGAAGCCCGGGTCCGCCACGCGCTCGCGGATGGCGTCGGCCACCTCGACGATGATGCGCGCCCGGTTGGCGAGCGACCCGCCGTACTCGTCCGTCCGCTTGTTGGTCGCCGGCGAGAGGAACTGCGCGAGAAGGTAGCCGCTGTGTGGCGCGTCAGTCACCATCTTTCTCATTCTCTGGTTTCTTCCTCTCTGTGGCTCCGGAGAGCTATACTTAACAACCTCCCCCCCCCCCTTCCCCCCTCTCCTCCTCGGAAGAAAAGACCTCGCCAATGGAACCCTAGACTCACTGTGCGCCGTGCAGCTCGACTCCGTCAAAGCCCGCCCTATGCACGTACTCGGCGGCGTGCGCGAAGCCGTCCACAACCCTCTTGATGTCCGCCTTGTCCATGGCGCGCGGTTTGCCAAACGTCATGCCCATGACCTCGCCCTCGATCTGCACGTCGCTCGCCGAGATGGGGTGCGGGTTGATGTTGGCGGTGACCTGGCGGCCGGGGTGGCTCAGCTGCGCGAGGACGAGGCTGCCGTGTCTCTTGGCGGCCTCGGCGAGCTTTTGGAAGCGTTCGAAGCGCTCGCCCTCGAAGGGCGCCGCGGGCGGGATAATGGGGTTGCCGGCGGCCTGGAGCTGGTCGTAGTCGAGCATGACGTTGCCCGAGAGGATGACGCCGAAGCCGCCCTCGCCCCAGCGGCGGTAGACGTTGATGAGTTCGGGCGTCGGCACGCCGCGGTCCTCGGGGTGCGCGGCGTCCCATGTCGCCAGGCGCTCCGACATGGACGCCTTCAGGAAGCGGTTCTTGGCCGTTCTGCCCGAGAAGGCAAACCGGAGAGGCTCCGCGAGCGGCGTGGGGTCCGCATCCTCGGCGGCGAATCTCCTGGGCGCCATGTTCTGTGTCTGTGCAATGTACGTACGTGAGTTTCAATGTCTGGATAGTCTAAAGCAAACAATTTCTAGATAGCGGATAAATTGGCGTTGCGCGTGAGTTCCAAAAGGGCAAAAAAGTCTATCAACTCTCTCGAGGTGGGAAGACGGGAGACGCATCTCTTTTGTACACATCGCCAGATGAACCCACTTCCATCCTTTTCTGGGAGACCCCAGCGAAGCAAAACCCGACGTCCAGGGATGTTGAAACAGTCGATTGACGGCGACCGCTACCATGAAAATGGCATTAAACGAGCCCCCCCCCCCCCCCTGTTGGAATGTTAACATTCGCGACTATTCGAAATATTCGCTGACGGATAGCTTATCTGCCTGCCTGCCCGGTTGCCAACTCCACGAACGTTGAAATTCGAGCCGGCGACATTCCCCATGGCCGTTCAAGCTGGATCCCGTCGGTCCGACGGCACCCTTGGCCCATCTAGCTGCGATTACAAGAGCAGCAGCGGCCAGATGCTCTTCTAGCATTTTCCCCTTCCACTTGTTAGACCACAGTACCAATGAAAGGACTATTTATTGCCTTTTCAGACCAAAGCCCAGACGAGAGGCTAATTCCGATGCCGGTGGGATCCCTCCCACCTTGCAGCCAACACCCAGTCGGGGGGATCCACCACCGTATTCAAGGATTCCAGGCTTCTTGCAGATGGCTTCTTCGACTGCCGCAACTCGGGCTCAGACAGGCGACGGAGTGGACTGCCGAGGCAGCTAATCTTCCTGGTGCGGGGAAACCAGAAGCCGAGGGAAGTTTGTTGTCCAAAAACCCCGCTGGCGGCCGGGGAGCGAGCGACCCGTCAGATTTTCCATCCGGCGTCGATCCGTTGTCTCCACGGACCGGGCCGGCGTCATTCGGAGGTTCCGTTGCCCCGGCGTCTGTCTCGGACGGTTATTATGAATATGACAAGAACATTAAATCCGTCCCCGGCTGAGAAGCGTGGAGGAAGTGATGGGTGGCTCTGAACCGTCATGTCGATCGCTGCTGCATGACTCGGTCCAGCCCGTTGGCGGCCATGACACGATTGCAATGTGGACAGTAAAGCAAGCAAGTAAGGTAAGTGTGTAAAGCGGCAAAGCATATCAACATAGTGTCAAATAAAAACCGTCATCGCCAAGCCTTCCTTCCGTCTCTCCAATACTCTATCTAGGACAGAAAGAGAGAGAGAGACTTAACTAATCAATCGGAGCCTCCTCCTCCACCCACCCTCACTCATCTACTGCCAAAAACAAAAGAACTGCGCCGAGGGGGAATCGAACCCCCGGCTCCCCGACGCTGCTGGATGGCAACGGAGAATTTTACCACTAAACCATCGGCGCCGGTTGATGAGATCCGTCAAGGGGATCCGCTGATGCTGACTCAGGCGCAAAAACATCTCAAGATGCTCAACTGCAACGTTGTGTCATGCTTCTGAATTTGATTCCACAACTGGATCTGCCAGCCAGAGATAATCTATTGGAAAGGGATAGATACATTAGGGTTTGATTGCGGCTCACAACCCACAGCGTGGTGTCTGCAACTCAGTCTCGCCTGTGGAACACATTCCTACCTTCAATGGAATGCGGCGTCAAGATAAGGCTCTTACCCCTGAACGCTTGATGCTGCTGACTGAAACAATGATGGGTCCGATGATCGATCTAGAACATTGCGCGAGTTCCGGGTTCCCGATCTACTTTCGCTCAGCTACGCGGGTGAGCGTGGAAGTACACAATGCGGCAGCAAAGACCCGAGAGTTGTGTCGTGCCTCGATTCCTTGCTCTCTCCATACTACACATCTACCCCTCCACTGGCTGGTCGAGACGAGCCCATAGGTTATCTCAGTACACTTGGCATATCGAGTCGCAGAAGTCGGGTCTAGCGTAATGCAGCCTTGGGAATACCTGCATGATCACGATGCTAATTCGCTGCACCGCGTGGTGTGGTGAGATAATCCCTGCTTCTGCAGCTCAGCTCGAATGGTTCGCCTCCGACCAACGACCAACGAAGAACGAGGCTACGCGCCGGCCTTTCTTGGTATTCACCTCCGGCGGCCTCGTTTCTCAGCTCACTCATCTCTTTCATCGTCAGAGGTAACTGAAGCCACAAACACCCACAAGGTTGTGAGAGGTTTAACCCAAGTCTGCCAGGTAGATTCCAAAAGACTCTCCCAAGGCCGACACCGCCGAAATGGCCAGCCGGCCCCAGCCCCGCATCCTCTGCCTCGACGGCGGCGGCATCCGCGGCCTCGCCGAGATCCGCATCCTGAAGGAGCTGATGCTCCAAGTCCGGCTGCAGAACTCCCTGGACTTCACTCCCGAGCCGGCGCAGTGCTTCGACTACATCTGCGGCACGAGCACGGGCGGCCTCGTCGCCGTGCTCATCGGCCGCCTGGGCAAGACGCTGGACGAGTGCGAGGCCCTGTTCAGGGACCTCGGCGCCAAGATCTTCTCGGGAGGTTCGTCGTGGAGGACGGCGAGGCTCGTCCTCAAGGGCTCCCAGCACAACAGGGAAGGCCTGGCGGACGTCATCCGCAGCCAGGCCGGGCAAGAAACCCTCCACGAGGCGGATGCGTCCGCCGGTGGCCACGTCCCGGTATGTCGTGGACCAACCTTCTCCCCTCCCCCCAAACCACCATGTTGTTTCCTTTCTTTGCCTGACTAATAACATTCTTCCAGGTCGCCGTCATCTCCGTGTCGAAAACCACTGGAGATGAATACCTCTT
The DNA here is from genome assembly GCF_034447905.1 of Colletotrichum destructivum. Taxonomy (NCBI): domain Eukaryota; kingdom Fungi; phylum Ascomycota; class Sordariomycetes; order Glomerellales; family Glomerellaceae; genus Colletotrichum; species Colletotrichum destructivum. Next base: position 3,601,871 of record NC_085901.1, on the reverse strand, counting down.
CCGGAGCTACGGCGTCCGGGCCGCCAGCGAGGCCTGCTCCGTCGTCGACGCCTGCCTGGCCACCTCCGCCGCGACCACATTCTTCCCTTCCATCACGATCGACGGCGTCGAGTACGTCGACGGGGCCTTTGGGAAGAACAACCCCAGCGGCGTCGTTCTGAAGGAGCTCGAGTCCGTCGAGTCCCCGATGCGGTTGGCCAACGCCGTCGCGGAGGTCGGGTGCTTCGTGTCCGTTGGCGCAGGTCGCCCGACGTTTGATCGAGAGAGCGACTCGTTCAAATCCAAGATCACGCCGAAAGGGATCACGTCCATCACGGACGCCGCCAAAATCTGCGTCAAGATCGCGACCAATTGCCACAGAGAGCATCTGGACGTGGAGTACAGGTACGCACGTCGCAAATAACTCATTCACGTCGCGCGCGATTCGTGTTTCTCAGAGCAACTCTCTTTCTGACACTCGCTTGCCAGGTTCAAGAACGCTGGAAGGTCGGACATCTACCACCGGTTCGACGTCGACAGGGGCTTGGAGTCGGTGGAACTGAACGAAGCGGACGAGAATGCTCTGAAGCACATCGCGGCGGTCACAAAAGCCTATCTCAAGAGCCAGCAGAGCAGTCTGGAGCAATGTGCGCTGATGATCAACCCTAGACCGAGTATGTAATGACTGGCCCCCGAGTGACTGTGCCCGAGGTGAGGGTATCTTTTTAGATCGAATAGTTCAATCTAATCGTCTTTTTCAAAGATACTTTCTCGAGTACACCTCCCGTGTTGATGTTGTCCACCATGCCAATGGCCACCGAGTCTTTCTACGGCCGCAACGCCGAGCTCAGGGAGATGCAGACAGCTCTTGACCCTTCTAAACCAGGTCGAAAAAGCCTTTTGATATACGGAATGGGCGGTTCCGGAAAGACGCAGCTCACGCTTCGCCACATACAACAAGAGGGGACCCGATACTCCGCCGTCATCTGGATCAACGGCTCGACGCAAGAACACGCCCAACGCTCGTTCGCAGAAGCTGCCGGGTTCATCTCTTCGAGCTGGCCGCGGGACCTGCCCATTCCCTACGCCGGCTCGGACGATTTGCTTATGGTATCTGCGAGGCTGCGCTTAACCCTTCTCACCAACTGGCTCCTGGTCATCGACAGTGCCGACAACCCGGAGCAGGGGCAGTTGTCGAGCTTCATACCCACATGCCCCCACGGTTCTGTTCTCATCACCAGCACCCGCCTTCTGAAACTACACGGCTTCAAGCCGGACAGGCCGATGAGCATGAATGGCCTCGATCCCCAAAGCTCGCAAGATCTCTTGGTAGAGATGAGTGGCCGGGATGAAGACGACAATGATGGTGAGTGGGATCATCACATGTTCGGCATCAAATAATCACCACTGACGCTAGGTTAGATCGCATGCTTGCGCGGGAAATCGGCAAAGAGCTGAGCGGCATGCCGCTGGCAGTGGAGCAAGCCGGCGCCCTCATCCTTGACGGAGAGTTTTCCTTTGCCGACTTCCTCGCCGCTTACAAGACGGAGTACACGAGACTGATGGAGAATTTTACGCCATCCGACGAGAGCCGCGTCTTCACCACCATCCTAGATATGACGTACCGCTCCGTCGAGAAGAACCCTCAACACCTGGCTCTTCTCAATCTCATCGGCGTTCTTGGCCCGTGGCAGATCCCGCTCGACCTTCTGGAGGGCTTCAGCTTCGCCAGCGCTGATAGCTCTGACCGGATGAGCGACGACATCAAGGCTCTTCAGTCACTCCTGGGCCACCCAAACTTCCTCCGGGTAGCACTTCGGCGCCTCGCAACTCTCTGCGTGATTACCCTCAGAGAGGAAGCCGGGTCTGTCGTTGGCGTTATGATTCATAGA